>NC_052147.1:265016693-265347500 GCF_902713615.1 Scyliorhinus canicula
GATTTAAGGGGATCTCACAATCTGAATCCTGCTCATTATGGGTGGGATCAGTATTTGGAAAATGTTCCTATGAGAGCGAGTACCTCGCCTCACTCTAATAGGCAGCTCGCCTGATCTACCCGAAGCATTGGGATGTAAACCCTTGACCTCGGAGACCTTAGGCGAGCGCCGTTCAGTTCTGGCCCCACAAATGGGGACCAGACGGACTGGCATTTGGAGTCAGGGGGAGTCTCCCAGAGGATGTGAGACTGGGGGAACCTCCCAGGGGATTGGAGGTTTTGGGGGTGCGGGGGGGTGGGGGGGGGGTGCGGACTACACAGAAGATTGGAGGCCCTTGGGCAGAGTGGCACCCTGCCATTGCTAGTGCCACCTGAGTACCTTGGCACTGTCAGCCTGGCACTGCCAGTGCCACCTGGTTGCCAGTCTGGTATTGCCAACCTGCCCAGGTGGCATTGCCAGGCTGGCAAGGGCACTGCCAGGATACTGAGCTGGCATTGTGCCCACGCCAGGGATCATGTGAGGTAGGGTGTGGGGGGTCTCAAGGACACCCGTATAGGTGAGTTGGAACTCTGGGGGTCTGTGGGTCGTATTGGAGGGGGGAATGGCCGAGAGATTAAAACTCCTAGCAGACTCCAAGCTAAACTGCCTGCTACAGACCTGGTTCCTCCCATGAATTACATCATCTTTATCCCACTCAGACCCCTTGACTTGCTTACCTAAGGCAAAGTCCCAAATTATCTACTCTCCAGCAATCATAACACCTCCATTTGGCCTTTCTTTGTAAATACCTACATGGTTGGAATGAATGAAGAACAGTGGAGAACCTTCCAAAAGATTTTTCACAGTGCTCAGCAAAGGTTTATACCAACTAAAAGGAAGGATGGTAGAAAGAGGGAAAATCAACTGTGGATATCTAAAATAAGGGAGAGTATCAAATTGAAGGAAAAAGCATACAAAGTGGCAAAGATTAGTGGGAGACTGGAGGACTGAGAAATCTTTAGGGGGCAACAGAAAGCTACTAAAAAAGCTATAAAGAAGAGTAAGATAGATTATGAGAGTAAACTTGCTCAGAATATAAAAACAGATACTACAAATATATAAAACAAAAAATAGTGACTAAGGTAGATATTGGTCCTTTAGAGGATAAGAAGGGAGATTTAATAGTGGGAGATGAGGAAATGGCTGAGGAACTGAACAGGTATTTTGGGTCGGTTTTCACAGTGGAAGACATAAATAACATGACAGTGACTGATGGAAATGAGGCTATGACAGGTGAGGACCTTGAGATCATTGTTATCACTAAGGAGCTAATGGGGCTAAAGGTAGACAAGTCTCCTGGCCCTGATGGAATGCATCCCAGAGTGCTAAAAGAGATGGCTCGGTAAATTGCAAATGCACTAGTGATAATTTACCAAAATTCACTCGACTCTGGGGTGGTCCCGGCGGATTGGAAATTAGCAAATGTGATACCACTGTTTAAAAACAGAGGTAGGCAGAAAGCGGGTAATTACAGGCCAGTGAGCTTAACTTCGGTAGTAGGAAAGATGCTGGAATCTATCATCAAGGAAGAAATAGCGAGGCATCTGGATAGAAATTGTACCATTGTGCAGACACAGCATGGGTTCATAAAGGGCAGGTCGTGCCTAACTAATTTAGTGGAATTTTTTGAGGATATGACCAGCGCAGTAGGTAACGGGGGGCCAATGGATGCAGTATATCTGGATTTCCCTAGTTGCCCTTCAGAAGGCTGTGGTGATGAGTTGCCTTCTTGAACTACTGCAGTCCTTGAGGTGTAGGTACATCCATTGTGCTGTTAGGGAGGGAATTCCATGATGTTGCTCCAGCGACAGTGAAGGAACGGCAATATATTTCCAAGTTGGGGCGGTGAGCGACTAGGAAGGGAACCTCCAACTGGTGGGGTTCCCAGGTATCTGCTGCTCTTGTCCATCTAGATGATAGTGGTCATGGGTTTGGAAGGTGTTGTCTAAGGAACCTTGGTGAGTTGCTGCAGTGCATCTTGTGGATGGTACACACGGCTGCCACTGTTCTGGTGGTGAAGGGTTTGAATGTTTGTGGAAGGAGGAGCAATCAAGAGGGCTGCTTTGTCCTTGATGGTGTTGAGCTTCTTGAGTGTTGTTGGAGCAGCGCTCATCCAGGAAAATGGAGAGTATTCTATAACACTCCTGACTTGTGCCTTGAAGGTGGTGGAAAGGCTTAGGGGGCGTCAGGAGGTGAGTTACTCGCTGTAGGATACCTAGCCTTGACCTGCCCTGGTAGCCACAGTATTAATATCTCTAGTGTGTCTTCTCAACCTCCTGGGAGTTAACATTGAGTAGAGACTTAACTGGACCATCAATTTAAATACTGTAGCTCCAAGAGCAGATCAGAGTTTAGAAATCCCATGAATCACCTCCTGACTCTCCAAAGCCTATCCACAATGTGCAAGGCACAAGCCAGGAGTGTGATGGAATATTTTCCACTTGCCTGGATGAGTGAAGCTCCAACAACACTCAAGTAGCTCAAAACCATCTTGGACAAAGTAGCCTGTGTGATTGGCACCCCATCCACAAACATTCACTCCCTCCACCACCAATGCACAGCAGCAGCAGTATGTATCATCTGCAAAATGTTCTGCAGAAACTCACCAAGGTTCCGTAGACAGCACCTTCCAAATCAACGACCACTACCATCTAGAAAGATACGGGCAACAGATAGATAGTAACACCATCAGGTGGAAGATCCCCTCGAAGCCACTCACCATCCCGACTTGGAAATATATCACCGTTCCTTCACTGTCACTGGGTCAAAATCCTGGAACTCCTTCCCTAACAGCACTGTGGGTGTACCTACACCACATGGACTGCAGAGGTTCAAGAAGGCGGCTCACCATCATCTTCTCAAAGGCAATTGGGGATGAGCAATAAATGCTGACCTAGTAATAATAATCGCTTATTGTCACAAGTAGGCTTCAGTGAAGTTACTGTGAAAAGCCCCTAGTCACCACATTCCGCCGCCTGTTCGGGTAAGCCGGTACGGGAATCGAACCAGCGCTGCTGGCCTTGTTCTGCATTACAAGCCAGCTGTTTAGCCCACTGTGCTAAACCAGCCCCTATAAAATTAAAAATTTAACCACGCCGTCGGGAACTCAGCCCATTGGAGGCGCTGAATCACGGAAGCCCAGAGCATCGGGTGTCAGGTCCGCTAATGATATGCCTACTGTACTTTCAGTCTGCCGACACCATCTTGGGGCAGCTGGAGCATCCCGATTAGGCATCAAACCGCAATTTTAGCATCGGAAGCTGTTCTCCGTCCAATCGTGTTTCCTGATTTCGACCTCGGCAAACGGAGAGTCCCGCCCCACCGCTGAACGGCGCTCGCCCGAGGAATCCGAGGCCAATAATGCCCACATCCCTGGAATTAATTTTCAAAAATGAGCCTGACCTTCTGGATTATTCAACCACTGATTCTACCATTACTCCACCATCTCCCCCTGAAATATATGATTATACATGGTAGCATTGTGGATAACACAATGGCTTCACAGCTCCAGGGTCCCAGGTTCGATTCCGGCTTGGGTCACTGTCTGAGTGGAGTCTGCACATCCTCCCCGTGTGTGCGTGGGTTTCCTCCGGGTGCTCCGGTTTCCTCCCACAGTCCAAAGATGTGCAGGTTAGGTGGATTGGCCATGATAAGTTGCCCTTAGTGTCCAAAATTGCCCTTAGTGTTGGGT
Source organism: Scyliorhinus canicula (assembly GCF_902713615.1). NCBI lineage: Eukaryota > Metazoa > Chordata > Chondrichthyes > Carcharhiniformes > Scyliorhinidae > Scyliorhinus > Scyliorhinus canicula. Next base: position 265,020,424 of record NC_052147.1, read on the forward strand.
GGGGTTACTGGGTTATTGGAATAGGGTGGAGGTGCTGACCTTGGGTAGGGTGCTCTTTCCAAGAGCCGGTGCAGACTCGATGGGCCGAATGGCCTCCTTCTGCACTGTAAATTCTATGATCTATGAACAACATTCACGTTCATTACAGCATATGGCATTGTATTGTTACCAAATAGGATTGGTAGGCCATTCAGCCCTTCGAGACTGTTTTAGCATTCAGTTATATGACAGCTGATCCATGTTTTAACTCCACCTAACCGTCTTGGTCCCATATCCCTCAACAACCTTGCTGAATAAAAACCCATTAACCTGTTGCATTGAGATTTCTAATGGAGTTACCCTGGCCTCAATCGGTTTCTGGAGGCAGATTTCCATCACCCTTTGTGAGGCAATTATATGAAATTCTGCAGAAAATAAGTTGTTAGTTCCCCTCCTTTCAAAGTCGCGTTTTGTTATCTCGCTCTGTCACAGCAACCTGATACAAACAAAATCTCCCAGTTTCCAAACGCACAGTATCGACTTACACAACAGCAGGTTAATAATAATAATCACTTATTGTCACAAGTAGGCTTCAAATGAAGTTACTGTGAAAAGCCCCTAGTCGCCACATTCCGGCGCCTGTTCGGGGAGGCTGGAACGGGATTTGAACCCGCACTGCTGGCCTTGTTCGGCATTACAAGCTAGCTGACTTAGCCCACTGTGCTAACCCAGCCCCGGATAGCTGGCAAACTAAGAGTTCCGAAGAAGTCTCATATGGACTCGAAACGCTAATTCTGTTTCTCGCTCCTTTTTATTTCAGATCTCCACCTTCCGCAATATTTTGCTTTTATTATTCTGGCCTGTGAACTACTTATGTCCCTGCTGTTTTACTAAGAAAGTATCCGACTATGTTCTCTCTCTCTCGCTGTTCATTTTGCCCCTTCATCCGCCCTTCATCCACCAGCCAAGATTAAAGACTCAACTTAATTGTGAGTAATTGCACAGCTGAGGTGCCACTCCACAACTCCATGGCATGTTTAAGCACAGTGCCCACACAACACCGCTAATCTACATCATGTCTCGGGAGCTCCGCACTGGAATTTAGAAGCCCATTTATCAGACTCGGATTTCCAAATGGCGCAAGTCAGTTTGATGAACAACCCAAGGTGGTAGGTCACTGAGCACCTGTCGCTGCATTGACCCGAAATGGCCAGAGGCAGAGTCCAAGGTCTCAAACGATCCAAACTGGTTGAGTTCAGAAACAACACTGAGGTTCGTCCTTGTTATAAATTCTTAACCCTTTCATGCATCTATTGACATGAGAGAGGAGCCAAACAAAAGGAAACCAAACAAAAGGGCAGTTTGGTAGCACAGTGGTTAGCAAAGTTGCTTCGCAGCTCCAGGGTCCCTGGTTTGATTCCCGGCTTGGGTCACTGTCTGTGTGGAGTCCGCATGTTCTCCCCATGTGTGCGTGATTTCCTCCGGGTGCTCCGGTTTCCTCCCACAGTCTAAAGATGTGCAGGTTAGGTGGATCGGCCATGATAAATTGTCCTTTAGTGTCCAATAAAGGTTAGGTGGGGATACTGGGTTCCGGGGATGGAATAGGCTTTAGTGGGGTGCTTTTTCCAAGGGCTAGTGCAGACTCAATGGGCCAAAGGGCCTCCTTCTGCACTGCAAATTCAATGAAAACAGCTGGCTGTTATCAAAGAGTTTTTTCTTATTAAACTGTATTTTACAAAGTGTCAGTGACATAGTTATGGAAGACTAAGTGTTGACGGCAGCGGAGCATGTGTGGACTTTCACCACAGGCGCCGAGTGAAACCCCCGCGGATTGCGCCAAAAATGGCCGTAGAATGGCATGCGCATGGCTGGCAACCTGCACTGGTCTTGCCGTACAACATGGCGCCGGCTGTGCGCGAACCCAACCCGCCAACCGTGACCCTTCAGCCCACCCCCTGGCCACCCCCCACCAGCACCCCCAGTGCTGGCAGAAGCCCTCCCAGCTGCGGCACGGATCCCGGCCAGGTGCTGCGGCGCTGGACACAGTCCGCAGCCGGCACGCCGTGTTCCACACGGTTGGGACCACACGTGGCCCATGCTATCGGGAGCTCGGCCCGTCGGGGGCTGAGCATCGTGGATGGGCCAGCTGATGCCGTGCTAACGGCAATTAAATGGCGCATGGCCCGCATCATGATGACGCCGAATTGGAGGGGGTGGAGTATCGCGGATGGTCCAGCCGATGATGCGCCAACAGCATGGCGGCCCGGCATCAAACCGGCGCCGGCCCCGATTCCAGCGTCGGAATCCATTCTCCATTTTTGATAGTTGCTAAAATACAGCCATGATCTTACTGAATGGCAGAACAAGTTTGAGGGGCCGAATGGCCTGCTCTTGTTCTGATGTTCCTTCCTATTTTCCAGTGCTACTCTCAGAAACCTCATGCGTACAGCCCCTCAGACAAACCACTTGAGGTGGGGTTTTACTTTGATTTGCAGGGGATTGGCATTTGTGAGTTGGTCCCCGTCATTCACATTGCTAAGTCAGGATCCCTGGACCCCTGTTCCTCGAGAGAAAACATGGAGGATGCTGCCTGGTAGCAGTCGCAAGAACCTAGTCTCACAGACATGGAATTACAGGGGCTCCAATATAAAAATAGCTGGAGAAGAAACCACCCTCTTAAGTGCAGTGACAACTGTTACTACGAGGCACAGAAATAAGAAGATTTGCATTTCAATAGCACCTTTCATGACTTCAGGATGTTCCAAGGCATTTTACAGCCAATGAAGTACTGATGTAATATGGGAAATGGGCAACAAGGTCTCCCAAATAGCAAGGTGAAAATAATGACCTGATAACATGTTCCAGGAGTGTTGTTGAGGGTTGAATGTTGGCCAGCAGCAGGCAGAGTTTCCCCGTGAATATATGTCCACACCAGCCTGATTCAAGTAAAATCTCCAAACTTCCAAACTCAGGCTGAGGAATTGAACAAACAAATGTGATATAAAATAGGATAATTAGTTAGAATAATGTAGAGGATAGAGCCGGTCTGATGGTAGTGAGTTCACAGACAAAGAATAAAGAAATTGAGCGAAGCATGGCCAGAAAGGGGGGAGGGGAGCCTCGTGCAGAGGATGGTGAAAAGAATGCTGGGTAACAAGAGGCCCAGGGTTGAGGAATGCGAAGTGAGCCAACCAGGATATATGGCCAGGTCAGGAGGTGTATAGGATGACCTATGGGAATCTTGTATGTGAAACTTGATGCCATTTGAATGATATGTGCAGAGATCTCTTTGTCCTCGGCCTCACTTGGTTCTTGGAGCTTCAGGAGACTGTATGTGTTCTGAGTCTCTATAGAACGGGTCAGCCTTGCAAGTTGTTTAAAAATAAATAATACCATACCTACAGATCTTCCCCGTCTGTGCGTGGGTTTCCTCCGGGTGCTCCGGTTTCCTCCCACAGTCCAAAGATGTGCAGGTTAGGTGGATTGGCCATGATAAATTGCCCTTGGTGTCCAAAGTTGCCCTTAGTGTTGGGTGGGGTTGCTGGGTTATTGGGATAGGGGGAGGTGTTGACCTTGGGTAGGGTGCTCTTTCCAGGAGCCGGTGCAGACTCAATGGGCCGAGTGGCCTCCTTCTGCACTGTAAATTCAATGATAAGATCCCTCTCGAGTTTTATTGAGACCAGACTGACGGGTAAAGAACTTAATTTGTCGAGGACAGTGCTGAAGGCAAGAATATTCCTGCACTTGATGTTTGATCTGAAAGCAATTTGCAGGCACGGCGGAGGTGAGAAGGTTGCAGCTTTCCGATAACCTGCGTCTGGTGAAACCAAGGCAAGCGTTTTGAAATCGCTTTCACATGTGGTACTTGCCTTGTTCGGATAATGGGGGCGTGGTATCCGAGCAGCAATTCCTTACACTGATGCTGCTAAAAGTTCCCCATGCTGGCATCAGGGGCCAGTTTCAGCCTTGCAGACACATGGAGCTGAGCTCACCCCCTTGAGATGCAATCTAAACAATCACCGAAAGCACAAAGAATAAGGAGGTCACTTATTACTTGGAAGGTCCAGGTCTAGGCGGGGTAGAGGAACAGAGAGATCGCGGAGTACAAATACTCCAATCACTGAAGTCATACCACAGGTTAGCAAGGTCATAGGCAAAAGCAAACCATGGAAAAGGCTTTATTTTGAGAGAGACAGAATGAAAAGTTGGGAAGTTATGCTAAACCTATGGCTGGAACATTTCCGGGTTTTCCGAGGGGTGCGCTCAATGGGAAACCCCATTGACAATGGCAGGACCAGAAGATCCCACCACTGGCCCATGGCAGACGGCCTCTGTGAAACACAGAGGCAGCACGGTAGCACAGTGGTTGGCACTGTCACCTCACAGCACCAGGGTCCCAGGTTCGATTCCCCGCTGGGTCACTGTCTGTGTGGAGTGTGCACGTTCTCCCCGTGTCTGCGTGGATTTCCTCCGGGTGCTCCAGTTTCCTCCCACAGTCCAAAGACATGCAGGTTAGGTGGATTGGATATGCTAAATTGCCTTAGTGTCCGAAAAAGGTTAGGAGAGGTTATTGGGTTATGGGAGTAGGGTGGAAGTGAGGGCTTAAAGGGGGTCGGTGCAGACCAGATGGGCCGAATGGCCTCCTTCTGCACTGTATGTTCTATGTTAAACACGTGGCACTTTGCGTGTAAAATGTCACCCGATACCAAACCCTGGTTGAACCACACGTTAAATGTGCTGTGTGTGCAATACGGTCACCATATCATGAAAAGGATAGAGGCGCACTGGAGGTGAAGCAGAGAAGATTTACAAGGACAATACTAAAATCTTATGGGTGTCTGTCTCAGGAAAGGATTGAAGGCTAGAGGGATGGATTTTTCAGTCCCACCTGCCGCAAGATCGCCGTGGGCAGGAGGCAAACTATGTCACCCCATTGACCTGGGGTAGGCCCAACTGGAGAATCCCACCCAAGATCTCTTTTCTCATAAAGAATGGAAGGCCAAGGGGTGGCCTAATAGCGATCTTCAAAATTGTACAAGTTTTTGATAAAACAGCTACAGCGACAATGTTGCCACTTGTGGTGAAGAAGGTAACTTGAGGCCATGAAGATAACATAGTTACCAAGAAATCCAGCGAGGAATTCAGATGGTGGCGAGAATGCGGAACTTGCTACCTCAGGGAGCGGTTGAAGCAGATAATATAAATATGCTTTGGAGGAGGCTAGACAAGCATTGGAGGAAGAAGGGAATGGAGGTTTACCTTGATGGAGTCACGTGAGAAAAGATTGGAGGAGGCCCGAGTAAAAGCCAGCATGGACTGGTTGGACCAAATGGCCTGTTTCTCTACTGAATATCCTGTGTAATCCTGTGTTGAAGTTGTCACATCACTAGCTCTCCTCAGCGCGACTGCAGATTGCAGTGTTATCCAGTTGAACAGCATCAAGCACCAAAGACCTTTGACTGATGCTAGAGTGAGGGATTAAAGAGCCCACAAAATTATTCCTCATTCTAAAACTTTGTTTAAAAGGTAGACACTGCAAACCTTCGAGCAAACATCCTTCATTTTTTGGATTAATCCGAGAGTTAGCCACTGCAAATCCTACAGCAAACATGCTTCATTTTAGGATTGACCCTTCAAGGAGGGGTGACAGAATCTATAGTAAACATTTCTCTTTTTAGGGTTGATCCGACAAGAAGAGGTGACACACTACAGTAAACATTCCACTTTTTGGGAGTTCCGTTAACACAGAACCTTAAACACTCTTAATGGCCAAACGGATTCAGATCCATGAAAAATTAAATACAACTGGAGTTTTTGCATGAACCTCTGTGGTGAATGTAACCTCTTCCAGCCTATTTCTTCTGTGTTTGCTTTCAATCATCTCAAAGTGGGAGAAACATAAATACGCTCTCAGTCCCATTGTAATTTCATTCCATATTTAAACACATCCCCTCGGCGGTAACTGTTCAGGCAGCGAAATAAAAGGAAGAGAATTGCTGACAATAGGGGTCCTCCTCGCGGTCCTTTTGAAACACGAGGCAGCACAGGCTGTCCACCGTGGGTTAGCAGGTCCTGCAATCAGGGGGTTGACAGAGCAAGCTTAGTTCATCACCCAGACAGCTACATTGTTCTGGGCTCATAGAGATGAACAAAAGTGAAGGACTCTCGTGGGTTCAAGGGTTACATTTACCTGATTTACCAGGGCAAATCCCTCGTGGCGTTTGCAAATGGAATGCAATGCGCTGGCAGTCAGGAAGAGCTATCTGAGGAGCAGGATTATGACCCTGCAAAACTTTTTTTGGGGGGGGGGGGAGAAAAAAGTGACCTTTGATGTTCCGCGCATCAGTAGCCTGGATTCTCTCTCTTTTAAAAGGCAACAAGCCTGCATTTATAATTAGTCGAGCAGCTCCTTGATGCTTTTCATTCCCTATTCGCAATGGGGGTGGGGGGGGGGGGGGAGAGTTAAGCACCTATATTTCAATATGTGGATAAAGAGCAGCACATCTCTCTCCCCTCCACCACGAGCATTTCTGCAATGAACACACCATATGCTAGTGTCCTATACTTCAACCTTGTCAGGAAGTAGCCAGACAATAATAATATCCTACAGGGCTGCCTCTTGGCGTAATTAAAAAGCTTTTCTGGCTCAATTGAGGAATAGAGGAAATGAGACTCATTCAGGAAATTCCTTAAGAATAAACTGGCATTTGTCCTAACAATACATGAACTGGTTGCATGCGCCAGGTCAGTTTCAGCGCGAGAACATCAAGGTACTTGTACAGACCGTGGCTGTTCCTGTAGCCGACTGTCAGAGAGTAGCAAGAGGGGACAATGGTCTTTTGAGGATAGATTCTCCTTGCTGATTAAAAGGTGCTACAAATGAACTTCATTTCCCCGGCGAGAATAATTAAACACAGAAATCTTACCCTTGCTATTTAGTTCACTGATGTTGGGTGAATCTTATATTTCACATTGTAAGAAACTGCCGGTGCTAGGAATGGAACATTTCCCTCAGCTTTTGAAACAACAACCACCACTGGCATTTATTTTTCACCTTTATTATAGTAAAACATCGCAAAGCGCTTCAATTATAAAACAAAATATGGCACAAAGCCACAGAAAGAGACATTATATGAGGGAGGCATTGTTTAAAAATAAGGGGTAACTCATTTAAAGCAAAGATAAAGAGATATGCTTTTTTCTCTCAGAGGGTGGCGAGTCTCTGAAACACCCTTCCTCAAAAGGCAGTGGAAGCAGGGTCTTTGAATATTTTTTTGGCAGAGCTATATAAATTCTTGATAAGCAAGGAAGCGAAAGGTTCTCGGGGATGGGTGGGAATGTGGAGCTGAGGTTACAACCAGGTCAGCCATGATCTTATTGAATGGTGAGGTGGGCTTGAGAGGGCCGAGTGTCCGACTGCTGCTCCTAATTCGCATGTCTCTATGACCAAAAGCTTGGATAGGGAGGTTGGCTTTAAGTTTTGAGGAACATTCCAAGGAATTGGAGAAACAAGGGAGGCAAAGAGGTTTAGGGAGGGAATTCCGGCGCTTGCGACCCAGGCTGCCAAAGCTTGGTGGAGTGATTAATGTAGGGATGCGCAAGAGGTCAGAATTGGAAGAGTGCAGAGATCTCGGAGGATGGTAGGGCTGAGGGGTTACGAGATAGTGAGGGATGAGGCCATTGATGGATCTGAAAACAGAAGTGAGAATTTTAAAATCAGATTCATCACTTATTTCAGTCTTAAAACATGCCCAGATCAGGTACATTATTGGTAAGTGTAGCGTAATACTCCCTCTTTCCGTATGTCAGCCGTGGATCAGTGGTGGTAGTCTCACCCCGAGTCAGAATGTCACGGGCTCAAGTCCAACTCCAGTCAGTAGACCACATGGCCTAAGCTGATGTTTCAGTGCAGTACTGAGGGAGTGCTATGGAGGTGTCATCTCTGTCTGTGGATAAGACGTTCAACAAAGGCCCATCTGAGCCCTCAGTTGGACATTTATAAAAATCTCATGGCACTATTCAACAAAATGCAGTGGAGTTTTTCCTGGTGTTCTGGCCAACTTTTATCCCTTAACCAACATCAGTAAAAGGCAAAATGACTACCTGGTCACTCTGACAATGTGACCAGGTAGTTTACGGGATCTTGCTGTGCGCAAATTGATTGTTGCATTTCTCACATTCCAACAGTGACCACACTTCAAAAAGGGGGTCAGTCAGCACAGTTGGCTGGGCGGCTGGTTCGCGATACAGAGCGATGCCAACAGCGTGGGTCCAAAACCTCTACCGGCTGAGGTTATTCATGAAGGCCCCACCTTCTCAACCTCACCCCTCGCCTGAGGTGTGGTGACCCTGAAGTTAAATCACCACCAGTCAGCTCTCGCTGTCTCTGTCGAACAAAGTGGGAGAGCAGCCTCTGGGACTTTAGAGACTTTGGCCGGGATTCACCGATATTGCGGCCAAGTGTTGACGGCGGCGTCAAAACCGGCGTGAGCGATGCTGACGTCAATGGGCCTGCAGGCCCAGGCATTGTCCTCGCCTTCGGGGGCTAGAACGGCGCCGGGGTGCTGTGCACGGCTCCAACGCCGAAAGCCAGCCCGAAAAGGCCGGCGTGGGTCCGCGCATGCGCACCACGACTGTCTCCACGCCGGCCCCATGGCAACATGGCGGTGTCCTACACGGAGGAACATAGGCCCCTAACCCCCGCAATGAGCGCGCACGCCGATCGGTAGCCCCTGATCGCAGGCCTGACCACCATGAAGGCCCCTCCCGGAGTCGGCTTCCCCTGGCCCCCCCCCCCCTCCACCAGGACAGCCCCCGCTGCCAGAACCATAACCATATATAAACCACGCCGGCAGGACTTGATGGGCACTCGGCCCATCGAGCGCGGAGAATCGCTGCCGGGGGCTGCCATCAACGGCCCCCGACTGGCGCCGTGGCGTTCGCGACGGCGCGATTCGCGGTGATTCTCTGGTCGCCGGAGAATGGGCGGCCCTGCGTCGGAGCGGCGTCGCGGGAATCTCGCACCCCCTGCCGATTCTCCGACCCGGCGCGGGCTCGGAGTAACCCGGCCTTTAACTTTCGCACTTCGAAGAATACAGTTCCTAATTAGCTGTAAATCACCTTGGGATGTCCTAAGATCATGAAAGTTGCTATACCGATATAAGCTTTTCTTTTTATGCCTCAATCCCAACCTCAGAATAGCATTCTTCCTGAAAAAGTGTGCACTCTTTCACTTCTCGCGCTACTTATTGAGTCTTGAGTGCTTCGGCAGGTTGAATTACAAGTGGCTTTGTACGAGAATAAATCCCGAAAGACGTGGTGTTAGGTGAATTGGACATTCTGAATCCTCCCTCTGTGTGTCCAAACAGGCGCCAGAATGTGGCGACTCAGGGATTATCACAGTAACTTCATTGCAGTGTTAATGTAAGCCTACTTGTGACAATAAAAATTATTATATGCAACTTCATTGCAGTGTTAATTTATGCCTACTTGTGACAAGATTGTTATTAGAGATACAAACTGTACTGGAGTAAAAAAAACTATCCAAGCTCAGATACCCGAACACAAATACTCTCCCCGCCCCTGCATCCAATAGGCAGCGGGAGATTTCATCCCATTTGGCGGGATCGGAACAATAGACATGCATCATAAACTCCTCCAAGCCACCGGGGGCTCTGCTTTAGTTTCCAATGAAACTGTAACATAGGCCTTTGACACTCCAGCCCTTCATTCAGGCATAGTGCACACTCGGCCCATTTGTAACCGAAAATTGCAGAACGGGTCCGAAGTCCGGGTCATTTGCATTCTGAAGCAGTCTTCAGCTGTAAACAGGAGGAAACCTCTTGAAACCTTCAGAAAATTAGAAGCAACTTCCTAATACGAGCCCCCATCCTTGGTTTGTATAAAATGACTGGTAGGCTTGCAGGCGCGCAGGGAATGTCAAGCAGAAACTACCATGTAGCTGTTGGTAGATTACCACTTAATACTAAGGAGGTAGGAAGGTCACTAGCATCAAAAGAAATATCAAAACCCCACCAGTCACTCTGCTTCTCGACCTTCAATGTTGATGGCTAATCCCCTCAGCAAAAAAGAAACTGGGAATTGCGATTTAACTCTAATGCCGACCGTTCTATCCCATTGAACCTGACTGGGTGATGTACCGAGGAAGCAAATTTGCTCTTGAAAAGAGAATATCTTTTTACATCTTTAATTCTGAATGGAAAGTTTTGACCAAATCACCAGTCAGAATAAGAATACTCTTCAAACCACGTGGGACTCTGCTACAGACACCTCCTTCTGTAAATATTTGCCTATTCTTTAGGAAGGTAGAGGGGCGCATCTAGTTTTCTTATGGCATGTTTGTGAATCATCATCATTAATGCCCATGGCCTAAAATACTCAGAGGAGCAGTTTATAGGATTGATCTATTTACACTTTCAGCAACTTTTATAAAGTAAGGAACGGGTGTTGGCCGTCAGGGCGATTGGCAATACAATAACTCACTCCACCTTCAGCCTTCTCCACTCCACCCCCTCCAGCCTTCACCCACCCCCCTCAGTATGTGTCTTGGTTATAGCGGGTGATAAGGGACAAGCAGGAGGAGGAAATAAAAGTGTAGGTGACCGTCCAACCCAACCTTCCGCTTCCCTCTCCCCAACCACCCAACGTAGTGCAGCATACTAGAGTTCTAGCATGGCGATGAGGTTAGAATGTCTGCTGGATGGTATCCATCTGCCCGATATTTTAGTAGAACCTAGTTAATAGTTTAGGTATGTATTTCCCATGACAAGACGGCAACAGACAATAAAGCTGTCTCTGAGCAAAAACAGCTCATGTTGTGCCAATTAACACCTTTGGGAAAGAGGTTTAAGAATGGAATTGATGCTTGAAATGGATAAATACAAACAGAGAAGATCCAGTACTACATGGGACTCAATGGGTGGGATTCTCCCATCCCGCGGCAGAGTGTCCACGCCGTTGTAAATGCTGTCGCGTTTTACAACGGCGTGAACGGGCTGCTGCCAGGAGTAATTCTGGCACCTACATGGGGCCAGCACGGCGCTGGAGCAGTTCATGCTGCTCCAGCTGCCGGTCCCCATGCAAACTGTGCGCCACAGGATCCGCAAATGCGCAGCGGTGCCAGCACCAATCCACCCATGTGCGGTGGCCTCCTTCAACGCGCTAGGCCCAATGCAACATGGCGCAGGAGTACAGGGGCCAGCGCGTAGGAAAGGACGCCAGGAGACAGAGAGGCCGGCCCGCCGATCGGTGGGCCCCGATTGCGGGCCAGGCCGCTTCGGAGGCCACCCCCACCCCACAGGCCGCCACCCGACCCTTGCACATAGAGTTCCCGCTGCCTGCGAACAGATGTGGACGGCGCCGGCAGGACAGTTTTAACTGCGGCCGCTCGGCCCATCCCGGGCCGAGAATCAGCGGTCCGGCCATGTAGAGCGGCCCGTAACCGGCGCCGCGCCAAACATGCCGGCGTGTGCCGGCGTCAGGGCGGCGTGGCCCGGTCGAGGGGATTCTCCGGCCCGGCCCAGGGCTGAGAGAATCCCGCCCAATAGTTCATGAATTCATAGGATTGGGGCAATGTTAGTTAAAGTCAGAGTGTCTTACAACATAGAAGGAGGCCATTCTGGCCCCGCGGTTTCACCATAGTCTGAAATTCTCTCCCCTTCGAAGTCACTCCTGAAGGTTACTATCGAATCTGCTTCCACCACCTTTCAAGCAGAACTTTCCAGATCATGCCAACTCTCCTTATCTTGCCTCGGTCTCTTCTGCTAATTACCTTCAATCTCTGTCCTCTGTTTACCGGCCTTCCTGTCAGTGGAAAATGCTTCTCTTTAGTTGCTCATGGTTTTGGACACCTTTGTCAAACCTAGATTAGGGGGGCTGTAATTGGCCAGATCCACGTTACACAAGCGGATTGGTATTGTACAGTTTTGCTCAAATACTTTTTTGGGAGAAATGAAGTAATATTTTTACAGAATGTTTCCTCAGGGGGTAAAATCTTTTGAGGGGGGACAATCTTAACCTCGCCCTGCCAAGTGGGACTGACCAGGCCATGGTGAATGGCGGTCAGACGCCCCCTCCTGAATTTTCCCTCAATTGTTAATACTGAATGCCTGGAATGGCAAAGTCTTTGCAGCGATATCTTGCTCCACTTTGAAGAGCACACGCTGTGTCAAAATACTGCCATCCAAATGAAATCAGCATTGCCTGCTGGACCAACACCGCGATGAGGCAGCTAAGTTTTAGTACTAAGCTATTTGCTTAAATTTCCCTTTGGACAGTAACATCTCTACTCAAAAATAAATAATTTTAATTCCACAAGCTAGCTACTTAATGCTCCTCAAACCCATTAATTAGAACTGGTCAGCTATGGAATGTTGTAATTGTACGGACCATCATCTTCCACTTAAGCCTTTTGAATGCAGTTAATGTAATGACAAGCTTATCAGGCTATTAATCAACATGGAGAAACAAATCATTCTCAATGGGCAAAATGTGCACATTTATTACTGGAGGATTTGTAATCTCTGTGAAAATGCCACATGTTGTGATGTACGCTAACCTGGGCATGCGAGACTCACTGAAGCGTTTTTCTTCAATGTTGATAACAGAATAAAGGTTTGCTGGAAGGAACTTTGCCCTTCTCTTTTTCAGCCTTTTGGTGATGTATGAATTGCTCTGCATACTAGCCTTTTTTATTCATGCACCAGGATACCCAGATCCCTCTGAATCTCAGAGCTGTGCAATCTCTCAGCATTTAAATAATATGCTTCTTTTTTATTCTTCCTGCCGAAATTGACAATTTCCCACATTATACTGCATTTGCCAGGTCTTTGCACACTCACTCAATGTATCAGTATCCCTTTGTAGCCTCCTTACGTCCTCTTCACATTTTACTGTCCTACTTATCCTTGTGTTGTCAGAAACTTTGGCAACCATGCCTTTCGACCCTTCATCCAAGCCATTATGAAAATTGTAACAAGTTGAGGTCCCAGCACTGATCCCTGTGCCATGCCACTTATCACATCTTGCCAACCAGAAAAAGACCCATTTATGCCTACTCTCTGCTTCCTGTTAGCTAGCCAATCTCCTATCCGTGCCAATACATTACTCCTTACACCACAGCAGGCTTGTCTAGGCCAGATAGCTACCCCGCCAATGTAAACTGGTTACTGTATTTATTTCTCCTAAAGAAAGGCTGCAATCAGTCTTTGACTGCACAGCGTGCGAACCACTTCAGGAATAACTGCTGCCACAGATTTTTGTAGTGCGCCTATTACGGGTGTACACAGGCGAGAGAGGAATTCGCTTTTACCTATTGTATATTGTAAGGAATCGTGAAACATTAAGATTAAGAAACAAGATAAAACGGAGTTGATTGGAGGCAGACTTCTGGAAAAATGATGAGATGCAAAGTCGCCTATCAGTGGAGAACAAGTATTTTACATAAGTGATTACAGAAAAGAATGGGCTTTAGACATGGTAACTTTAAAATGGAGGGGTAAGGAAATGGACTTGTACCTGCCAAAAGCCAACTCCATAGGTTGAATAACGTAAAAGGGAAAGAGACAATATATATGTAGAACTCTAACTAAGGAAAGGGAGAGACCTCCAACATCAGAACTGCATTAAGTTGAAAATATAGGGTGCAATTTAGTTTGGTAGTGAGGTGTTCGACCCCACTACCAAATGGGACTTTCCATTGTTTTGGGCCTGGACGAGGAACATCCCACCGAGGCTTCGCTCACCTCACTTCCTGCTCAGCTCGTCAATGCAGAGAGAGGTCGCACATTTTTAAAAGCCGCACCGATCTCTCAGCGCCCTCAGCCACCCCACTGTGGCCACCAGCCTCCCCCCCCCCAACCCCCCACCAAGCTATCTCTTAGGGGGTCCTCAAGCCCTTCCACACCCCACTTCTTAAGATTCACCTGAGGAAGGAGCAGTGCTCCGAAAGCTAGTGTTTGAAACAAACCTGTTGGACTTTAACCTGGTGTTGTAAGACTTCTTAACTGTGCCCACTTCTTAAGGGCAGGGCAACCCCGGATCCGGACCCTGACACGGGCAAACTGGCACTGCCAGGATGCCAGGCTTGCTGTGCCAAGGTTCCCGGGTGCACCGTGGCCAAGAGCCCGACCACCCGGAACCCCCGATGGCCTGGGAGATCACTTGTTTCTGTGAACCTGGGCTAAATGGTGCCAGGTGCAGACATATTTATTTGAGCCTTTAAATATGTTAATCTGGTTCTTGCCCAGTGAGGGTGAGAGCCAGATCGCGACGTCGCGAGAGATCTCGGGAGAGGCCTCTCGCGAAGTTTAACGGCCTCGGCACGTCACCAAGTCAGGTGTGACAAAGCCATTCGATCGCACCCAGAATCTCCCAAATGAAGCTGTCGTTTTCCGTCTTCACTGAACTGGAAGCCGATTTCCCAGGCCTCCGTAACCTGGCTGTGGGAATTATTTGCTGGATTTAAGCTCATAAAGTTACATTAAAATTGGATGTTGTTTGGGGGAAAAGAGTGCCTCAGAATTCAGGTAAACGTTGGTAGTTGGGGACTAAATGTTAAATTATGTGTGTGTAGTCATTGGTACGCTTATATGTAATAGGGTGGGATTTGTCAAACTCCCCGCTGCGTGTTTTTTGGCAGCGGAGGCAGCTCACCGGTGGGATGGGTTTTCCTGGTGTCTGCACCCCTCGTTGCCAGGAAGCCCGTGCTCCAGCGTGGGACCGGAATATCCTGCCTTCGTGAACAGCCGGTATTCGTGCCCACATTGTATTACAGTCCTTTTCGTCCTGCGTGTGTTTGCCTTTCTTTTAAGTTAATAAATATTGTTTATCTTTTCTTTAAAATAAATTTAGAATACCCAATTCTTTTTTCAACTTGAGGGGCAATTTTGCGTGGCCAATCCATCTACACTGCGCATCTTTGGGTTGTGGGGGCGAGACCCACGCAGACGCGGGGAGAATGTGCAAACTGCACACGGACAGTGAGCCGGGGCCGGAATCGAACCCGGGTCCTCGGTGCCGTGCGGCAGCAGTGCTAACCACTGTGTCACCGTTCTTCATCAATTGTTCACGCAACAACTGGACTGTTCCTCACTGGGTTCTACACCTTTCCTCACATTATACCAGAAAAAAAACATAAACCACTACGAACTGGGGTTCCAAGTTACCTTTTCTGGGTTTTAGAATACCCTCGCATTTAACATCAGGGTGGTTTGCAACAACATACATACTATTACCAACTTGGAGACAAGACAATAGGTTTTGATTTGTGACTACCGTACAAGTACTGGTATCAGATTTAATCTTGTCTGTATTTCAATGGAGTAATCCTGTGCTTGTGAGCATGGATTAGAATTAGAGCTACAATACTGTAGTCTTAATTCTCTTCCCTGCTGGGGTGTTAGATCATTGTATTACCACCTTACTCTTTAATTATACTTTTAAATCTGTGAAGTTAAATATAAAAATTAAATGTATGAAAGGTTTTGGCTATGGCACATCTAATCTAACACAGTCAGAGAAGGCATTACAATTTCAACCTAGTTGAAAGTTTGACCCATTGTGAAGAAGTTCCCCACACATAGAAAGTTTCAAACATGGCAGAGCATTCTCAGTAAGGTAGAGAGGGCTAAAATAAATTTACTGACAGTTGGTGCTATTATTATGGGTGAAGGAGTGATGGCCGAGCAGATGACTTTCCTCCTCTGCTCTATTCCACCCCCCCCCCCAACCCCTGTCCGTTTTTCTAAGGTTGAGCCATATGGTGGGGTTCTTAAACTTTGCCTATGATAGTGCTTGATGGCTCGCAACATTTCTATTCTGTCGGCATATTGTAAACCTTTGAAAAAGGAAGAAGAAAGTACATGCCACTGATCAAAGCCACAGCAAAGCCCCAAAGGAAGGCACGCTCACACCAGGAAAGAAGGTTTTTACAGAATTAACAGAGCTGATGCATCGTGAGGCTGTAAGTACAGGACAAAGCCTAGCAGTTTTTTTTTTTCTTTTCTGGTGTTCTCCTCATTCTTTGTGCCAAGCATTTACTTTTTATTCAGAAATCCAGGTGAAGGGACAATCCACCTGGGGCAGCACATCACCTTCTGTCAAGACTCTCGCAAAAAGCCACCTCCACAACCAATATTTTGGCCACCCTCCTCTATTGTCTCGTCCATTTGCTCGGAATCTGTGCTTGGCTAACAGTTCCTCTGCTGAACACCTTGGGACATTTTCCTGCACGCAGGCTGTTACATAGATACAAATGGCCGTTGCCACTGGAGTCGCATTGCGTACATTGTAGTTCTCTTATCCAGTTGCCAAGCTAACATGGCAGAGCATTCCAGCTAACTTGAACCCAGTGGAACACCACAGAATCCCAACAGGGCAGAAGCAGGCCATTCGGCCCATCAAGTCTGCACCGGCCCTTCGCATGAGCACTCTATCCAAGCCCACTCCACCACCCCCCCTATTCTTGTAACCCCATAACCTAACCTGCCCATCCCTTGACGCTAAGGGGCAATTTATTGAGGCCAATCAACCTAACCTGCACGTCTCTGGACTGTGCGGGGAAACCGGAGCACCCGGATGAAGCCCACGCAGACACGGGGAGTACTTGTAAACACACAGTCACCCAAGGCCAGAATTGAACCCGGGTCCCTCGTGCTGTGAGACAGCAGTGCTAGCCACTGTGCCACTTTCCATTCAATTTGCACTTTCAACCAAAATCAGTATAACCCATGCAAAAGATGGCAGAATTTGAAACCCACGTAATGTTCAGTGCAAATCCGTGTTTCCGTGATCTTTTGTACTAGTGTAATGGTAGTAGTAGTCAGCCACATCCACAAAACCGCTCCCTGATTAAACTGATCTTCATTAAAAGTTTCCACTAGTTGTGCTTGTTTGTGGGAAGGCTCCAAACATTAGGTTGGTTCTTTTGGGTGCAACGAGAGCAAAAGGCAGGTCTTAAAGTCTTTTGAACGTAAATGTTAAAAACATGCTAAATATCTGACTGCAATTGGCTGAACAGGACCAGAAAAAACTTGTGTATTTCTTTTTTTACAAGTCTTTTAAAATTGGGTTACTTGCAGGTGGTAGATTCTTACGGATTTAAAATAATTATTTTTTTGTGATAAACCCATTTTCAGCTGCATGAATCAAACTGCACCATGTTGCCACTTTTAAATGTATCGAGGAATATTTTTAAAGCAACAACGAAGGAATTAAAATTATGATTAACATGTTGCTCGATTGTCCCGGTTTTTGGTGGGTTTTGTGTTCGGCGATGAGCAAAATCAGGTTGAACTGAAAACTGGGGATTGAAAAACACTTCTAAATGAGAGCTATTTTGGGCACAATTTGTGTCCAGATTACCGATTGCACCCAAACCGGAAACCCTCGATGTTTATCTTTTCCCGTGTCCTCTTTGCACTCGCGTGGGACCGTTCATCAGATGTGCCATGAAAAACATTGTGGAATTCCCTCCACAGCTTATGGAATCCCTACAGTGCAGAAGGAGACCATTTGGCCCATCGAGTTTGCACTGACCCTCCAAAAGTGCACCCCACCTAGGTCCACTCCCTACCCTATCTCTGTAATTAATCCCACATAGCCTTTGAAAATGAAATGAAATGAAAATCGCTTATTGTCACAAGTAGGCTTCAATGAAGTTACTGTGAAAAGCCACTAGTCGCCACATTCTCGGCGCCTGTTCGAGGAGGCTGGTACGGGAATCGAACCGTGCTGCTGGCCTGCTTGGTCTGCTTTAAAAGCCAGCGATTTAGCCTCGCACATCTTTGGACTGTGGGAGGAAACCGGAGCACCCGGAGGAAACCCACGCAGACATGGGGGAGAAAGCACAAACTCCACACAGTCACCCGAGGTCGGAATTGAACCCGGGTCCCTGGCACTGTCAGGCAGCAGTGTTAACCACTTTGCCACTGTGCCGCCCTTATTCTTCGTGGATAAATTCACCATGTGGTGTCCACTGCGATATCCATGGGCAATCCCTGGTCTGTACTAAATTAGCAGATCTAAACTGGGCTGAGGTTACAGTGCAACATTAGGTTTGAGTGGCAGGGTAGGGGGAGGGGTGGGACAACCTGCCAAGATTCCTGCCTCGTGATAATACTGCGGATGCCGGAGATCTGAAATGGAAACAGAAAGTCTGGCACCATCGGTGGAGAGAGAGCGAAACAAGAGTTAATTGATGGAATTTTGGGGCGAAGGGGGCAAGGCCAAAAAATGAGGCGAGCCGTTCAAAGGCCCATTGACTTCATCTGGGCTGCAAAATCCCACTGTGGATGTGCTGGAAAATTCCAAATCCAAAATGACTCTCGTACAGGACTGTGTGGACCTTCCAGAGAAGTGTCAGATAGGACTCGAAAGGTCAACTCTGCTTCTCTCTCCACAGATGCTGCCAGACCTGCCGAGTTTTGTGAAGCACTTTCTGCTTCTATTCCTGCTCCTCAATGCTATCCAGCAGCTAATACTGGCAGGGGTCAGGCTGCACCCACGTGTGTGTGTGTGTGTGTGTGTGGCTTGCCTTCTCAACCGTGCCCCTCGCCTAAGGTGTTGTGATCCTCAGGTTAAATCGCCACCAGTCAGCTCTCCCCTTCAAAGGGGAAAGCAGCCTATGGCCATCTGGGTCTATGGCGGATTTAAGTTTGCATAAAGACAATAAGTGCACACAGGATCAGGGTCAGTGATAATGTCCTCATGGCCTAATAGCCTGTGCACCCTCATAGGCAACAATGAGCCACTCAGAGGCTGTGGATATGCACAAAACCATAAGGGACCAAGATCTTTAGCAGAGGCGATTAAGCAAACTGCAGAACAAGCTTCAGTATCCCCAGTTGGCATAAAGAAGGAGACAAACATCGCCTGGGATGTTGCCGAGGCCTCTTTAAAAAGTAATACAACTGGGAAGCACAGCACGTGTAAGGCAATTGGTGAGCATGCTATCTATCCCTTAAAAAAAACAGATTCCGCTCAGATAGGGAAATTATCTACACCTAGCAGATGGGTTTCCTGTGCTTGCTAATAACCTCTATGCATCATCCTGCTCAGGGAGAACTCGCAGTAAAAAATGAAAATGAGCAAAATTCCTGGAGCATCTTACAGTCCTGCATACTAACTGCCTGTTGTTAACATGCTGTTTGTGTAATTACAGTACTTAAAATTGCAAAGGTATCACTATGGTCCTGAAGAGTGATTGCAGTTCAAATTAATCACCCACCTGGATAAGCTCTGATTTATTACCAACTCAATAATAGTCCTACTTAATGCAGAAGATCGCCAGAATTAAGTAATTGCTTCGAACAAAAAGTTTATTATCTCCAAGATTAACAATGATAAAAGGCTTAGACAGTGGACAGGTCGGAGCCACACTGCGGTGGCTAGCTGGAAGTATAAAACCACTACGTGGAACAGTTCCCACGGAGGATTACCTCAGGTCAATTCTTGAAGGAAAACTCGAACACGGGTGTAGAATATACATTTCACGGATAAGATGCAACCAGTCTTTTGAATGAGATGCTAAACCAAGTCCTTCAGATAGGCCTTGGAACATAGGAGTAGGCCACTCACAGACTGCACCCACCGTTCAATTAAACCATGGCGGATCTCCACCCCTAACTCCATTCACTACCTTTGCTCCATATGCCTCGACACCATTATCCAACAAAAATCTGTGAATTAACTCCAATTGTCCCAGAAGCTACAGCTTTTTTAGGGGGGAGTACCAGACCACGTTCCTTCATCTTATACAAAAAGATCCAATTATATATATAATTCAGATAAGGGTATGAGCATTCTCTCAGTGCCCTGGCTAATCTTTATCCCAAATCCACTTTCTACAATCACATGATCTGCTAATTATCTAATTATGCTAATCATGGGTGGCACGGTAGCACAGTGGTTAGCAATGTTACTTTACAGTGCCAGGGTGCCGGGTTTGATTCCAGCTTGGGTCACTGTCTGTGTGGAGTCTGCGTGGGTTTCCTCCGGGTGCTCCGGTTTCCTCCCACAAGTCCCCAAAGACGTGCTGTTAGGCGAATTGGACATTCTGAATTCTCCCTCAGTGTACCCAAACAGGTACCGGAACGTGACGGCTTGGGGATTTTCACAGTAACTTCATTGCAGTGTTAATGTAAGCCTACTTGTGACACTAATAAAGATTATTATTATCTCATTGCTGTTTGTGTGGTCTTTCTGTGTAAATTGGTTGCAATGTTTCCAATATTACAACAGGGGCTACACTTCAGAAATACTTGATGGGCTGTGAAGTTCTTTGGGATAGCCTGTGATCGAGAACAGCACTGTATAGAATCATAGAATTTACAGTGCAGAAGGAGGCCATTCGGCCCATCAAGTCTGCACTGGCTCTTGGAAAGAGCGCCCTACCCAAGCCCACACCACCCTATCCCCATAACCCAGTAACCCCACTCAACCAACACTAAGGGCAATTTTGAACACTAAGGGAACTTTAGCATGGCCAATCCACCTAACCTGCACATCTTTGGATTGTGGGAGGAAACCGGAGAACCTGGAGGAAACCCACGCAAACACGGGAAGAACGTGCAGACTCCGCACAGACAGTGACCCAGTCGGGAATTGAACCTGGGACCCTGGAGCTGTGAAGCAATTGTGCTAACCACTATGCTACCGTGCTGCCAAGCAAGGCTTCCTTCCCTTATTGCCTAGTGTATGGTCACTGCAATTGAACACTGTTAATACGAACCATCTAGGACAAGACAGAGTTTAGGAGTGGTGATTACCTGAATTTATTCACAATAACTGTTACTGTGTCCATCAGTTTGGAAGTAATTTAGTAGATAGTGCATTATGCTGTGCTTGCTTCAGTATTTTTTTAAAAAGCACAAGCAGTAAGTGCCTGCTTGGTCAACAGTAAGTGATCTCTTTGGTTTACTGATCTGTGTAGTGCAGTGGCTTAGACATTAGTAGTGTTCTACTGCACATCAGTTGAGCATCTAATTGTCAAGCACTTAACTAGTTCATGTTACTATGTGTAAGTGTCACTGGCAGGGAGGCAGTGGCGTACTGGTATTTTTACTGGACTAATAATACAGAGAACCAGGGTAATTCTCTGGCATTCCAGGTTCGAATCCCACCATGGCAGATAGTGAAATTTAAACTCAATAAAAACCTGGAATTTAAAGTCTAAGGATGACCTTGAAACCATTGCCGATTGTCGTAAAAACCCATCCAATTCACTAATGTTCTTCAGGGAAGGAAATCTGTTGTCCTGACCTGGAAATTGATCCCTCAGCTAGGAGAAACCAATCGTTCCTGTTTACCCTGCCTCGGCCACCTCATAATGTTGTACACCTTATTTAGGACACCCCTTAGTCTCCTTTGTTCCAAGGAAAACAGCCCTAGCCTATCCAACCTCTCCTCATAGCTGCTCAAGCCCTGACAACATTCCTGTAAATATCTCCTACTTCTCTCCAGAGAAACTCCATCTTTCCTGTTATGTGGTGACCAGACCTGTACTCAAAATCCGGCTGTTGCCGAACCAGTGTTTTATATAGTTCCATCATTACATCCCTGCTTTTGTATTCAAAACTTGCCCAATAAAGGAAGCCATTCCATATGCTTTCTTGATCACCACGTCCACCTGTGCTGCCACCTTCAAGGACCTGTGGACATGCACTCCAAGGTCTCTCAGTGTGTTACAATCCCAGTTGAAGTGATAACTGGATAGGCTGATCCCAGCATGGAACCCTAGCTCAAAAAATAACATTTATTATTTTTTATAAAACGCGGAGGAACAGAGTCACAGCACCACTCATTAGTTTTAGCAACAAAAAAAACATTCATTAAATATGAAAAGTTGGATTATTATACAACGCTCCTATACTCTCTCCTTATCACACAGATTTAAAGATTCACACGGATTACAAAGGATATCTCAAACTACAATTGCCTCATTAACACAGTCTCTTGTAAGCATACAAGATGAATGTTGTCAAATACTCGCACTCTGACTCTCAAGTGAATGCTTGTGTATCTCTCCTCAGAATCGCCCCAGATGATGTACACACGAGAGTTTCCAACCTCCACTCCCCAAAACACACGTTAACATTATTCTCATAATAATGCTTTCTCTTGGCCTTTTGCATTCCAAAATCCAGACCAGGATTTTCAAATGACACTGTGAATCCAGTCCAGGATTTCACACCAACCTCTCTCGGGTTTTCTTTGTCTTGACTGCTGTGCAAACCGCTCACAATTGCTGGACCTCTCGATTCCCTGATTGTATTAAAATGACATCAAATGTTTCATCTACCTCTGAGGTCTGCTGTCCCACTGCAAATCTAATTAATGCAATTGTCTCTTTAACTCAGAACACTTTGTTTACTTTTCCTTCCATTCTTCTGAACAATACCTTGGTTTTGTTCTCTTAATTGCAGCCATCTGAATCACTCTGTCCCAATTCCCTGGTTATCTGGCCTGTAACTTATCTTTAGGAAGCCTGCCTCTTGGCAATTCCCACACTGTGCAGTCTTTCTTCTGGCAGAGTTGAGAAATGTTCACTTCTGGAGATCCTGCATCCAACTGTCCACAAATTCAGCTAGTCCCATTGCTAAGCAACATCACATACTTCTGCTGGCCTATTTATTTACTCTTCACCCCGTAGCCCTTTGTAAGCACAGTAGAAACATAGTTGGAGCTGAACCAATCCCCACAAATAGAGTTCTTTGAGGGGGTAGCAAGGAGGCTAGACAAAGGAGAACCAGTGGACGTGATGTATTTAGATTTCCAGAAGGTCTTTGACAAGGTGCCGCATAGGAGAATGTTAAATAAGTTAAGAGTCCATGGTGTTAAGGGTAAGAGCCTGACATGGATAGAATATTGGTTGATTGGCAGAAGGAAGAGAGTGGGGACAAAGGGGTCTTTTGCGAGCATTTTTCCAGGAGACACATCCGGAGTGAGACTCGTACAGAGTGGGGATTGAAACTTGGTAATTTGGTGCAGTGAGGTAATTCGGTGCAGAGTGTGAGGAGGTGCTTTTTAACCCTGGTAAGTGACTGGTAAGTAGTCTCTCTTTTTCTTTTCATTGTCTAATTTATTTATTTTTATTTTGAAATTCTAGTTGTTTAAGTTTACCAAGGGTTTAAGACATGGCAGGAGATCCCAGACCCGTGTCATGCTCCTCGTGTGCGATGTGGGAGCTCAGGGACACGTCCACTGTCCCTGGCTCCTTCACGTGCAAGAAGTGTGTTCAGTTGCAGCTCTTGTTAGACCGCTTGACGGCTCTGGAGCTGCGGATGGACTCACTTTGGAGCATCCGCGATGCTGAGGAGGTTGTGGATAGCACGTTTAGCGAGTTGGTCACACCGCAGGTGAAGGTTACTGAGGGAGATAGAAAATGGGTGACCAAAAGAAAGAGCAAGAGTAGGAAGGCAGTGCAGGTGTCCCCTGCGGTCATCTCCCTGCAAAACAGATATACCGCTTTGGATACTGTTGAGGAAGATGGCTCACCAGGGGAAGGCAGCAGCAGCCAGGTTCATGGCACCGTGGCTGGCTCTGCTGCACAGCAGGGCAGGAAGAAAAATGGCAGGGCTATAGTGATAGGGGACTCGATCGTAAGGGGAAT
The DNA here is from genome assembly GCF_902713615.1 of Scyliorhinus canicula. Lineage (NCBI taxonomy): Eukaryota > Metazoa > Chordata > Chondrichthyes > Carcharhiniformes > Scyliorhinidae > Scyliorhinus > Scyliorhinus canicula. The sequence continues at coordinate 265,044,032 of NC_052147.1, forward strand.
AGACAGGCAGTTCTGTGGACGCAATCGAGACTCCAGGATGGTATGTTGCCTCCCTGGTGCAAGGGTCAAGGATGTCTCGGAGCGGCTGCAGGACATTCTGGGGGGGGAGGGTGAACAGCCAGCTGTCGTGGTGCACATAGGCACCAACGATATAGGTAAAAAACGGGATGAGGTCCTACAAGCGGAATTCAGGGAGTTAGGAGTTAAACTAAAAAGTAGGACCTCAAAGGTAGTAATCTCAGGATTGCTACCAGTGCCACGAGCTAGTCAGAGAAGGAATTTCAGGATAGATAGGATGAATGCGTGGCTTGAGAGATGGTGCAAGAGGGAGGGATTCAAATTCTTGGGGCATTGGGACCGGTTCTGGGGGAGGTGGGACCAGTACAAACCGGACGGTCTGCACTTGGGCAGGACTGGAACCGATGTCCTGGGGGGGTGTTTTCTAGAGCTGTTGGGGAGGGTTTAAACTAATGTGGCAGGGGGATGGGAACCAATGCTGGAAGTTGGAAGGTAGTAAAACAGGGACAGAAACAAAAGGAAGTAAGGGGAAAAGTGCAAGGCAGAGAAGACATAGTCAGAAATCCATAAGGGCGACAGTACAAGGTACAGTGACTGAGGGGAGCACAGTGAATAGGCCCAGTAATAACAAAAGGAATAAAACTGGAGATGTTAAGATTCAAAACAGAGGTAGAAAAACCAACATAAGTGTACTTTACCTGAATGCTCGTAGTATTCGGAATAAAGTAAATGAGTTGGTGGCACAAATCATCATAAATGACTATGATTTAGTGGCCATTACTGAAACATGGTTAAAGGATGGGCACGACTGGGAGTTAAATATCCGAGGGTATCAAACTATTCGGAAGGACAGAGTGGATGGTAAGGGAGGTGGTGTTGCTCTGTTATTTAAGGATGACATCCGGGCAATAGTAAGGGATGACATCGGTGCTTTGGAGGATAAGGTTGAATCCATTTGGGTGGAAATCAGGAATAGTAAGGCGAAAAAGTCACTGATAGGAGTAGTCTATCGGCCACCAAATAGTAACGAGATGGTGGGGCAGGCAATAAACAAAGAAATAACTGATGCATGTAGAAATGGTACAGCAGTTATCATGGGGGATTTTAATCTACATGTCGATTGGTTTAACCAGGTCGGTCAAGGCAACCGTGAGGAGGAGTTTATAGAATGTATCCGCGATAGTTTCCTAGAACAGTATGTAATGGAACCTACGAGGGAACAAGCGGTCCTAGATCTTGTCCTGTGTAATGAGACAGGATTGATTCATGATCTCATAGTTAGGGATCCTCTCGGAAGGAGCGATCACAATATGGTGGAATTTAAAATACAGATGGAGGGTGAGAAAGTAAAATCAAATACTAGTGTTTTGTGTTTAAACAAAGGAGATTACAAGGGGATGAGAGAAGAACTAGCTAAGGTAGACTGGGAGCTAAGACTTTATGGTGGAACAGTTGAGGAACAGTGGAGAACCTTCCAAGCGATTTTTCACAGTGCTCAGCAAAGGTTTATACCAACAAAAAGGAAGGACGGAAGAAAGAGGGAAAATCGACCGTGGATATCTAAGGAAATAAGGGAGAGTATCAAATTGAAGGAAAAAGCATATAAAGTGGCAAAGATTGCTGGGAGATTAGAGGACTGGGAAATCTTTAGGGGGCAACAGAAAGCTACTAAAAAAGCTATAAAGAAGAGTAAGATAGAGTATGAGAGTAAACTTGCTCAGAATATAAAAACAGACAGTAAACGTTTTTACAAATATATAAGATAAAAAAGAGTGGCTAAGGTAAATATCGGTCCGTTAGAGGATGAGAAGGGAGTTTTAATAATGGGAAATGAGGAAATGGCTGAGGAACTGAACAGGTTTTTTGGGTCGGTCTTCACAGTGGAAGACACAAATAACATGCCAGCGACTGATAGAAATGAGGCTATGACAGGTGAGGACCTTGAGAGGATTGTTATCACTAAGGAGGGAGTGATGGGAAAGCTAATGGGGCTAAAGGTAGACAAGTCTCCTGGCCCTGATGGAATGCATCCCAGAGTGCTAAAAGAGATGGCTAGGGAAATTGCAGATGCACTAGTGATAATTTACCGAAATTCGCTAGACTCTGGGGTGGTCCCGGTGGATTGGAAATTAGCAAACGTGACGCCACTGTTTAAAAAAGGAGGTAGGCAGAAAGCAGGAAATTTTAGGCCAGTGAGTTTAACTTCGGTAATAGGGAAGATGCTGGAATCTATCATCAAGGAAGAAATTGCGAGGCATCTGGATAGAAATTGTCCCATTGGGCAGACGCAGCATGGGTTCGTAAAAGGCAGGTCATGCCTAACTAATTTAGTGGAATTTTTTGAGGACATTACCAGTGCAGTAGATAACGGGGAGCCGATGGATGTGGTATATCTGGATTTCCAGAAAGCCTTTGACAAGGTGCCACACAAAAGGTTGCTGCATAAGATAAAGATGCATGGCATTAAGGGTAAAGTAGTAGCATAGATAGAGGATTGGTTAATTAATAGAAAGCAAAGAGTTGGGATAAATGGGTGTTTCTCTGGTTGGCAGTCAGTGGCTAGTGGTGTCCCTCAGGGATCCGTGTTGGGCCCACAATTGTTCACAATTTACATTGATGATTTGGAGTTGGGGACCAAGGGCAATGTGTCCAAGTTTGCAGATGACACTAAGATGAGTGGTAAAGCGAAAAGTGCAGAGGATACTGGAAGTCTGCAGAGGGATTTGGATAGGTTAAGTGAATGGGCTCGGGTCTGGCAGATGGAATACAATGTTGACAAATGTGAGGTTATCCATTTTGGTAGGAATAACAGCAAACGGGATTATTATTTAAATGATAAAATATTAAAGCATGCCGCTGTTCAGAGAGACTTGGGTGTGCTAGTGCATGAGTCACAGAAGATTGGTTTACAAGTGCAACAAGGTGATTAAGAAGGCAAATGGAATTTTGTCCTTCATTGCTAGAGGGATGGAGTTTAAGACTAGGGAGGTTATGTTGCAATTGTATAAGGTGTTAGTGCGGCCACACCTGGAGTATTGTGTTCAGTTTTGGTCTCCTTACTTGAGAAAGGACGTACTGGCGCTGGAGGGTGTGCAGAGGAGATTCACTAGGTTAATCCCAGAGCTGAAGGGGTTGGATTATGAGGAGAGGTTGAGTAGACTGGGACTGTACTCGTTGGAATTTAGAAGGATGAGGGGGGATCTTATAGAAACATTTAAAATTATGAAGGGAATAGATAGGATAGATGCGGGCAGGTTGTTTCCACTGGCGGGTGACAGCAGAACTAGGGGGCATAGCCTCAAAATAAGGGGAAGTAGATTTAGAACTGAGTTTAGGAGGAACTTCTTCACCCAAAGGGTTGTGAATCTATGGAATTCCTTGCCCAGTGAAGCAGTTGAGGCTCCTTCATTACATGTTTTTAAGGTAAAGATAGATAATTTTTTGAAGAATAAAGGGATTAAGGGTTATGGTGTTCGGGCCGGAAAGTGGAGCTGAGTCCACAAAAGATCAGCCATGATCTAATTGAATGGCGGAGCAGGCTCGAGGAGCCAGATGGCCTACTCCTGCTCCTAGTTCTTATGTTCTTATGTTTTCCGGATGGCAGCCGGTGACTGGTGATGTACCTCAGGGGTCTGTGCTGGGACAACAACTTTTCACAATTTACATAAGTGATCAGGAAGAAGGAACTGAAGGCACTGTTGCTACGTTTGTAGATTATACAAAAATCTGTAGAGGGAGAAGTAGTATTGAGGAAGCAGGGGGGCTGCAGAAGGACTTGGACAGGCTAGGGGAGTGGGCAATGAAGTGGCAGATGGAATACAATGTGGAAAAGTGTGGTGTTATGCACTTTGGAAGGAGGGATGGGGGCATAGACTATTTTCTAAATGGGGAATTGCTTTGGAAATCAGAGGCACAACGGGACTTGGGAAACCTTGCTTATGATTCTCTTAACATTAACGTACAGGGTCAGTCTGCAGTTTGGAAGGCAAATGCAATGTTAACATTCATGTTGAGAGAGCTAGAATACAAGACCAGAGATGTACTTCTGACGCTGTATAAGGTCTGGTCATACCCCATTTGGAGTATTGTGAGCAGTTTTGGGCCCCGTATCTAAGGAAAGATGTGCTGGCCTTGGAAAGGGTCCAGAGGAGGTTCACAAGAAGGATCCCTGGAATGAAGAGCTTGTCATATGAAGAATGGTTCAGGACTCTGGGTCTGTACTCATTGGAGTTTGCACGGATGAGGGGGGGATCTTATTGAAACTTACAGGATACTGCGAGGCCTGGATAGAGTGGACGTGGAGAGGATGTTTCCAGTGTAGGAAAAATTAGAACCAGAGGACACAATCACAGACAAAAGAGACAACACTTTAGACAGACATGAGGAAGAAGTCTTTGCTGCAGAAGGCTGTGAAGGCCAAATCACTGAGTGTTTTTAAGACAGAGATAGATAGGTTCTTGATTGATAAGGGGATCAGGGGTTCTGAGAAGGTAGGAGAATGGGGCTGAGAAAAACATCAGCCATGATTAAATAGCAGAGCTGACTCGGTGGGCTGAGTGGCCTAATTCTGCTCCTATGTCTTATGGTTTTATGGTGACTGTCATAAGCTCTTTTTCTGCTTTATCGTGGCCTGTAATGCTTCTGGATAGTCTGGGAGCTCTCGATTTGGCTGTATCCTCCTTTTCGTTGTTGGGACATGTCGACATTCTGTCCGTGGAATTTCGCCTTTGAATGCCTCTCACTACTTTGACACAGTTTTTCCTTCTAATAGTTGCATCCACTCCACTCTTGCCAGCTCATCACTCAGCTCAGTAAAATTGGTCTTCCCTTCATTTAGAACTTTAACTCCTGTTCTACTTCATCCACCTGCCCAGCTTCAGTTCCTAAGACTAAGGGTGTGATTTAACGCCCAAATAACAGAGTCCCGTTTTGGGCGTGTATAGCAGGGCGTTTCTCGGTGCTGCAGAACGTCTCCGCTATCAAAAGGGCTCTCTTTTGTTTGGCCTCGACGAGGAACGCTCTGTCGAGACAGCACTCACCTCATTTCCTGCACTGACGAGCTGACATCGGGGCACCATTCTTAAATGTCAAGTGCATTCCAATCACACCCCTTCACGCTTGGGTGATTTTGAAGTGCTGAGCTGGAAATTGACAGCACTTAACTCTCTTTGATGTCATTGATGTTTGTAAACATTGTGGTTACAGCACTTAAGAGTGAAGAAGATGAAGGAAGCAAGGCTCATAGCTGCTTTGTGGAAGCTGTCAATCACAGCCCACTACCAGACATGAATGAATGGCTTGTAGCTAATGGATCTGAGGGTTTAAACACAGGTCGCAGCTGTTCTCTTTCCAGGAATGGACACATAGTGCTTCCAGGTGAGTGTTCCAACTGTAATATTTTTGACTGCCCCTGTCTGGACTGTTCTCTATCTTCCAGAGTGGGAGTCTCTTTTCTGGGGAAGGTCTGTATGGGGGGAGCCCTCTAGTTAGAGGGTCTCTGTGAGGGGTTCCTTTAGTTCGGGGGTTCCTTTAGTTCGGAGGTTCCTGTCGGGGGTCCCCCTATTTAGGGGGGTCCCTTTAGTTTGGAGGTCTCTGTGGGGATGTCCTTCTAGGTTGAAGGTCCCTTGGGGATCCCTTTAGCTGGGAGATCTGTGGGAGGGTTTAGCTTATTTAGGGGGTCTCTGGAGGGGGTACCCCTATATGGGGGGTCTCTTTATTTAGGGGGTCTCTGGGGGTGGGGGATGGTGGCCCTCGGGTGGAACCACCTTAAGGGGTTATACTGCCTTAGCACACAATGAGGTCCACCACGTCAGGGCCACGTTTCTCCATCCCAGAGGACCAGAGAATCACACAGGCCTAGAGAATCTGAAGACCGGCACGCTAGGTGGATGCAAATGGATCATTAAGACCCTGCCGGCCCCTTCTGCCACCAGCAAAGGGCCAGAGCATCGCAAAGGGCGCCGATCCCATTTTTATCCCGACACCTGGGGCGGGATTCTCCCCGACCCGGCGGGGCGGGGGGTCCCGGCGTAGCAGAGTGGCGCCAACCACTCCGGCGTCAGGCCTCCTCAAAGGTGCTGAATTCTCCGCACCTTTAGGGGCCAAGCCCTCACATTGAGGGGCTAGGCCCGCGCCGGAGTGGTTGGCGCCACGCCGACTGGAGCCAAAACCGGCGCCAATGGCCTTTGACGCCCACTGGCCGGCGCCGGGGCTGGCCGAAAGGCCTTCGCCGGTTCGCGCATGCGCCGGTGCGTCAGCGGCCGCTGACGTCACCACAGGAGCATGCGCGGTGGGGGGGGTCTCTTCCGCCTCCGCCATGGTGGAGGCCGTGGTGGCGGCGGAAGAAAAAGAGTGCCCCCCACGGCACTGGCCCGCCCGCCGATCGGTGGCCCCCGATCACGGGCCAGGCCACCGTGGGGGCACCCCCCGGGGTCCGATCGCCCCCCCCCCCCCGCCCCCCCTCCCCCAGGACCTCGGGGGGCCGTCCCGCCGCCAATCCCGCCGCCACCAGAGGTGGTTGAAACCACGACGGTGGGATTGGCCTCTCAGCGGCGGGTCTTCGGCCCATCGTGGGCCGGAGAATGGCCGTGGGAGGCACGCCGATCGGCGCGATTCCCGCTCCCGCCGATTCCCCGGTGGCGGAGAATTCCGGCCACGGCAGGGGCGGGATTTACGCCGGCCCCGGGCGATTCTCCGACCCCCCCGCAGGGTCATTCCGTCCCCGATTCTCCACCTTATCGGGATCCCGTTAACAGCGGCGGGCAATGGAGAATCTAGGCCAGGATATCATCCCTCCTCACAGCTTTTAATTGATTCTGTAACCATTAATGCTATATCCCACCCTTTTTACCCCCTGACACTGATTGAAGAAACCTAGTAATTTGTAGGCTGGTACCAGAAAATAACAGAACCATACAGTATAGAAGCAGGCCAATTGACCCATTGTGCAGGTGTCTCCTTTTCGAAGAGCTATCCAATTAGTCCCACGCCCTTGCTCTTTCCCGTAACCCTGCAAATTTCCTTTTCAAGTATTTATCCAATTCCCTTTTGAGATTTAATATTGAATTGGCTCGCTCTGCCCTTTCAACCAGCATGTTCCAGAGCATAATAACCTGTTGTGCAAAACAAAGGAAATCTCCTCAGTCCCTCACTCAAGTCTTTTACTTCTGCCCATGGACCTGGCTGCAAGGTAGGCACGGATTTAATGTGGAACAGCACCCTGAAACTCACGGGGGTGGGGAGGAGGGAGGGGGCGCAGTGCCTCTAGCTGCCAGCAGTAGATTCCTGAGGTGGGTCTCCGGACGCAGCAGCCTCACAAAGCCAGGCTGCAGCTGGCTGGAGGTAGATTGCTGGAGAATGCACCGCACACCAGTCAAACCTCGACACACGACCGAATGACATCGGTGGTGACTGTGACCCAGGTCCGAACTCAGCACCGTCAGTGTCACTAAGCACTGATCGTTAGGAAGTCAGGGGTGCAGAGCAGTGGGGCAGGGTGGGCAGTTCCACTTGACCTCTTTAACAGTAAAGGGTGTAATTACTGCCAAGAGCCGGTCATAATTTCTTTACAGTGCAAGAGAAAAATATTCTTCCAGTGATCTGCAGCTACGAGCTGAGAGGTCTTCCGGCATTTATTGAAGACCATACGCACGTAAAGGAACAAATCTATAGTTGGAAGGAAAAGGGAAGGGAAAAAAAATCAAAGGGTCAAGGAACCTTTATTGTGTGCAAGACGTTCCCTTCAGTATACCGGCTGACCTGCAATTCTCCTGACAGAAATGCAGGGCCAGACAACTTAATCAGCAGCATCGCTAGTGCAAACTATTCCTCGAGCACGAATGAGTGCAAAGGGACACAAAATGTACAATAAAAAAAAAACCACGGCGTAATTAAAAATATTTTTTATCCTCCGTGGCAAAAGTAAACACATCAGCATTATGTAATCTGAACACAGCAAAAGTTTTTTTTTTTAAGAAACCCAGCAGAAATAAAGAGGCCTTAATTCCAAAGGTATTTCTTTGGAACTGATACTTACTCTGTAAGGTTTCCTTCTTTGCTGAGGATTATCTCAGCCATGTACTGAGCTAGGAGTTGTGTGTTGTTAATACTGTCCTGCCTATGGGAATTCTTTTGCCCAACTGCTCTGCTGGCAGGTGTATACAATACTCACTATTGTTGGAAAGGTCCTCCCAGTCGTACCTCCAGGATTACGAGACGCAAAGATGCCTGTCCCACTTATTTACTTGAACCCGTACCCTACTGAATGAATCCAGACGGCACAGGAAAGTATTGTGCCTTGAGGGCATGTGGCCTTTTTGCCCGATTCTAAACATCACTCGCCGCTTTTTGATTCTCTTTTTAGGAGGTTCTCATATCCTCGGTCGACAAACGTAATTCACCTCACTTCCCCTGGTAGCATAGTGACTCTGTTACTGGACTGTTATTCCAGGGGCCTGGACTAATAATCTCGGCACAGACAAATTCCATTCCCACCCTGTCGTTTTGAGGAGTAGAATCCAGTTTCAAAAATTGAGAATTAAAGAAACAAAACTGGATCATCGGTAAAAGTGGCTGTGAAGCTGTCGGGATTGTTGTAAAAAAGAAATGCAGTAGTTCACGGACTGTCCTTTCGCAGACTGACCTATTGCGATACCAGGCCCACACCAGCATGTCCAATACTTAATAGCCTCCTCCAGTGGCTCAACAAGCCACTCCGTGGCATCAAATCTCACAAACTGCAATGGTTCAAGATGATACACCAGCAGCTTCTCAGAATAAATAACGGCACTACCAGCATCCGGAGAATTTTATTTTATTTTATCTCGCACCTAAACAGTCTCTGCTTCATTTAGACAACAGCAATATGTGGTGATATGCAATGTATATGGTCCCATATTGAATACGCGGCTGCCTGAGACCACACCAAACAGATAGCTTCAACACATTTTGGCTTCACACTGACAATAGTACAAGATAAAAAGTAAAAAGCAAACATTTTAAAATTCCCAGGTTATTTGTTGCACCTTTCACTTTCTTGTGGTTAGCAGAGTGTCAGCTGACCCAGTCTATTGGTTCTGCTGGTCACTGGCACTTTGACTTCACTTTCGCCATTACTCCCAACAAAAAAGGAAGATGGCATAAGGGAAGGAAGGGCTCAGAACTGATGAAGGTCTCTGCCACTCGAATAGAATGATGGATAAGTTAGGAAAGATAGAAATTAGCACAGAGAAACATTTACATATGGCTGGCTAGTAGATCTAGAACACAGGGACATGTAGATGGGCGACACTAGCATACGGACGATACGGTAGCATTGTGGTTAGCACTGTTGCTTCACAGCGCCAGAGTCCCAGGTTCGATTCCCGGCTTGGGTCACTGTCTGTGTGGAGTCTGCACATTCTCCCCGTGTCTGCGTGGGTTTCCTCCGGGTGCTCCGGTTTCCTCCCACAAGTCCCAAAAGCCGTGCTTGTTAGGCGAATTTGACATTCTGAATTCTCCCTCAGTGTACCTGAGCCGAGCAGGCGCCGGAGTGTGGCGACTTTTCACAGTAACTTCATTGCAGTGTTAATGTAAGCCTACTTGGGACATTAATTTAAAAAAGATCGAGAACACAAGTCTCAGAATAGGGCATTGGCCATTTAGGACAGAGATTAGGAGAACTTTCTTCGCTCAAGAGATTGTGAATCTTTGGGATTCACTACCCAGGGAGAGGTCGATCGACTTTTGGGGAATTAAGGGATGTGGGGATAGTGTGGGAAGGTGGAGTTGAAGTAGAAGATCAGGAATGTCTTATGGAATGGCATACAAGGCTTGAAGGGTCAAAGGACCTACTCTTGCTTCTATTTCTTATATTGAATGGGGAGATCAGTCTGATTGATATTCTGAATAATTTCTGATCCTAATGAGAATTTTATTCCTCATCAAAAGATAGCTTTGCTCACTGCATGGCATCTATTTTCAAAGACTACAAAAGCCTTATTTTAACAAGTGAACATTCAGGCTAATTGGCAGTTCAACCTTTGATAAACTTGCTAGTTTACTAGTTACACTTCTTCCACATTTATTCCTAAATTCTATCAATCTTTACAACTCAGTGACTGAAACAGTTGGAAGCACAGGTCACCCAATGTGATTAGGAATGCGTACGATGTGCCTACCTGTAAAAACGACCCATTTAAGCCATTCCCAGTCAGTCTTCATCTCTTGCTTTCCTGTTGATAACACTAGCTGACTTTTCTTTCAATATAATTGGTGTTACCTGCTGGTGCCCGCCTGGTTTCTGAATACTGAGGTATATTCACTGACCCAGCAGTTACGTCCACTCCAATCCACTTTGCTCCTTGCACAAGAGCAGGGTACTGTCGAAATTATTGTATGTTCAAACATGTTTTTTTTTTTTTAAAAAGAGTGTTCGGGAACCACACAAAGCCCTTTTCATAAGCTGCTTGCACAAAGTTGTACTTGAAATGTATTGAGATCAAGTCCAAGCAAACATAACTTAACCCTCTTACAAAATCTGACCCCGCTATGGTAAATTCCAAGATCCTGCTTTCCCGACTTGGAGCCATGTTCAAAGGGAGTGCAGATCGGAGACAGGGTGGCACTACTGTTTTTCATAGAATTTACAGTGCAGAAGGAGGCCATTCGGCCCATCGAGTCTGCACCGGCTCTCGGAAAGAGCACCCTACCCAAGCCCATACCTCCACCCTGTCCCCATAACCCAGTAACCCCACCTAACACTAAGGGCAATTTGGACCCTGAGGGCAATTTAGCCTGGCCAATTCACCTAACCTGCACATCTTTGGACTGTGGGAGGAAACCGAAGCACCCGGAGGAAACCCACACACACGGGGAGAACGTGCAGACTCCACACAGACAGTGACCCAAGCCGGGATTCAAACTTGGGACCCTGGAGCTGTGAAGCATTTGCGCTATCCACAATGCTACCGTGCTGCCCACTGTGGCAGTGATTATCTGACCATCACTCCCTTTAAGCCAAGTTGCTCACTGGGAATGCTGGAGCCATGGGGATCAGTGCTGGGTATTCAACTATTTACAATTGATATAAATTACTTGGATGAAGTGACCAAAGATGTGGATGCTAAATTTGCTGATGACACAAAGATAGACCGGAAAGTAAATTGTGAAGAGGACGTAAGGAGGCTACAAACGTACATAGATAGGTTAAGTGAGTGGGCAAATATCTGGCAAATGGAGTATAATGTGGGCCATTGTGAAATAGTCAATTTTGGCAGGAATAATCAGTAAGATGTCTTACAACACCAGGTTAAAGTCCAACAGGTTTGTTTCGAATCACTAGCTTTCGGAGCACTGCTCCTTCCTCAGGTGAATCATGGCAGGAAGAACAACAAAGCTTTTTATCTAAATGGTGATGGATTACAGAGCTCTGAGGTACAGAGGGATCTGGGTGTCCGAGCGCATGAATCACAAAAGGCTAGTATACAGGTGCAGCAGGTAATTAGGAAAGCTAATAGATTGTTATTGATTACTGTGAGGAGAATTGATTACAAAAGCAGGGAAGTTATGCTTCAGTTGTACAGGACGTTGGTGAGACCACATATTCTGAAAAATATTGGTCTCCTGATTCAAGGAAACATGTAAATATATTAGAAGCAGTTCAGAGGAGGTTGAATAGACTAATACCAGGTTGTCTTATGAGAAAAGGTTGGAGAGATTAGGTTTGAATTCACTGAAGTTAAGAAGAGTAAGAGATGACTTGATCACAATCTTTACGATCCTGAGGGATATTTACAGGGTGAATGTGGAGAGGATATTTTCTCTTGTCAGAGAATCCAGAACTAAGGGCCACTGTTTAAAAATAAGGGGTCACTCATTTGAGATGGAGTTGAGGTGAATTTTCTTCTCTCAGAGGGCCACGAGTCTCTGGAACTCTCTTCCTCAAGAGGCAGTGAAAGCAGAATCTTTGAATAGTTTTAAGGCAGAGCCAGACAGACTCTTGATTCATAAAGGGGTGAAAGGTTAGCAGGGGTACATAGTAATGTGGGGTTGTGGTTACAAACAGATCAGCCATGAACTTATCGAATGGCTCGAGGGGCCGAATGGCCTACTCCAGCTCCAAATACATTTTTTCGTAAATCTGCTCGTATAAGTATCACAGAATAGTTGCAGCAGAGTGGGCCATTTGGCCTGTTGTGCCCATGCTAGCTCTTTTCACCTACTGCCACTCCACTGTCTTTTTCCCTTGACCTTGTAAATCTTCCATCTTCAGACAATCATCCAATTCTCTTTTGAAAGCCACGATTTAATCGAACTCTCAGTCGGGCCGTGCGTTCCAGATTCTAACACCTCGCTGTTTAAAAGAATCTTTTCCTCATGTCGCTATTGCCTGTTTTGCCAACCATCTTAACCCGGTGACCTTGGGTTCTGGATCCCTCCACCAATGGGAACAGGTTTTCTCCCCATCCACTCTTAACCGGATCCCTTACGATTTTGAATATCTCCATCAAATCTCCTCTCGAGTTCCCCTTCGCCATGGTGAACTGCCCCAGCTTCTCTAACGGATCTACGTAACTGATGTTAAACTACTGCTTTTGTATCTCCCCCAGAAGATCGGCTCTGGACATCCAGGTACAACGTTCAACACAGAGACACGAAAGTTTCAATTTGCTGTACAAAAACTGACATATATGGGCACTCACCCCTGCCCTATCTTATTGTTAATATCATAAGAAAATGTTTTTCCATTAACCTTCAACGACAAAATTGATGTATGAGTAAGTTAACAATCACGGGGCAACATACAAAAATCTAAACACTGACTGAAAACTTTGCAAGCTCTATCACTCCCCCCTCCCTTCATCCCCACTCAACCCCCTCACAGTTCTAACAGAAAGGGCCCCAGTTTAAGACCAATGTGCTTAGATGGCTCTTTGTCTTCTACTCAATCAGGGTCAATACACATAAACGGAGGCATGATTGAGAAAATAACCCCATTGATAACCTGCATGCTTACATTACAAGTAAAATATATCAGTATTATATTTCTATAAGGATAATATCGTCGATGGCTATTTAAGTTAGGACATCAAACATGCTGGAGTAGGGAAGGATTTTGAAAGGAGGGAGAAAAACAAACATTCAGAAAAATAGGAGTTACACTGCCTTGAAAAACTTACATTGTTAATACGATAACTTAAACATGTTTGAAACCTTACTGCTCATCAAGGCAACAGGGGATAGCAGATTTGACTGCTGTGTTCTTAAAGTAACCAAGCTGATTAGGGAAATAGCCCAGGGCAATGGAGGACCAGCACCATACAATAATAGATGACAGGTTCTAGCAACTCTACAGTCCCATTCAGATGTCCAAACGGGTGATATAAACTCAGAGACTGGGATTATGGAGGCGGTGGCCCTGCCCACTGGACAGAAAGTCAGGGGTGTGGGCAGGCTGCAATGGTGTAAGCCCACCTTTGCCAGCCCTGGAAGCCACAATTCGACTTTCTCCAATTCAGGCAGCTGTGACTTCTGCCCCTTCAAGATGGCCCTGTCAAGATGGCCCTGTCAGATGGCCGGTGGCTCCTCGGTCCCAGCACTGCCACCGGGAGCAGTGGCCGCTGCTGGGACTGCAGCAGGCACCAGACCAGTGGTCACTTGAGGAGACCGGGAGTAAAGATAAGTGGGGTTGAGGACCTCTGGGGTCAGGGCCACCTGAGGCCAATCAGGGAGGCCGAGGTGGGGGATGGGTGGGGTCAATGATGAGACAGCGGGGTGGGGGGCGAGGCGGAGTCCCTCCCATTGAGCAACCTCCTAGTTGCTACTAGGAGCAGACCCTGTAACTCACAGGGAGGCTGCCAGTTTTTACTGGGTGGCCTCCTTAGGTGGAAGAGTGGTGCCCAAGAGGGTGGAGGTGCTGATATGGTCATTAATTGGTCGAAGGGAGTGCAGGTTGTAAAGCACCAACTGAGGCGGGACGGCATTGGGCACTGCACCCTACCGCCCCCCCCTAATGATCCTACCCGATTTTACATGTCTTCCCCGCCATGCAGGGAACCGAGATGTAAAATTCCAGTCAGAGTGTGAGCCTATTCTGACAACCTTGCATATTCCATTACATCTGTTGACCCTCTTGAGCAGGGAAAATGGTGACTGTTGATTAGGACATCTGAAGGGGAGCTGGTGAAACGAATAACCATATTTTTTTTCTATTTTCAGTCGAACAATCCAGAGTACTGGCTGACAGGGTAGCGGTGTTCGAAATTACGAGAGGATGATGGGTCAAGGTAGATAGAAGCGGGTTGTTTCCAGTAGCTTCCAGATCAAGAACAAGGGGCCACAGATTCAAGGTTAATTGTAAGATATTTAGAAGTGAGGACAGAAGAGAATTCTTCACTCAGATTTACGAGGCTGTGGAATTCACTTCCAGGGTTGGTGGTTGAGGCAAAAAACTATGTCAACATTCAAGATTAGATTGGACAGGTGGATGAAGGAAATTAACGGATATGGGAACAAGATAAGTAAATGTGATATGAACTACTTGTTTGCATGGAGGCTTGGAGCTGACATAGACTAGTGGGGGGCATGGCAACACAGTGGTTAGCACAGTTGCTTCACAGTTCTAGGGTCCCAGGTTCAATTTCCAGCTTGGCTCACTGTCTGTGCAGAGTCTTGACGTTCTTCCCGTATCTGCGTGGGTTTCCTCCGGGTGTTTTCCGGTTTCCTCCCACAGTCCAAAAGATGTGCAGGTTAAGTGGATTGGCCATGATAAATTGCCCTTAGTGTCCAAAATGGTGAGGTGGGGTTACTGGGTTACGGGGATGGGGTGAAGGTGTGGGCTTAAGTAGGGTGCTCTTTCCAAGGGCCGGTGCAGACTCGATGGGCCAAATGGCCTCCTTCTGCACTGTAAATTCTATGATTCTACTTAGGCCGAACAATTTGTTTCCGTGGAGGAATTTCCATATATTTCTGTGAGTGAAGTAGCCCTGGTCAAGTGGGTTATAAATTGGTCTTACAACTTTAACAGCTGGGCTTGGAGCCAGTAAAAGTGAAGGAGTGGACATTTCTTTGGTCCATCTCCTGGCTGTACCCAAAAGAAAACGTCATCAATCCAGTTCCTTGTGGGTGTGAGGGTGCAGTGACTGCACCCAAACGGTCGCCCAGTTTCATCCGGATGAGCCAGGGTGAGAGAAATGCAAAGTATTCCAAACTGCCTTGGAGGTGGTCTTTTGAAATTGAAACCGGAGAGGGTTGCTGAGCCAGAGGAGAGAAAGCTTTATCGACACCCAAGCTGTACCTGTTCTTCTCCAGCCTGACATGAAGATCCTCTAATGGGGAACATTACCCAGAGCTAATATTCCGCACCTTGATCAGCACAACAACAAAAATAAGTGCCAAGAGAAGATTCTGGGGAAATAATTTGAATACTTTTTTTCTCTAATGAGAGGCTTCAAGACTCGGTGGTGTTGATAGCTTTTTTTTTTAAAGTTCCTGCTCCGCCATCTCCTCCAATCTTCTAAATCAAACACTGGCAACACTACCCTCAGTCTCATTTGCCCAAGACCTTTTGACACAGCAGATTTCTCATCAGATAACCAAAGGATCACAAGCACTATCTATCAGCGGCATGCATATTTCATCCTCCAAATTAATGGGCCTGCTTCAGTGGCTGTCACGTCGTGGGGCTACACAGCGAAAGAAAAGCGCTGTGAAGAATCGCGGTGCCTGCGAGCTAACTGGGACGGGTGACAATAACCACAGACATTAAGCATGTTAACAAATCTTCTGCCAGGTCTCCTGCCATCAGCCCTCTCGCTGACAGAGAAAGAAAACTTCTCCTTTGAACCCATTCATCATCGCTAAACTCGGCCAAGCTGCTTTATGAATAATGCAGTCGATCTTCCATTTCTGAGGCAGCAAAGAAAATAACTGGAATGTCGCCTTGGCAGGCACAACCAATTGGGTTTACAAGCAAGCAGCTTCAAAAATTATGGCCTGTTACTTGGACTCGATGAATTACAGATCATGAGTCTCCCCTTTTGAGGTTGAACTTTAAAGCTACAGTATGTGACTCGGTAGATCCAATGCGATTTATTGCACTGGCATTGAAAGATCTCCAGCTAAGTATCACGTCTCACAGCTTTAGGATGTCCCGGTGAAGTATCCTGAAGTGCAGCCACTGTTGCAATGTTGGAAAAGTTAACAGCCAACTTATGCCCAACGAGCTCACACAAGCCTCACTGCAATAATGACCAGCAAATATGTTCCTCCAGGGACGCTGTTGAGGAATAAGTGGTGGCCAGCACACCACGGAGAACCTCCCTGCTGTTCAAACAGAGCATGCCTGAGTGTGCAGTACTCTCTCAGTACTGCACTGAGGTCTTCTGTGCCCATGTCTCAGGATTTAGTCCTGATCTAATAACCTACTAGCTCAAAGGTGAGAATGCTGGCGACTGAGCCACGGTGATATACGGCCACATTCAGTCACCTTATGTACCAACATTTCTAGATGATATGGAATCCTTCAGATTTTCCTCTGTGACGGATGTTCCGAAGCTTAACTTATTTCCACGCAATTGCTTGAATGCGTTTGGAGCAGAAATATTAACCTGATTACTTCATATACCTAAGTCCAAAAACAGGTTTAAATATTTGTATCCTCTATTACATGGAGCAAATTGAAGATATTGTTTTAAAGTAAATATTTAACACCTTTAATTTTCGTCCTCATTATTTTCCTGCTCCCTGGGGCTGCAGTGTCTTATAAATTTGTAATTACTTGCATGGGCAGCAGAGGGAGCCTAGTCATGGAGGTCATTTTTTTTCTGACTGGAAGATGTGGAATCAATGGGTGACAAAGCAATTGTTCGATCAAGGCACAGGCACATTCGTCTTTCCAGTGGCATAATTTCTCTGCTATATTATTTCAACACAGGTTGCAAAGAAAAACCCTTATTCCACAGCTGGCAGCACTAGTGGGGGCTCTGGTTCCCATTCTCCGTCTGTGCCACTTTGGAACTGGCAGGTAGGGAGGCGTCCCAGGTGCTCAAAACTGCACGGATTTATTGCGGGTTAGGCAAGCCATTTTGTCCATTTTAGTTGCCATTTTAGTTCATCCACTCGGAAACGCTTTCCACACTGCAGCTTCCCAATTGCTTCTGAAGGGATTTCCAGCTTTTCCACTTCTGGTTCATTTTCTCGTGAAGAGGACCTGACGTTTCTAAGAACAGCAGGGTCAGATCAAGAACTTGTAGGATTAGGATAGGCAATGGTGTGTGTGTACGTGTGTTGGCATAGGGCAGGTTTGGGGTTAATTTGTGAGAGAATCATTTTTCATCTCTCACTCCACCTTGCTGGACAATACGAGTTCACATTGGGCTCTAGGTACATACAAACGCTGATCCTCCAGTAGCTCGGCCACGGAGAGATCTTTCGACAGAATCACTGCCAAGCAGCCAGTGTGACACGAGGGCTCCTTGGTGATCCGGGGTCAGTTATCACATAATGTTACAGCGTAGGGGGAGGCCATTTAGCTGATCGTGCCTTTGTAGGCTCTTTGAAAGAGCAGTTGTGGTTAGACAATACAAGTCGCCTTGAAAGTCACTGAGAGAAACAAGCAAACTGGCTTTTCTCCTCACCCCAAGCAGTGCATTTGCTATGTTAGCTGGTGTGAAGGGGGAGGGCGGCAAGGTTGGAGAATGAAGCAAATAATTTGTGAGACATATTTACTGGTTCACATTTCATATAGTTCCGTTATGCAGTGTGAGAACAGCTCACACACCTCTGCAAATGTCGGGTACTTTCTGCCCCTCCCCAACCCCCCCCCCTCCCGCAATCATGGCTTTGTTCCTCCCGCCTACTTCCAGCACCTCATCTGTCATCATGGAACCCTCTCTCAGCCCTGGCATTCTATTTTCCATGTTTTAAATTGTGGCAATATCATTCGGCGCAGCTTGCTTTCAAAAGGGACAGACTGCCTTTAAGAACAAAAGGCTGGATTAACTATCTGCTCTGAAAAAAACATCCGCTGAGCACAGGGGCAGCCAGCAGTCTGGCGGATGATCGGCCTGACCGTAAGATCATGCTAATGGTGTGACACCGCATGCTGCCCACCTGCGCTGGGTCCCGGAAATGGGGTACGCCAATTTTTAGCACCAACGTTTCTGCATACTCAGAGCACATCCCTCTACTTGACCTCAGGTTGATTTTTTTTAGCACTTTTGCCGGCATTGACATTTAAAAAAAATAACAGGGATTTGAAGCTGCAAAGTAAAGAATCATCATCGAGGTGCTGTGGTTTTATGCCCGTACTCCTCGGATTGGGAGTATATTACCCATCGGTCTGCTATATTTTCCTACGGCGACTCTTTGTTTTTCCGCCTTTATCTTACTTTAAAAAAAACATGCAGTGAGAAAGTGGCAAGGCCGAATCCAGAGTGCTAAATGTCCACTCTTCCAAAAAGTGTTCTGCTGATCTGCCAATTGCAACATAAATAAAACTCGACAACAAATAACACAAGCACAGACTACAGAAAAGAGCCAAGTGGGACCCGAATGTGGTCATGTTACTTAGATAAACACAGAGACTCCTACATCAATTTTTCAGAAACCAGCAAATCCCATTTACTTGGGGAAAAAAAAATAACATTTTTGATGCCATCTGTAAAGCCTTTTTCAAAAAAGCTGGAGTCACAACAATTCTACACAGCGTTTGATATGTACTTCAGCTCGCAGGGAAGATATGAACCAGATGCCTGGTGCTGTTAGTTTTAAGAAACTCCCTTCTCATTAATCTGGGAATTTGTTTCATAAAATGGATACTGTGAGGCGTTTCTGATCCCACTGCCAGACATCTAGAAACGTGTCATAGCCTTCTCCGCCACCGATCCCCCCCCCCCCCCCCCCCCCCCGGGCCATCTCCCAATTTTCTAGTCCTGCTCTGGACACTTGCCTTGAAATTATGCTGCTGAGTAATGGGTGCGATTTATTTTAAGTGGGTTAATGCCACCACCTGAAACAGCAAAGGGAAGAATTTCAGTGGAATGCCTTGCACATTATCCATGAGCCCAGAGTCTTTTCAAAGCCATCTTGTTGGTGTACGCTTCAGTGAATGACAGCTTCTCGTACTTTGGCCAATAGATCCATTCACTGTGTGCCAGCTGAGACAGGCATTGACAGTGGGTCAATGGGGGAGGGCCATCCCCCATGTTGATGTATTATTTGTCGATGTACTTTGTCGATTATTTTTTTTGCCTACTTTGTACTTGCTGTGTGCGTTCCCGTGGCCATGGAAAAATATTTTTCACTTTACTTCGGTACATGTGACAATGAATCAGTCAATCAATGACACCTGGGCCTGCCTTTGCCCCGACAATGCGATAACTGGCACTGGGTACTGATCAGTGTGTGTATCCAGGATGATCCTCATTCCCTGAGCCCAGGATGCTGAGGTTATTTTTATACCGTCACAAGTTTTGACCTGGCTGAGACCCGTTAACCTCAACACACAACCCAACAATCCAAACTAGACCACATGGAGCTCATTAGCTCTCTGGGCATTCGGCTCTCAATGGAGCTTGTCAAATCATATTGTACCGAGGGCTCTCCAGTTAACTCAGAGAACATTACAGCTGCTCAATCACATGATGGCCTCAAAATAAATGTCAACTTGAGGGCAGCACGGTAGCATAGTGGATAACACAGTTGTTTCACAGCTCCAGGGTCCCAGGTTCAATTCCCGGCTTGGGTCACTGTCTGTGCGGAGTCTGCATGTTCTCCCCGTGTCTGCTTGGGTTTCCTCCGGGTGCTCCGGTTTCCTTCCACAGTCCAAAGATGTGCAGGTTAGGTGGATTGGTCATTTTAAAATGCCCTTAGTGTCCAAAAATGTTAGGTTGGGTTATGGAGATAAAGGGGATAGAGTGGAGGCATTGGGCTGCTCTTTCCAAGGGTCGGTGCAGACTCGATGGGCTGAATGGCCTCCTTCTGCACTGTAAATTCTATGACTTTCTATGACTTGCACAGCCAGGCTGCAGGTTTACTCCGAAACTCTGGAGATATTGGAGCTTTCTAGTGACAGCCACTTTACCGATCATTCATCTTAACCCCAGTTACAGTCAAACTCACCATATGCCTGAAAAGAACATCCATTGAAGAGATTCACCACCTGGCAAGATACCTTAGCATCCCCAATCACCTCTGGGAGGGGGAGGTGCACTGATGGTGACCCCACGATGACTAGAAGATGCTGAACCCCATCAGCCACTCAATCAACAAGAAAAGTACTGAGTTGTCAGTCCGGATGATTTTGATTGGTCACTTTGAGGGAGGGTTGTCAATTGGTGGGTTTATTTGGGGGGTGGTCCTTGAGTGCACTCAGTGCTTGAACGTCACAATAAAATTTGAAGATATATAGTCAACAATCATCCCACAGGTGCAGAAAACTAGAGTTTAGTAGAACAACCTTCCCAAATATATAGACACACAAGTGGGAGAATGGCATGGATTTGACATGGGAGGGCTGGCATGGGAAGAAGGGGCAGGAAGGGGGGTGGGGATATGAAAGGAATGGGATGTGTTTGACTTGGGAGGGATGGGGATAACATAATTATGAACAGATCCACTTAGCAATCCTTCTAATTAAAGAACAAAATCCCGATGTTGGGATGGAAAGTTTGCCAGGAAAAAGGCAGGAATTCCAATCGATCGTATCACATTTACCAAAATGCTTTATTTTGGTGTAATTAAACCCAATTAAAGATGTTTCTGTGAATATGATACTTGAACCACAAGAATGCAGCCTCATTCGTGACTGCTCACAACCTCTGAGGATTGGGTTTCAGTGAGTGTTTCAGTATTGTAAACCACATCCAGGCAAATCAAGCATATAGCTCATCTCCAATTCCATCAATGGGGATAATCTCCGACTGTATTCTCCCACAGGGAATGCTGTGGGTGTAGGAGGGTGAAGGGAATTGTTGAGTTGGACTGTGCCTATTGGGACCTGCAGCTGGTCACTGACAGACCACCAATCAGGTTCTGAAGGGTCAAAAGCTCGTGGGGTCTAACAAATTAACTTTGCGAGCCATGAAATGGAGCCTAAACTGATGCAGTGGGGGTAGTGGCATAGAACCACTTAACACTTGCATTTGCAAATATCTCTCTGCTCCTGTTCAGATAGGTTCCTGGGAAGAGGAGATTATCCTACCAGAAGAGATTGAGTAAGGCGTATATTCACCAGGAGGAGAAGCGACACAGTTGAAACATATAAAATTCTTCAGCGGCCTGACAGCTTGGATGCTGAGAAAATGTTCCCCTCCGGCTGGGGAAATCTGGAACGTGTCAGGGGTCGGCCATTTAGGACTGCAATGTGGAGAAATCCTTTCAATCAGAGGATTGCGAATCTGTGGAAATCTCCAGCCGTGAGGGCGGTGAATGTTCCGTTGTTGAATATGTTCAAGACACGGGCAGCACGGTGGCCAAGTGGTTAGCACAACCGCCTCACGGCGCTGAGGTCCCAGGTTCGATCCCGGCTCTGGGTCACTGTCTGTGTGGAGTTTGCACATTCTCCCCGTGTCTGCGTGGGTTTCGCCCCCACAACCCAAAAATGTGCAGAGTAGGTGGATTGGCCAACACTAAATTGCCCCTTAATTGGAAAAAATAATTGGGTAATCTAAATTTATAAAAAAAAAAAAAAAAAAAAAGAATATGTTCAAGACCAGAGGTCGATGGAGTTTTGGAACAGTAGTGCAGGGAGGTGGGGTTGAGGCAGAATCTTACTGAATGATGAAGTACATTCGAAGGACAACATGTCCTACTCATATTTTTCATGCTATTTTTTAGTGCGAACCATTATCCAATGTGTTTGCTAAACGATTTAACACATCCACTAAATTAGAGGAATTTCAGAGAAATGCATTTTCTTTTTTTTAAATAAATTTAGAGTACCCTATTCATTTTTTCCAATTAAGGGGCAATTTAGTGTGGCCAATCCACCTACCCTGCACATCTTTGGGGTTGTGGGGGTGAAACCCACGCAAACACGGGCAGAATGTGCAAACTCCACACGGACAGTGACCCAGAGCCGGGATTGAACCTGGGACCTTGGCACCGTGAGACAGCAGGACTAACCACTATACTGCCCCAAGAAATGCATTTTCAAGCAGGGATCCCATTGTCACTATCAGCACCAGCGGGTTTAATTTTACATAGGGTCCCATTTGCTTGTATTTTAACGTGCTTTTTGTGGATGAAACCAAAGGAATCATTCTTGAAACACTGCACAGTAATCAATCTTCGCTTGTGATCATGGCCCTCTCAATCTCCTGCTGTTTGCAATTGGAAAATAAACTACCCACATTGGTAATTTATATTACAGAGGCAAAACAAAACCAGGCTATATTTAAAATGCTATACCCAAATAAAAAGCAACTTCAATAATGTATTTTAAGTACTGCTCCTTCATTAATCACCCTCAAATTGCTGCTGTAGCGACATGGAGAATTGTAAACAACATTCAGCAGCATTACTCCTTATGGATCAACTGGTACCTCGATGGTAATAATAAAACATCCAATCAGAGTGAAGTGAGATCGAGACATCCATTCAGTCCTGGGTCCCTGGTTATAAGAATTACAGTCAAGATTCAATCTGCTAAATAAATATTTACGCTACAGCATTTTGCCAAGTTTTATTTTGTTCCCCGATAACTCCTAAAAATAAAGGGTGGGATTCTCTGATCCTGAGACTAAGTGTTGACGCCGTCGTAAACGCCGTCGCGTTTTACGATGGTGTCAACAGGCCCCCTAGGATCAGCGATCCTGCGCCGCACAGGGGGCCAGCACAGCACTGGACCACTTTACGCAGCTCCAGCTGCCGATACCGGCGTCAAGCGGGCGCCGCGGGTCTGCGCATGCGCGCTGCGGCCGACTCGAATTCGCACAGGCGTGTTACGACCGGCGCCAACCCGTGCATGCGCACGAGTTGCCTTCTCCACACCGGCCCCGGCGCAACATGGCAGAGAGCTGCAGGGGCCTGGCGCGGAGTAAAATAGGCCCCCACCAGGAGAAGCCGACCCGCCGATCGGTAGGCCCCGATCGCGGGCCAGGTCACGGTGGAGGCCCCCCTCGGGGCCAGATCCCTACTCGCCCCCCCCCCAACAGGCCGCCCCCCCGCAGGATGAACGGCGAGGTCCCGCCAGGTAGGACCACACGTGAACGGTGCCGCGGGACTCGGCCTATCTTGGCGGTCACTTGGCCCAATGTGCGCGGAGAATGGCCGGGGGGCGGCGCTGCACTGACTGCGCCGGCACCAATAGCGCCGATTCTCTGGTCGCCGGAGAATCGCCGGGGGGCGGCGTTGGAGCGGGGTTGCGTGAATCATGCCCCCCCCCCCCCAGCGATTCTCCGCCAGGGCCCGGGGTCGGAGAATCCTGCCCGAAGACTTTAAAAAACAAATGTGGATTCCAAGTGCATTTTCTGTTGCATATATCACGTACTTGTGCATGTTTTTTCAGTTTTCCGTTTCTCACTTGTCAGTTTTATCCTCACCGTCACCTTTTGTCCACCATTCATTATGATCGTAGCTGGTCACTGAATATTTTTAAGGCAAAGGTAGATAGTTTCTTGTTGAGCAAGGGAATCAAAGGTTATCGGAATAAATGAGAATATGGAATTCAAACCACAAACAGATCTGCCGTGATCTTATTGAATGGCAGAGCAGGCTCGAAGGGCAAAATAACCGGCTTCTGCTCCCGTTTAGTGTGTTCGTAAGTCAGGATGGTGTACAATTTGGGAGGGCAACTTGCCGTTCTTGTCCTTCTAGCTGATTGGGGTCCAGAGTTTGGAAGGTGCTGTCAAACAAGGTGTGACGAGTTAGTTGCAGTGCATCTTGCACACTGCTACCACTGTGTGTTGGTGCTGGGAAGGAGTGAACATTTAAGGTGATTGGTGGGCTGCTTTGTCCTGGGTGGTGTTCAGCTTCTTGAGTGATGTTGGAGCTGCACTCATCCAGGAAAGTGGGCAATATTCCATCACACTTGTGCCTTTGAGTGGCACAGTGGTTAGTTCTGCTGCCGCACAGCTCCAGGGACCTGGGATCAATTCCGGCCTCGGGTGACTATCTGTCTGGAGTTTGCACTTTCTCCCAGTGTCTGCGTGGGTTTCCTCCGGGTGCTCCAGTTTCCTCCCACAGTCCAAAGATGTGCAGGTTAGGTGGATTGGCCATGATAAATTGCCCCTTAGTTTCCAAAAGGTTAGGTGAGGTTACAGGGATAGGGTAGAGGCATGGAATTCAGTAGGGTGCTCTTTGCAAGGGTCGGTGCAGACCCGATGGGCCAAATGGCCTCCTTCTGCATTGTAGGGATTCTATGATTTGATGGTGGACGGGCTTTGAGGAGTCAGAGATGAGTTATTCGCCGTAGGGTTGTCAACCTCTGAAATACTGGTGCTCATTTTTCTAAATTGAGGGCAAAATATCCATTTTGGTGGAAACTGGAAGGCACAAAAAGCATGTTTGGACTTTGAGTATAATTCAGGACCTGGCAGAGAAGATTAAATAAAGAGAGGAAAAAAAATCACAAATTCTAATGGCTTACAATTTCTATAAAACACATGGCGACCGAGACGTTCATTCAAGATCCACAAGAAGAATTGGCAAGTGAAGAATATTATGCAATATTTATTTACATGTAACATATTTTGGCTAGAGCCAGAAGGGAATACTGCTTTACAAAAGCTATCCTGCTGAATTCAAACTAACAAGTTACATGATAGTTATCATCTGGGAGATTCTGTAACTAGCCTAAAATGTGTTCATTTCCACATGCTACTTCGGGAACTTAGATGGGCAGCAAGTTTCTAGCACTTATTTTCATTGATAACTCACAAAAACACCTCATTGTAGTTGGATCTTTTGGGATATGTAATAGGGATGTTACTACACTTGATCTTATGAAGTTCAATGAGTAACCGAATTGTATTTGTTCTCTGGAAAGTAATTGAAGGACAGAACTGTGCACATTCCTTTTGAAGTTTTGAGGGGACCAAACTGCACTTAATCCCATGGAACCCTTGGAAAAACCAACTATTACTGGTTATATTAAGTAACTCACAGAAACTCGCTTTGCTTCACCTTCCTTAATGTTCAAAGTATAGGATTATCTTACTGTATTTCCTCCTTTGCAATTCAGAAAAAAAAAGAGTAATCTGTAGCTAATTTTGCAATGTAGCAAACTACATTTTGTTCCTTCAAAGAGCAGTGATAATTGTATTTTCCATGGAACATATACTATAACTGTTCTAAAACATTAGGATAAAAAAAACACTTGGCCTGTAAATGAAAATGTGTCAATCCTTCTATCTTTCCATCACGATCCTTCTGCCTTAAGGAACCATTCCTCATTCAGCTTACCTGAAACACTGTAACATCTCTGCTACCATAACAGCTAACTCTGCTATGATTCTTGGCTTTCCAATGTAAATGAAAGTCTATACCTTTTCCACTTGCTTCTTAGCCTTGAAAAGTTCAAGAAAGAAGTGCATCTTCCAGTCGGAGACAAATACAGCACCAATTAGTTTTCCCTCGAATGTGTCAAAAGGATAATAAAATAATTGGCCATACTTATCCAGCCTCTTCCAAGACATCACTCAGATGTCCCCAGATAGTCCCTGCAGATCTTGCCCTTGCTCTGGGTTAAGATACCTTTGACCTCTAACCATCCGATAATAAATTACATCTCTAGTTGAATAATATCCCAACAAAGCTCTCCACTGACCTGCCCCTATGGAAACATGCCATTATCCAACATAAAGCAGACACCAGCAGCATGCAAATGTTTAACATGGAATGACAAGAGCCACTTTTTAATGTGAACGATTTGATCAGGTAAGTGGTCAGATCGATATTAAATAAAAACTTTCAAATTACAATGATACAAGGCAATGATGGACCATACAAACAGAAGAGATGCTCCAGGTCCCCCAAAAAAGTAAGTGACCTTTCTGACTCATTTACGATTTTACATGATCAAGTGGAACTATCCCCAACCTCCACCCCACCAACCCTCGAAGGGGTACTTTGCGTGTAAAACGGAAATGAGAAGCAGAGGTGTGGATACGTACAATAGCGTTGGTCCATGTAGCCATTTCGGGGATCCACTGACAAACAGACTGCCCGGTAGGGAGTTTGCGGCTCGGTTAAATGTGGCAGTGAGCTCTTGACTTTTGAGGAAGAGCTTGAGTCTTCACTGGAGCTGCACGGCTCTTCCGTTATCTTGCAATAGGACTGCCCTGTCCCGTGTGGCCGCATTGAAATTGCATTCCTGCGCTCTCTTACATAGTCAGGCCAGGGGCTTTCGATGTCTGTGTGGAGGAAGGAGAAACAACAGAACTTTTACCTGTTATTAATGCATATATATAAAATCTTAAATAATGTCCCCTTTCCCCCCATGTCCTCATATTATTATTACAGATTCATCTTTTATCGTTTTAAAATTAATCTCAATATTTTTCCCACACCCTTTCCCTCCTGGAATGTTTGAAGTATACACACACTCATGGTTTTAAACATTATGCTTGCAATGTTATTAAAATTGGACAGGTTCACAACATAATTTTAGCATTATGAATTAGAAGCGTAACATTCTGCAATAATGTTCACAACTGATAGATGTGTTAAGGCAATTACAATGAAGATTATTCTCCTCACTGTTGACCATTCACAATTGATTAAGTTTAATAATCTCTCTTTGCATTGCAAGAATACGAGAAGTGAAGATCAGAGCGATTATTTGAATTTCTCCAAATAGAGTTTGTAATTGTCCCCACAAGCACAATCATTCATTGATCAATATAATTAAGCTAAAAAATGAATTTAAAACAAATTTTGTGCATCTGTAATTGCGTGTGCCTGTCCATCAGAGTTCCGAATCAGAAACCTGTCCAACAGAAATCCAGGATCAGAAACCTTTCCATCAGAAATCCCGAATCAGAAACCTGTTCCACAGAAATCCTAGATCAGAAACCTGTCCAACAGAAATCTCAGATCAGAAACCGGTCAATGAGAAATCCCGTATGAGAAACCTATCCAATAGAAATCTCGGATCAGAAACCTGTCCAGCAGAAACCTCGGATCAGAAACCTGTCCACCAGGAATCCCAGATCAGAAAGCTCTCCAATAGAAATCCCGGATCAAAAACCTGTCCAGCAGAAACCCCAGATCAGATACCTGTCCAACGGGAATCCTGGAACCGAAACCTGTCCAACAGGAATCCCGGATCAGACACCTGTCCAACAGAAATCCCGGATCAGAAACCTGTCCAATAGTAATCCCAGTTCAGAAACCTGTCCAACAGAAATCCCTGATCAGAAATCTGTCCAACAGGAATCCTGGATCAGAAACCTGTCCAACAGGAATCCCGGATCAGAAACCTGTCAAACAGAAATCCCGGATCAGGAACCTGTCCAACAGAAATCCCGGATCACAAACCGGTCCAACAGAAATCTCGGATCAGAAACCAGACCAACAGGAATCCCGGATCACAAACCTGTCCAACAGAAATCCCAGATCAGATACCTGTCCGACAGAAATCCCGGATCAGAAACCTGTACGGCAGAAATCCCAAATCAGAAACCTGTCCAACAGGAATGCCGGATCAGAATCTTGTCCAACAGAAATCCCGGATCAGAAATCTGTCCAACAGAAATCCCGAATCAGCAACCTGTCCAACAGAAATCCCGGATCAGAATCTTGTCCAACAGAAATCCCGGATCTGAAATCTGTCCAACAGAAATCCCGAATCAGAAACCTGTCCAACAGAAATCCCGGACCAGAATCCTGTCAAACAGAAATCCTGGATCACAAACCTGTCCAACAGAAATACCGGGTTCAAATCTGTACAACAGAAATCCCGGATCAGAAACCTGTCCAACAGAAATCCCGGGTTACAAACCTGTCCAATAAAAATCCCAGATCAAAAACCTGTCCAGCAGAAACCCCAGATCAGAAACCTGTACAACAGGAATCCCGGATCAGAAACCTGTCCAGCAGAAACCCCAGATCAGAAACCTGTACAACAGGAATCCCGGATCAGAAACCTGTCCAACAGAAATCCCGGATCAGACACCTATCCAATAGAAATCCCGGATCAAAAACCTGTCCAGCAGAAACCCCAGATCAGAAAACTGTCCAACAGGAATCCCGGATCAGAAACCTGTCCAACAGAAATCCCGGATCAAAAACCTGTCCAGCAGAAACCCCAGATCAGAAACCTGTCCAACAGGAATCCCGGATCAGAAACCTGTCCAACAGAAATCCCGGATCAGAAACCTGTCCAAAAGAAAACCCGGATCAGAAACCTGTCCAGCAGGAATCCCGGATCAGACACCTGTCCAACAGAAATCCCGGATCACAAACCGGTCCAACAGAAATCTCGGATCAGAAACCAGACCAACAGGAATCCCGGATCACAAACCTGTCCAACAGAAATCCCAGATCAGAAACCTGTCCAAAAGAAATCCCGGATCAGAAACCTGTACGGCAGAAATCCCAAATCAGAAACCTGTCCAACAGGAATGCCGGATCAGAATCTTGTCCAACAGAAATCCCGGATCAGAAATCTGTCCAACAGAAATCCCGAATCAGCAACCTGTCCAACAGAAATCCCGGATCAGAATCTTTTCCAACAGAAATCCCGGATCTGAAATCTGTCCAACAGAAATCCCGAATCAGAAACCTGTCCAACAGAAATCCCGGACCAGAATCCTGTCAAACAGAAATCCTGGATCACAAACCTGTCCAACAGAAATACCGGGTTCAAATCTGTACAACAGAAATCCCGGATCAGAAACCTGTCCAACAGAAATCCCGGGTTACAAACCTGTCCAATAAAAATCCCAGATCAAAAACCTGTCCAGCAGAAACCCCAGATCAGAAACCTGTACAACAGGAATCCCGGATCAGAAACCTGTCCAGCAGAAACCCCAGATCAGAAACCTGTACAACAGGAATCCCGGATCAGAAACCTGTCCAACAGAAATCCCGGATCATACACCTGTCCAATAGAAATCCCGGATCAAAAACCTGTCCAGCAGAAACCCCAGATCAGAAACCTGTCCAACAGGAATCCCGAATCAGAAACCTGTCCAACAGAAATCCCGGATCAAAAACCTGTCCAGCAGAAACCCCAGATCAGAAACCTGTCCAACAGGAATCCCGGATCAGAAACCTGTCCAACAGAAATCCCGGATCAGACACCTGTCCAACAGAAATCCCGGATCAGAAACCTGTCCAAAAGAAATCCCGGATCAGAAACCTGTCCAACAGGAATCCCGGATCAGACACCTGTCCAACAGAAATCCCGGATCAGAAACCTGTCCAATAGTAATCCCAGTTCAGAAACCTGCCCAACAGAAATCCCGGATCAGAAATCTGTCCAACAGGAATCCTGGATCAGAAACCTGTCCAACAGGAATCCCGGATCAGAAACCTGTCCAACAGAAATCCTGGATCAGAAACCTGTCCAACAGAAATCCCGGATCAGAAACCTGTTCAACAGAAATCCCGGGTTACAAACCTGTCCAATCGAAATCCCGGATCAAAAACCTGTCCAGCAGAAACCCCAGATCAGAAACCTGTCCAACAGGAATCCCGGATCAGAAACCTGTCCAACAGAAATCCCGGATCAGAAACCTGTCCAACAGGAATCCCGGATCAGAAACCTGTCGAACAGAAATCCCGGACCAAAAAACCTGTCCAACAGAAATCCCGGATCAGAAACCTGTCCAACAGGAATCCCGGATCAGAAACCTGTCCAACAGAAATCCCTGATCAGAAACCTGTCCAACAGGAATCCCAGATCAGAAACCTGTCCAATAGAGATCCCGGATCAGAAATCTGTCCAACAGAAATCCCAAATCAGCAACCTGTCCAACAGAAATCCCGGATCAGAATCTTGTCCAACAGAAATACCGGATCAGAAACCTGTCCAACAGAAATCCCGGACCAGAATCCTGTCAAACAGAAATCCCGGATCACAAACCTGTCCAACAGAAATACCGGGTTCAAATCTGTACAACAGAAATCCCTGATCAGAAACCTGTCCAACAGAAATCCCGGGTTACAAACCTGTCCAATAAAAATCCCGGATCAAAAACCTGTCCAGCAGAAACCCCAGATCAGAAACCTGTCCAACAGGAATCCCGGATCAGAAACCTGTCCAACAGAAATCACGGATCATACACCTGTCCAATAGAAATCCCGGATCAAAAACCTGTCCAGCAGAAACCCCAGATCAGAAACCTGTCCAACAGGAATCCCGGATCAGAAACCTGTCCAACAGGAATCCCGGATCAGAAACCTGTCCAACAGGAATCCCGGATCAGAAACCTGTCCAACAGAAATCCCGGATCAAAAACCTGTCCAGCAGAAACCCCAGATCAGAAACCTGTCCAAAAGGAATCCCGGTTCAGAAACCTGTCCAAAAGAAATCCCGGATCAGAAACCTGCCCAACAGAAATCCCGGATCAGAAATTTGTCCAACAGGAATCCTGGATCAGAAACCTGTCCAACAGGAATCCCGGATCAGAAACCTGTCCAACAGAAATCCCGGATCAGAAACCTGTTCAACAGAAATCCCGGGTTACAAACCTGTCCAATAGAAATCCCGGATCAGAAATATGTCCAACAGGAATCCTGGATCAGAAACCTGTCCAACAGGAATCCCGGATCAGACACCTGTCCAACAGAAATCCCGGATCAGAAACCTGTCCAAAGAAATCCCGGATCAGAAACCTGTCCAACAGGAATCCCGGATCAGACACCTGTCCAACAGAAATCCCGGATCAGAAACCTGTCCAATAGTAATCCCAGTTCAGAAACCTGCCCAACAGAAATCCCGGATCAGACACCTGTCCAACAGAAATCCCGGATCAGAAACCTGTCCAACAGGACTCCCGGACCAAAAAACCTGTCCAACAGAAATCCCGGATCAGAAACCTGCCCAACAGGAATCCCGGATCAGAAACCTGTCCAACAGAAATCCCGGATCAGAAACCTGTCCAACAGGAATCCCGGATCAGAAACCTGTCCAACAGAAATCCCGGATCAGAAATATGTCCAACAGGAATCCTGGATCAGAAACCTGTCCAACAGGAATCCCGGATCAGACACCTGTCCAACAGAAATCCCGGATCAGAAACCTGTCCAAAGAAATCCCGGATCAGAAACCTGTCCAACAGGAATCCCGGATCAGACACCTGTCCAACAGAAATCCCGGATCAGAAACCTGTCCAATAGTAATCCCAGTTCAGAAACCTGTCCAACAGAAATCCCGGATCAGAAATCTGTCCAACAGGAATCCTGGATCAGAAACCTGTCCAACAGGAATCCCGGATCAGAAACCTGTCCAACAGAAATCCTGGATCAGAAACCTGTCCAACAGAAATCCCGGATCAGAAACCTGTTCAACAGAAATCTCGGGTTACAAACCTGTCCAATCGAAATCCCGGATCAAAAACCTGTCCAGCAGAAACCCCAGATCAGAAACCTGTCCAACAGGAATCCTTGGTCAGAAACCTGTCCAACAGAAATCCCGGATCAGAAACCTGTCCAACAGGAATCCCGGATCAGAAACCTGTCGAACAGAAATCCCGGACCAAAAAACCTGTCCAACAGAAATCCCGGATCAGAAACCTGTCCAACAGGAATCCCGGATCAGAAACCTGTCCAACAGAAATCCCTGATCAGAAACCTGTCCAACAGGAATCCCGGATCAGAAACCTGTCCAATAGAGATCCCGGATCAGAAATCTGTCCAACAGAAATCCCAAATCAGCAACCTGTCCAACAGAAATCCCGGATCAGAATCTTGTCCAACAGAAATACCGGATCAGAAACCTGTCCAACAGAAATCCCGGACCAGAATCCTGTCAAACAGAAATCCCGGATCACAAACCTGTCCAACAGAAATACCGGGTTCAAATCTGTACAACAGAAATCCCTGATCAGAAACCTGTCCAACAGAAATCCCGGGTTACAAACCTGTCCAATAAAAATCCCGGATCAAAAACCTGTCCAGCAGAAACCCCAGATCAGAAACCTGTCCAACAGGAATCCCGGATCAGAAACCTGTCCAACATAAATCACGGATCATACACCTGTCCAATAGAAATCCCGGATCAAAAACCTGTCCAACAGGAATCCCGGATCAGAAACCTGTCCAACAGAAATCCCGGATCAGAAACCTGTCCAACAGGAATCCCGGATCAGAAACCTGTCCAACAGGAATCCCGGATCAGAAACCTGTCCAACAGAAATCCCGGATCAAAAACCTGTCCAGCAGAAACCCCAGATCAGAAACCTGTCCAACAGGAATCCCGGTTCAGAAACCTGTCCAAAAGAAATCCCGGATCAGAAACCTGCCCAACAGAAATCCCGGATCAGAAATTTGTCCAACAGGAATCCTGGATCAGAAACCTGTCCAACAGGAATCCCGGATCAGAAACCTGTCCAACAGAAATCCCGGATCAGAAACCTGTTCAACAGAAATCCCGGGTTACAAACATGTCCAATAGAAATCCCGGATCAGAAACCTGTCCAACAGGAATCCCGGAGCAGAAACCTGTCCAACAGAAATCCCGGATCAGACACCTGTCCAACAGAAATCCCGGATCAGAAACCTGTCCAACAGGAATCCCGGATCAGAAACCTGTCCAACAGAAATCCCGGATCAGAAATATGTCCAACAGGAATCCTGGATCAGAAACCTGTCCAACAGGAATCCCGGATCAGACACCTGTCCAACAGAAATCCCGGATCAGAAACCTGTCCAAAGAAATCCCGGATCAGAAACCTGTCCAACAGGAATCCCGGATCAGACACCTGTCCAACAGAAATCCCGGATCAGAAACCTGTCCAATAGTAATCCCAGTTCAGAAACCTGCCCAACAGAAATCCCGGATCAGAAATCTGTCCAACAGGAATCCTGGATCAGAAACCTGTCCAACAGGAATCCCGGATCAGAAACCTGTCCAACAGAAATCCTGGATCAGAAACCTGTCCAACAGAAATCCCGGATCAGAAACCTGTTCAACAGAAATCCCGGGTTACAAACCTGTCCAATCGAAATCCCGGATCAAAAACCTGTCCAGCAGAAACCCCAGATCAGAAACCTGTCCAACAGGAATCCTGGATCAGAAGCCTGTCCAACAGAAATCCCGGATCAGAAACCTGTCCAACAGGAATCCCGGATCAGAAACCTGTCGAACAGAAATCCCGGACCAAAAAACCTGTCCAACAGAAATCCCGGATCAGAAACCTGTCCAACAGGAATCCCGGATCAGAAACCTGTCCAACAGAAATCCCTGATCAGAAACCTGTCCAACAGGAATCCCGGATCAGAAACCTGTCCAATAGAGATCCCGGATCAGAAATCTGTCCAACAGAAATCCCAAATCAGCAACCTGTCCAACAGAAATCCCGGATCAGAATCTTGTCCAACAGAAATACCGGATCAGAAACCTGTCCAACAGAAATCCCGGACCAGAATCCTGTCAAACAGAAATCCCGGATCACAAACCTGTCCAACAGAAATACCGGGTTCAAATCTGAACAACAGAAATCCCTGATCAGAAACCTGTCCAACAGAAATCCCGGGTTACAAACCTGTCCAATAAAAATCCCGGATCAAAAACCTGTCCAGCAGAAACCCCAGATCAGAAACCTGTCCAACAGGAATCCCGGATCAGAAACCTGTCCAACATAAATCACGGATCATACACCTGTCCAATAGAAATCCCGGATCAAAAACCTGTCCAGCAGAAACCCCAGATCAGAAACCTGTCCAACAGGAATCCCGGATCAGAAACCTGTCCAACAGGAATCCCGGATCAGAAACCTGTCCAACAGGAATCCCGGATCAGAAACCTGTCCAACAGAAATCCCGGATCAAAAACCTGTCCAGCAGAAACCCCAGATCAGAAACCTGTCCAACAGGAATCCCGGTTCAGAAACCTGTCCAAAAGAAATCCCGGATCAGAAACCTGCCCAACAGAAATCCCGGATCAGAAATTTGTCCAACAGGAATCCTGGATCAGAAACCTGTCCAACAGGAATCCCGGATCAGAAACCTGTCCAACAGAAATCCCGGATCAGAAACCTGTTCAACAGAAATCCCGGGTTACAAACATGTCCAATAGAAATCCCGGATCAGAAACCTGTCCAACAGGAATCCCGGATCAGAAACCTGTCCAACAGAAATCCCGGATCAGACACCTGTCCAACAGAAATCCCGGATCAGAAACCTGTCCAACAGGACTCCCGGACCAAAAAACCTGTCCAACAGAAATCCCGGATCAGAAACCTGCCCAACAGGAATCCCGGATCAGAAATCTGTCCAACAGAAATCCCGGATCAGAAACCTGTCCAACAGGAATCCCGGATCAGAAACCTGTCCAACAGAAATCCCGGATCAGAAATATGTCCAACAGGAATCCTGGATCAGAAACCTGTCCAACAGGAATCCCGGATCAGACACCTGTCCAACAGAAATCCCGGATCAGAAACCTGCCTAACAGAAATCCCGGATCAGAAACTTGTCCAACAGAAATCCTGGATCAGAAACCTGTCCAACAGAAATCCCGGATCAGAAACCTGTCCAACAGAAATCCCGGATCAGAAACCTGACCAACAGGAATCATGGACCAGAATCCTGTCCAACAGAATTCCCGAATCAGAAACCGGTCCAACAGAAATCCTGGATCAGAAACCTGTCCAACAGAAATCCCGGATCAGAAACCTGTCCAACAGGAATCCCGAATCAGAAACCTGTCCAACATAAATCCCAGATCAGAAACCTGTCCAACAGGAATCCCGAATCAGAAACCTGTCCAACATAAATCCCGGATCAGAAACCTGTCCAACAAGAATCCCGGATCAGAAACCTGTCTAACAGAAATCCCGGATCAGAAACCTGTCCAACAGAAATCCCGGATCAGAAACCGGTCCAACAGAAATCTCGGATCAGAAACCAGACCAACAGGAATCCCGGATCAGAAACCTGTCCAACAGAAATCCCAGATCAGAATCTTGTCCAACAGAAATCCCGGATCAGAAACCTGACCAACAGGAATCTTGGACCAGAATCCTGTCCAACAGAAATCCCGGTTCAGAAACCTGTTCAACAGAAATCCCGGATAAGAAACCTGTCCAACAGGAATCCTGGATCAGAAACCTGTCCAACAGGAATCCCGGATCAGACACCTGTCCAACAGAAATCCCGGATCAGAAACCTGTCTAACAGAAATCCCGGATCAGAAACCTGTCCAACAGAAATCCTGGATCAGAAACCTGTCCAACAGAAATCCCGGATCAGAAACCTGTCCAACAGAAATCCCGGGTTACAAACCTGTACAACAGGAATCCGAGACCAGAATCCTGTCCAACAGAAATCCCGGATCAGAAACCTGACCAACAGGAATCATGGGCCAGAATCCTGTCCAACAGAAATCCCGAATCAGAAACCGGTCCAACAGAAATCCTGGATCAGAAACCTGTCCAACAGAAATCCCGGATCAGAAACCTGTCCAACAGGAATCCCGAATCAGAAACCTGTCCAACATAAATCCCGGATCAGAAACCTGTCCAACAGGAATCCCGAATCAGAAACCTGCCCAACATAAATCCCGGATCATAAACCTGTCCAACAAGAATCCCGGATCAGAAACCTGTCTAACAGAAATCCCGGATCAGAAACCTGTCCAACAGAAATCCCGGATCAGAAACCGGTCCAACAGAAATCTCGGATCAGAAACCAGACCAACAGAAATCCCGGATCAGAAATCTGTCCAACAGAAATCCCAGATCAGAATCTTGTCCAACAGAAATCCCGGATCAGAAACCTGACCAACAGGAATCTTGGACCAAAATCCTGTCCAACAGAAATCCCGGTTCAGAAACCTGTCCAACAGAAATTCCGGATCAGAAACCTGTCCAACAGGAATCCCGAATCAGAAACCTGTCCAACAGAAATCCCAGATCAGAATCTTGTCCAACAGAAATCCCAGATCAGAAACCTGTCCAACAGAAATCCCGGATCAGAAACCCGTCCAACAGAAATCCCGAATCAGAAACCTGTCCAACAGGAATCCTGAGTCAGAACTGTGTCCCAGATTAGGAAACTGTCCAATAGAGACGGGGATCAGGGGAACTATTCATTACGTGTCCCGGATTAGAAAAGTGTCCAATAGGAATTCTGTGATCAGGAAATTGTCCAATGGATGTCCAGGATCGGGGAAACTGTCCAATAGAGGCCTGGGATCAGCAAAACTGTCCAATCACGATCTGAGATCAGCGAAACTGTCCAAAAGGTGATCTGGGATAAGAACTCTGCCCAATAGAGATCCGCGATGAGGGAAACTGAAATTAAGATCTGGAACCTGTCTAACAGAGGTCTGGGATCAAGATTAGGACACTGCCCAACAGGAGTCTGGGGCAGGACCATATCTCTCCTTTCTGTGCAATGCGTAGGGACCGAATAAAAACAAATGATGGAAAGGAGGAAAGAATTAACGGGTAGGAAGAGAGAAAAGTAAGATCAGTGCAGTTATAAAACTTGCGCTTCCTCAGCTGCTTCAACAAATGCCAATACAATCGCCAAAAGTTAGAAACGATGGTTGGGGTGGGGGGTGGTTTAAGAAAGTACACATTTCTAATTTCCCACTTCCAACAGGCAGCGCCGACATAAAGCACACAGTGCAGCAGGACAGAAATAGCAGCAGACTGTTACATTTCAAAGAGAAGTCAAGTTTACCTTATCAGACAGTGAGAAATGTGCAGTTTCCCTGGCACACAGCAGAGCGATCAGACTAAGGAAAAACAGCGAATTACTGCGGCGCGGAGCAGGAGCCTGCTGCCTACCAGCAGTGAGTGAGCTGCACATGAATGGTACAAGCGTGTTCTGCCATTGATCCATTTTGTTCTTGGGATTGTTCTACACTTTCCCTTATTATAAGTTCCCTGTGGGCATTGGAGCTGGAGCACAGATATATCACAACGCAGGGGGATAGGAGAGGAGGGGAATAAAAGTTAAGCATCACACCACAGCCAAATTGCCAGCAAAAAAAACCACAAATTAAGTACACAGTGCCTTCATCATTACAGCTCCAAAAACTTTCAAAACACTCCCCTGGCCCCCAAAACAGTTCCAAAACTGTCACAAATGTTTTAATCCAAATTCAGTGCAAAAATATAATTCCTCCCTGTCGAAACAATCATTTTTTTGGCAACCAGAAAGATTAACAGGCGTCGGATTTTTTTTTTAAAATCTTGAAAGATGGTAAATCAACTAAAACGCAGCACATCTGAAATGAAATGAGCTTAACACTTGATCAAAAATTGTCACAAGAATGAGTTCAGTACTCACTGGGATGTTTCTCGCCGAGTTTTTAAAACTAGGAAGGCAGTGGAGGAATTTCAGTGCCTAAAGTTGCTGCCTGAAACCTGGGCAAAGCCCTTTGAATGGTCGCCCAGCTTTGCAAATGCTGCCCAGAACAATGAGACCATTTCAATCTGAAGCTTTTTTCTCTCTCTCCTCCTCCGAGTGATTAACATTCAGCCCCATGCCCCGAGTAAAAAGGCGACTTATTCTCCAGTTAAAGGTTTCGGAGGAGCAGAGGGTCAGGTGGCTAATCATTAAATCAAACTCCTGTCAACCCCCTCGACAATTACACCGAGCTGAAAAGGGAAAGGCTTTATTGCACCGGTTTTATGCAGAATAAATAACTTTACAAAACATTTTGCCGGAATTATTTTTTTAAAGGAGGGAGGGAGGGAGGGTCAACAATTACAAGAGGGACTTCGTGCAAACTTCTCTGGCTGCATTGTGCTGGGCTCTGGCACGTTTTGAGGCTGAAGTTTAGTTTTCCAAATACTGTTTACCCAGCCCCTGTCCTTGCAGTAAAGGCCACAGCTATCTGGCAACTCAAGACACCGGGCAATCTGCTCCTCAGCTCGATCTCAGCCAGCCCAGTTCTCAACCCTCCCTCCCCTCCCCTAAACCGCTCATCATTTCAGCGGGCGGTTTAGATGCACACAATACCCAAATTCTCAATAGGAGAACTCAACCGTGAACAAAAAAAAAAAATCACTTGTTCTCTTTCCCCCATCCCCATGAAAAGAAGACCAAGGAACTCTTAAAATGGTCCCTTCAAAAAAAAAATACAAGCTCTGTTTGAGCTAGCTGAACAAGGTGGGGTTTTTTTTTAAATTGTTTTTTTTAATGTTAAAACCGCTTTGCCCTTCTTGAAATAATGACTCCTAACTCCCCACCACCCCCACTCATTCATTTCCAAGAAGGGCTGCCACTGGAGCATTTACCAATCTCTGCCAAGATGTAACTAAGATGTGAAAGCAGCCCTTTGGTCACAACCCTAAATGGATCTGAAAAAAAGGGCACATTAGCAGCTCCCTTCCAGCACACTCTTTAAGTATTCGAGTTTTCAAGGAAGCCCT
Organism: Scyliorhinus canicula; assembly: GCF_902713615.1. Lineage (NCBI taxonomy): Eukaryota > Metazoa > Chordata > Chondrichthyes > Carcharhiniformes > Scyliorhinidae > Scyliorhinus > Scyliorhinus canicula. The sequence goes on from NC_052147.1 coordinate 265,082,527, forward strand.
GCTCTCTTATTCTTGGGGCTAACTACATCACGCACAGGCCTCATTGAGCTGTAAGCTAATATTGTTAAAAGACCTAAACTGTGAATGCATGTACAAAGCCCATCAGCAAACTGCAATATTGATCTTTGCACAGTCTGAGAGAATGCCTTAGTGGACTCAACGAGTTTGGACAAATACTTGTATTGCTGTTGCCTCCCTCTTAAGAGTGTGTAGAGATGGTACTTCAGTGCTTCCCTGGAAGTGCACCTCGAGACCCCTGCAATCCATCAAAGAATGCAAATTGGAATGGAGACAAAAACAGGCAGACAGCGGCGTGTTAAATAACAGTACAGCTCAGAGAGGAGTGCTTCCCGAGAATGCTTGCGAGGCACGCAGTTAAAATAAATCCCTGCTCACCATTCATGTCGATGACAAACCAAAGTGATAACTAAGAGTAGAACAAATATAAAGCGCGGCTAACTGACAAATTAAACCGCAGGAGTTTAAATGTTTACAAGACAAAAACGAACAATCAGAATTCTTCCCAGGGCAAAGGCATAATTAAAAGTAATAATGATACTTTAAAAAAAAATCTTCCACTTTCTACATGAGAGGGAATTTATTCCGGTCGAGTGATTTGATGTAGCATTTTGAAATCATTTCTAATTGTGCAATCGACTGGCCTTGTATCAAGGAGATTAAAACGAATGTTGCCTGTTTTCATTGGCATTCCTAACCCATCTTGCTCCCTTCTCTCTCTCTCTCTTCCCGCACAGCAGTTAAAGGATGTTTTGTATTTAAGAACTTTCGTTCAAACGACTTAAAACCAGGGCTAACTCCCGATTTACTGATCAGGAAGATTGCAAAACCAGATGTCCAAGACGTGAACTGTTGCAAGAGTCACGCTTTATTCACTGACGAACAGACAGTCGGTATTTGAATAAAAGAACAGAAAATGCAAAAGGAACTGCCAACACAATATTAAGGACATACACCCCTTACCTACACCTGCTCCTGAAATATGACGGTGAGTGGCTTTTTTGAGTGTCTAATTGGGGTACCTCTATGCTGCTAGTTTGTATTTCCACATGCCACTCTATAAATCAACTTCCAATGGCTTTAGGAACATGCAGACAGACCCATTTCTCATTTGTTTCATTAACCCTTCAGCTGCCAGTGGATTAATCTCAAGATGAACGATTTCTCCAAGAATTTTATTCTGATAGGGTAAAGAGCACGAAAGCCAAAACAATTTCCTTTTCACTTATCCCCAGGATAAGGAGGAATTATACATCCCCTTGCACAGGGTCCAGCCAATCTGATAGTCCAGAAGGTTAATATGTCTGCAGTGGTTACTTAGTATTTGCTGTTTCTATTTTTTTCTCCATTACATTCAGGGACAGTAGCTTTACATTTTTGTTGCAACTGAGACAAAGGTTCTGATTTGTTGCTTACTGTCCCAGGAATCTAAATATTCTTTCTTTATTAATTACACCAGACGCTATATATTTTCCACTTTCAGACTTTTGAAAATATTTGTGCAGAATTGAGTGAATTAGGCAAAATAAGAGAAAAAGAAAGGTAATAGAATGTATTTATGTAATAATAATATGTATTAGTGTCACAAGCAGGCTTACATCAACACTGCAATGAAGTTACTGTGAAGCCCCCAGTTGCCACACCCCGGCACCTGTTCAGGTACATTGAGGGAGAATTCAGAATGCCCAATTCACCTAACAGCACGTCTTTCAGGACTTGTGGGAGGAAACCGGAGCACCCGGAGGAAATCCACGCAGACGTGGGGAGAACGTGCAGACTCCGCACAGACAGTGACCCAAGCTGGGAATCGAACCCGGGTCCCTGGCGCTGTGAAGCAACAGTGCTCACTACTGTGCCGCTATGCCCTATGTTCTTTTTTCATGTATGGAATGATCTGTCTGGACTGAACGCAGACCAATACTTTTCACTGTACCTCGGTACACATGACAATAAACAATTCCAATCCAACATCTATACGGCACATTTCGTGATTTCAGGACAGGCTAAAGCATTTTACTGCCACTTTAGTCAGGTGTAGTCACCATGACGATGTAGAGAATTGCAGCAGTCAATTTATGCAAAGCAAGGGCCCACAAACACTAATGATATTATGGCAGGATAATCTGCTATCACTTAGGGATAAATATTGGCCAGTACCATGCAAATTAAAGGTAAGAACTAAATCAATTAAAATAGGTGACAGAGTCGGTTGGAAAATGTAAAGGTTTTTTATTTAGCCAAGTTCTATCTGGACAAATAGGCTGGATTGAGTCTTCCTCGCCACCAGCCAAAATTAGAGAGAGGAGGGTAACTGCAGTACCGTCCAACAATAATAGCAGCAAACTCACAGTCCCTAACATAACATTTCACAAAAAAAGGTCAGTGAGCACACTGAGACACAATTGGAGCAGTTTGAATTACACCAGCTACAACACAATAGAAATAAATTCATGTCTTTCGCAACATTAGCAAAAACTCCAGATGTACGGGGGGGGGGGGGAATAACTGCCATTTTATTTATACCACTCCCAGAAGATTGCTTGCTGCCAATTTCTAAGTGTCATTACGACACGTGGAAGACAATCAACAAAGTTAAGAAAGTTAGATGTGTGATCTGCTGTTAAGAGTTTTTTGCACATTTTACAATTTGGGGTCCAAAATTAAGTGTTTTCTGATTTTTCTTCCACTGTGGAGGAGTGGAGGAGAGCGTAACTTTTTGCATCTGTTCAACTGAGTTTGCTCTCATTACATTGAGAATTCCGCAATTGGATAATGCTTGTTAAACAATATCGATTGTGTTAGTAATACTGACAACTAATTTAAGGTTATCAGTGAGGCTCGCAGTGTGACTCATATAGCATGCCCGAAGTTACATATATTCACATCCAGCCCCGACCTTTGTATACAGGAGGAGCATGTCCATGCATTGTGCGTTTTTCAACTAAACAGAAGCTTGGAGTCAGCCATTTCCTAGTTCATTCCCCATGGCAATGCATTGACTAATCAGAGTCAACCTGTCTGATTTGAATTTGAACAAAAGCTTGACAGCTAACTGTTTCCTGGTACCTTCCCCATGGCAATACCTCTACCAATCAGAGTTCACCTGCCAACCTATCAGCACTCCTTATATAGTATAAATCGTTCCTTTTACAACAGGTATTCTTGATAACTGTCTTGATGGGTGCAGGGCGAAAGGCTTTGACAGCATGTCTTTTTTTACGGCAATTCATTAAGAATTATTTCAAAATGGTTGCACACCAGGGCGTGGGTGCAGTCTTTTTGTGGAATTGTGTCTGGTTGGTTCCCCCTCGCCCAAACACTTACCACCATAACCTGCTTCCCCCCAACTCCCCATTGCTGCCCCAACTCCAAAAATAGCACAACCCCTTTAACGGCAAGCTTTGTAGTGGCATCTCTTGCAAGCTTATTTACTCTGCTCAGATGGTTTCCAAGTGAGACATAGGTAGAAGAGTCACAGTTCAAAAATCAAGAAGTAATTCAGGTTAACACAGTTAGGCAGCAGCTAGGCTGAAGATTGAATGAAGATGGGAAAAGTGACAAAAAAACATTCAATCTGACATTGTTGGGGGTTGAATTATGAGGTTGAGGTGCAGAACATAAAGCTTCAATGAGGAATGCAGGAAGTCAAAGATCTCCACTCATTGAAAAAGCACAGAATGGCAACTCAATATCTCGCACAATAATTTACATGGTGTGCATGACAACTCCAAACCCGATTACATTCACCAGTTTTTCTACATGTATTCTGCTCCCCTGGGGCAGAGTAACCAATATTCATGGACACAATTAACACTTCGGCCATCAAGTCAGTAGGCCCGGTTGTCAAATCGTTTCCTATTTATAACCAAGTGATTAGATGAAAAATGCTTATATATATTAAGATATTTAAAAATAGCAAGCACACATGCTGTGCAGATGTTCTGAAACATTGCTGCATGTCTCTGTCCAGGTTTTCATCTCATTCCTTCCATTCTCTTGCTTAGTGTGGCTTTCTTACCATGACACACACATGGGCACTGTGCCTAGTAATCATTTCTTCCATCAACCAAGTCAAACAAGGGCAGTTACTGACAAAATCCAATTCTATAACGATACTCTACTCTTTAAAGCTCAAAGTCCAGAATTACATTTTGAACACGTCACTCCTCATAGCATAAGATTGAAGGGGCATTTATTTTGTAGTGCATTCTGCAACAAGTTCTCCGTCAAGTCACACAGCATCTGAAACTAAATTGCTGTTCCTTTATCGTCATTGGGCCAAAATCTGGAACAACACTGTGGGCGCACACAAACTGCAGCGGTTCAAGAAAGTGGCTCACCACCACATTCTCAAAGGCAATGAGGGCTGGGCAATAAATGTTGGCCTTTCCAGCGATAGCCACATCCCACCAACAAATAAAAACAACACTCTGACCTCCCAGGGAGACCCACAAACTGCTCCGTTCTGGAGTCTAGTCAGGGCTAAGAGGGTCCGGACTTAACATGGAGAGAAGCTGTGATTCTTCTCCTTGGGAAAGAGAAGGTTAACAAAGAACAAAGAAAAGTACAGCACAGGAACAGGCCCTTCGGCCCTCCAAGCCTGCGCCGACCATGCTGCCTGTCGACACTAAAATCTTCGACACTTCTGGGGTCCGTAACCCTCTATTCCTATCCCATTCGTGTATTTGTCAAGATGCCTCTTAAATGTCTCTATCGTCCCGGCTTCCACCACCTCCTCCGGCAGCGAGTTCCAGGCACCCATTACCCTCTGTGTAAAAAAAACTTGCCATGCACATCTGCTCTAAACCTTGCCCCTCGCACCTTAAACCTATGCCCCCTAGTAATTGGCCCCTCTAACCTGGGAAAAAGTCTCTGACTATCCACTCTGTCGATGCCCCTCATAATTTTGTTGACCTCTCTCAGTTCGCCCCTCAACCTCCTTCGTTTCAGCGAGAACAAACCAAGTTTATTGAACTGCTCCTTATAGCTAATGCCCTCCATACCAGGCAACATCCTGGGAAATCTCTTCTGCACCCTCTCTAAAGCCTCCACATCCTTCTGGTAGTGTGGCGACCAGATTGAACACTATACTCCAAGTGTGGCCTAACTAAGGTTCTATACAACTGCAACATGACTTGCCAATTTTTATACTCAATGCCCCGGCCAAGGAAGGCACGCATGCCGTATGCCTTAGAACATAGAACATAGAACATAGAACACTACAGCGCAGTACGGGCCCTTCGGCCCTCGATGTTCCGCCGACCTGTGAAACCATCTGAAGCCTATCTGACCTACACTATTCCATTTTCATCCATATGTCTATCCAGTGACCACTTAAATGCCCTTAAAGTTGGTGAGTCTACTGCTGTTGCAGGCAGGGCGTTCCACACCCCTACTACTCTCTAAGTAAAGAAACTACCTCTGACATCTGTCCTATATCTATCACCCCTCAATTTAAAGTTATGTCCCCTCGTGTTGGTCATCACCATCCGAGGAAAAAGACTCTCACTGTCCACCCTATCTAACCCTCTGACTATCTTATATGTCTCTATTAAGTCACCTCTCAGCCTTCTCCTCTCTAACAAAAACAACCTCAATTCCCTGAGCCTTTCCTCGTAAGACCTTCCCTCCATACCAGGCAACATCCTAGTAAATCTCCTCTGAACCCTTTCCAAAGCTTCCACATCCTTCCTATAATGTGGTGACCAGAACTGCACGCAGTACTCCAGGTGCGGCCGCACCAGAGTTATGTACAGCTGCAGCATGACCTTGTGGTTCCGAAACTCAATCCCCCTGCTTATAAAGGCTAGCACACCATATGCCTTCTTAACAGCCCTATTAACCTGGGTGGCAACTTTTAGGGATTTATGTACCTGGATGCCGAGATCTCTCTGTTCATCTACACTAATAAGAATCTTGCCATTAGCCCAGTACTCTGCATTCCTGTTACTCCTTCCAAAGTGAACCACCTCACACTTTTCCGCATTAAACTCCATCTGCCACCTCTCAGCCCAGCTCTGCAGCTTATCTATGTCCCTCTGTATCCTATAACATCCTTCAGCACTATCCACAACTCCACCGACCTTCGTGTCATCTGCAAGTTTACTAACCCATCCTTCTACACCCTCTTCCAGGTCATTTATAAAAATGACAAACAGCAGTGGCCCCAAAACAGATCCTTGCGGTACACCACTAGTAACTGAACTCCAGGATGAACATTTGCCATCAACCACCACCCTCTGACTTCTTTCAGCTAGCCAATTACTGATCCAAACCGCTAAATCACCTTCAATTCCATACTTCCGTATTTTCTGCAATAGCCTACCGTGGGGAACCTTATCAAACGCCTTACTGAAATCCATATACACCTTTTTCTCATTAGAACGGAGAAGGATGAGGGGCGACTTGATAGAGGTTTATAAGATGATCAGGGGAATAGATAGAGTAGACAGTCAGAGACTTTTTCCCCGGGTGGAACACACCATTACAAGGGGACATAAATTTAAGATAAATGGTGGAAGATATAGAGGGGATGTCAGAGGTAGGTTCTTTACCCAGAGAGTAGTGGGGGCATGGAATGCACTGCCTGTGGTAGTAGTTGAGTCGGAAAATTTATGGACCTTCAAGCGGCTATTGGATAGGTACTTGGATTAGGGTAGAATAAGGGAGTGTAGGTTAACTTCTTAAGGGCAGCACGGTAGCATTGTGGTAGCACAATTGCTTCACAGCTCCAGGGTCCCAAGTTCGATTTCGACTTGGGTCACTGTCTGTGTGGAGTCTGCACATCCTCCCCGTGACTGCGTGGGTTTCCTCCGGGTACTCTGGTTTCCTCCCACAGTCCAAAGATGTGCAGGTTGGGTGGATTGGCCATGAAAAATTGTCCAAAATTCTATGATTAACCTAGGACAAAAGTTCGGCGCAACATCGTGGGCCGAAGGGCCTGTTCTGTGCTGTATTTCTCTATACATCAACAGCTTTACCCTGATCCACCTGTTTGATCACCTTCTCAAAAAACTCAATAAGGTTTGTGAGGCATGACCTACCCTTCACAAAACCGTGTTGACTATTGCTAATCAACTTGTTCTTTTCAAGTTGATTATAAACCCTATCTCTTATAACCTTTTCCAACATTTTACCCACAACCGAAGTAAGGCTCACAGGTCTATAATTACCAGGGTTGTCTCTACTCCCCTTCTTGAACAAGGGGACAACATTTGCTATCCTCCAGTCTTCCGGCACTATTCCTGTCGACAAAGACGACATAAAGATCAAGGACAAAGGCTCTGCAATCTCCTCCCTGGCTTCCCAGAGAATCCTAGGATAAATCCCATCTGGCCCAGGGGACTTATCTATTTTGACATTTTCCAAAATTGCTAACACCTCCTCCTTTTGAACCTCAATTCCATCTAGCCTGGTCGACTGAACCTGAGTGTTCTCCTCGACAACATTGTCTTTCTCCAGTGTAAACACTGACGAAAAATATCCATTTAACGCTTCCCCTATCTCCTCTGATTCCACACACAACTTTCCACTACTATCCTTGATTGGCCCTAATATTACTCTAGTCATTCTTTTGTTCCTGATATACCTATAGAAAGCCTTAGGGTTTTCCTTGATCCTATCTGCCAACGACTTTTTGTGTCCTCTCCTCGCTCTTCTTAACTCTCCCTTTAGGTCCTTCCTGGCTAACTTGTAACTCTCAAGTGCCCTAACTGAGCCTTCATGTCTCATCCTAACATAAGCCTTCTTCTTCCTCTTGACAAGTGCTTCAACTTCCTTAGTAAACCACGGTTCCCTTGCTCGACAACTTCCTCCCTAACTGACAGGTACATACTTATCAAGGACACGCAGTAGCTGTTCCTTGAAAAAGCTCCACATTTCGATTGTACCCATCCCCTGCAGTTTCCTTCCCCATCCTATACATCCTAAATCTTGCCGGACAGCATCATAATTGCCTTTCCCCCAGCTATAATTCTTGCCTTGCGGTATATACCTATCCCTGCCCATTGCTAAAGTAAACATAACCGAGTTGTGATCACTATCACCAAAGTGCTCACCTACATCTAAATCTAACACCTGGCCGGGTTCATTACCCAGTACCAAATCCAATGTGGCCTCGCCCCTTGTTGGCCTGTCTACATACTGTGTCAGAAAACCCTCCTGCACACACTGCACAAAAACTGACCCATCTATAGTACTCGAACTATAGTATTTCCAGTCAATGTTTGGAAAGTTAAAGTCCCCCATAACAACTACCCTGTTACTCTCGCTCCTGTCGAGAATCATCTTTGCAATCCTTTCCTCTACATCTCTGGAACTATTCGGAGGTCTATAGACAACTCCCAACAGGGTGACCTCTCCTCTACTGTTCCTAACCTCGGCCCATACTACCTCAGTAGACGAATCCTCAAGCGTCCTTTCTACCGCCGTAATACTTTCCTTGATTAACAATGCCACCCCCCCCCCCCTCTTTTACCATCTTCTCTGTTCTTACAGAAACATCTAAATCCTGGAACCTGCAACAACCATTCCTGTCCCTGCTCTACCCATGTCTCCGAAATCGCCACAACATCGAGATCCCAGGTACCAACCCATGCTGCAAGCTCACCCACCTTATTCCGGATGCTCCTGGCGTTGAAGTAGACACACTTCAAACCAGCGTCCTGCTTGCCGGTGCCCTCTTTTGAACTTTTAACCCTATCCCTGACCTCACTACTCTCAACATCCTGTACACTGGGAGTACAATTTAGGTTCCCATCCCCCAGCTGAATTAGGTGGAGACTACCTTCTCCACCTGTGTTGACCCTTTCAGTGACCTGTGGACCTGTACACTTAGATCTCTCTGACTATCAATACTCTTTGAGGGTTCCACCATTCACTGCATATTCGCGACCTGTATTAGACCTTCCAAAATGCATGACCTCACATTTGTCCGGATTAAACTCCATCTGCCATCTTTCTGCCCAAGTTTCCAAATGATCTAACTCCTGCTGTGTCCTCTGACAGTCCTCATCGCTATCCGCAATTCCACCAACCTTTGTGTCGTCCTCAAACTTACTAATCAGACCAGTTACATTTTCCTCCAAATCATTTATATATACTACAAACAGCAACGGTCCCAGCATTGAACCCTGCGGAACACCACTAGTCACAGCCCTCCAAACAGAAAAGCACCCTTCCATTGCTACTCTCTGCCTTCTATGATCTTGCCAGTTCTGTATCCATCTTGCCAGCTCACCTCTGATCCCGTGTGACTTCACCTTTTGTATCAGTGTGCCATGAGGGACCTTGTCAAAGGCCTTACTGAAGTCCATGTAGACAACATCCACTGCCCTACCTGCATCAATCATCTTTGTGACCGCCTCGAAAAACTCAATCAAGTTAGAGAAACATGACCTCCCCTTTACAAAACCGTGCTACCTCTCGATGATCTGTCCACTTGCTTCCAAATGGGAGTAGATCCTGTCTCGAAGAATTCTCTCCAGTAATTTCCCTACCACTGACGCAAGGCTCACCAGCCTGTAGTTCCCTGGATTATCCTTGCTACCCTTCTTAAACAAAGGAACAACATTGGCTATTCTCCAGTCCTCCAGGACATCACCTGAAGACAGTGAGGATCCAAAAATTTCTGTCAAGGCCTCAGCAATTTCCTTTCTTGCCTCCTTCAGTATTCTGAGGTAGATCCCATCAGGCCCTGGGGACTTATCCACCTTAATATTTTTCAAGACTCCCAACACCTTGTCTTTTTGGATCTTGATGTGACCCAGGCTATCTACACACCCTTCTCCAGACTCAACATCCACCAATTCATTCTCTTTGGTGAATACTGACGCAAATCCACAAAGAATTTAGTAGACGCTATGAAGGGAATTGGATCAATGCTTATGTTTTTTTGTTTCCCTTCTCACACCTAGTGGTGCACAAGGCAGACTTCCATCGGTTGCCATAGCAAATTGTACCTGTAACAGGTCGCTAGTCTGTGGCCAGTTGCTTATAGCTTGCGGGATGCCACACCACGTCAAGCATGGCTGATCAGGGGTCTCTCCTGCTCTTACCGGCAGCATTTTCATCTTGGAAGCATTTTGCACATTGATGCTCAAACTATTGGCTTTGTTATGAATGTACCTTCCTTGGCCATCCAAGTCCTGGGTAGGACTTGAACACAGAACCTCTGGCTCAGAAGCAGGGACACCACCCACTGCACCACAAGACCTTTGGATGAACATTTGAAAAGGAGAAAATGGCAGGTTTATTGAGAAAGAGTGGGGCAGTGAGATTATTTGCATGGCCTCCTCAAAGAGCTGACACAGGTCTGATTGATTGAATGACCTCCCTCGATATTGCATCGATCTATGAATCTAGTATAAAATTCAAGAGCTAGAGTGCAATTCTGGTCCTATTACAAAGTGTCGGACACTTTACTTAGATTCTGCCGTAAATACTCCCTTGGATTTGGCAAAGTCTCATTCATGGGCGGCGCATGGTGGCTAGCACTGCTGCCTCACAACACCAGGAACCAGGGTTCAATTCTGCCCTCGGGTGACTGTCTGTGCGGAGTCTGCACTTTCTCCCCGTGTCTGCGTGGGTTTCCTCCGGGTGCTCCGGTTTCCTCCCACAGTCCAAAGATGTGCAGATTAGGTTGGCCACGCTAAATTGTCCTGTTGTGTCCAAAGGTTAGATGGGGTTACTGGGATTAAGTAGGGGTATTCTTTCAAAGGCTTGTGTAAAATCGATGGGCCGAATGGCCTCCTTCTGCACTGTAAACTCTATGATTCTATGAAGAACCCTGAATTCCCTTGGAATTTCTGCAGCCTCAGATGGGTGACATCCCTCACGGGCACAAACAGTCTTCCACCATACCGCTGGCAAAGTTACAACAGGTCCATTGGTGGAAATGCCAATGAAGGTCAGGGGCATTGGACAGGTTTTCTGGCCCTTCGTGTCGGTGGGATCATCCGGTCCCCTCAGGTCGACCCCCCCCCCCCCCCCCGCCCCTGCCCCCAGCGGGCGAGCCATGCAAAACGGCGTAGACATTCAGCGGGACCGGAATAAACCGTAGGCTGCCAACGGCTCGCCGCATCCACCACAGGGAAACCCACCGGGAGAGGCCGGAAAACCGCCGGCTGTGCAAGTTTCTGCTTCTTGCAGACGCACTTAGGCAAAAAACAATGAGGCTAAGGGTAGAAGAGACTGACTCTTTGAGACCAAGAATATAATTATTCAATTTTAGTGGAGAATAATCCAATATCTTTCTTGCATAAACTTTTGACTGAGCCCTCAAATCAATGTTAATCTGTCAGAGCGTTTTGTTTTTTTAAGTGGGGTTTGATCTTTAAGAGTTATGCTAATATTAACTACAAAACGGAAAGTTCATGCATACAGATGGATTTTCTGTCTCTAGTGGCTTCTTGGATACAGCAGCATAGAGCATTTACGACACAGTTTAAAGATAGCTGCTGGCACTACAAAGGTAGATTAATTACTGCAACTGGAATCATTTTCAATCTTCAAGTCCTCTACATACCATGGGTATTCCCTAAATAACTACAGCCCACTGGTACAGCTGTCCTTCAGGTGGCTGTCTCTTTAATAATGGATGCCATCATCCCATTATATCACTTCCATCTCCACACACTTTTGCACATCATCGTCTCTCACAATCAATCATTCCGCAGTTCTGTTTTCTTTTGGATCCCCATGTTGTGCCGACCGGGGGATCGGATCGGGCAGTCAGGCCTCCACCAACATTATTGGGCAGACAATGACTCATTGGGTAGTGAAGACCTTTGTCCAGCCGATGTGAGAGATGCTACAGCGAGGCACGGTCTTTTTCTTGGTGACCGATAAAACCCCTTTTGGTATCGGTGGCTGGGCAGAGGTGAACATTCCTTTTGCTCCCTTACCCTTTTCAGCCACTCGTCCGGTGGGGCATACAACCTATCTGCGAATCTTCCATAGTTTGGGAACGGTTTGAATTGCTCCACTTCCAAGCGACAATGTTTTTAGCTCGTCCCTGTGATTGCAGGTTTTGACTTGATAGAGGTCAGCTAAAGCAGCCTGCAAATGGAGAAGGTGCCAGCTGCATGGATTTCTGGTACTTCAAATGCCTTCCCTTAGCTAATTCTGTTTACAGGGATCTGTCGCCTCGTTAAGGCAGGAATTGTGGAAAATGCATGTGCAAACATAAAATGCAAGAACGAGTGAGGTCACCCGGCCCAAAGGAAAGCAAACTGAGGCATTTTACCGAGCCGACAGAGGCCTGATCACAAAGACTATTAAGGGTGAATACAAGTTCACTTATCCCATCAAGGTGCATACATGCTACAACAGTGCTGGTGTTACTCTGCAACTTAAACAAATGAGCTTGTGAAGGGAATACACTAAAAAAAGGAAACAGATTTTTGTACCAGTTATAGATCGTAAAATATGCTTTGTCGAACAAAAGAACTAACTGCCCCAGTGTCCTAAATATCCAAGAACTGCTCAGTAGCTCACAGATATCTCTGGGATCATAGAATCATAGAATGTACAGTGCAGAAGCAGGCTGTTTGGCCCATTGAGCCTGCACCGGCCCTTGGAAAGAGCACCCTACTTAAGCCCATAGCTCCACCCTATCCCCGTAACCCCACCTAACCTTTTTGGGACACTGAGGGCAATTTATCATGGCCAATCCACCTAACCTGCACATCCTTTGGACTGTGGGAGGAAACAGGAGCACCCGGAGGAAACCCACGCACACACGGGGAGAGCGTGCAGACTCTGCACAGGCAGTGACCCAAGCCGGGTATCGAACCTGGGACCCTGGAGCTGTGAAGCAACTGTGCTAACCACTGTGCCGCCCCTCTTGCTGTGTACAAACTGGTTGCCTATGTAACAACAGCAATCACCACAACTTATATTTAGATAGCTCCTTTAATGCAAGGAACGTCGCAGGAAATGATAAAAAAAATAGCATGACTGTGAGCCACCCAGGGAGATATTAGGTCAGATGACTAAAAGCTTGGTTAAAGAAGTGGGTTTGAAGGAGAGGTACAGAGGCAGAGTGGGGCAAGGAAGTTGAGACCTATGTAAGTGAAGGCACAGTCACCAAAGTGGAGGAATTAAAAGAGGCCAGAATTGGAGGAGCACAGATACCTCCTAAGGTTGTGGTGTTGGAGAAAATTTAGGGAGGCGGAAGGCCAGGGCGGGATTTTAAAAACAGGAGAAGAAGGCTGTGAAATGCCTTGGGATGTTTCATTACGCTGAAGGTGCTGTTTTTATATATATATAAACTGTGGTTGTCCTGGCTGCCCCAGTACCACATTTGTACATGTAACCCCTGGGCAATGTCCCACCCCAACTAACAGTTAATGGATCAGTTTATAAAACCCTAGACGCAGGCCTTGAAAATGCCGAACGCATTTGGAAAAGGTTATTCTTAAAAGTGACTCGTCTGGTCCTCTCTCCGGATGATGTCAGGAGTTCCAGAGAAAATGAAAAACCACAAGGATACTCAAGCCATGACATCACCAGTAAAACGCACTGCACCAGGGTAATAAAACTGAAAGTTTAAATTAAAAACTCTAAATGTTTAAACTTCATAATCGAATAAGGGGATCTAGTGTTCATCAGAGCCGTTCATTCAGATTGATGCTGACTCTATATCCACCCCTAATGAATGGGCCCTTGAGCTAACGTATTGGTTAATACCTCAGCAAATTCAGACAGTTATATTAAAGTAGTATCTCACAAAAACATTTCAAGGCCATAGCATTAAATAGACCTGATTTACTGGAGGTTAATAAGAAGTGCTATCAGGGCCAGGGTGGGATGGGGTACAGACAGTGCCAAACACCAGGGCCCAGGGCTAGACCTTCAGGCAGATTCATGACTCTGTCTTTTTATTTTGAAAAGCCTGCCAGGACACCAAAGCTGCCCGAAGGTCAACAGGAGCACAGAAACTGTCAGGAGCGCGCTCTCGCTCGAAAAATAGGGAGTGAAACTTCTGCAATTCTAGAACCATTTGAATGTTGTGTGGGTATGTGAGTGGGGTGGGGGGGGGGGGGGGGTGGAAGTTTAAGAGGTAGAAGGGAAGGCTGGATGGGGGCTGCAGGAAGATTGGAAGGGGTGGTTAGAGTGTGGGTTTGGGTCAGGCAATGGGGAGGTTGGAGTGTAGGCTTTGGGGCATTGGGGGCAGTTTAGAGGAGGGGACCAAGGGAGCATGGGGGAGGGGTTTGAGAGGAGGTGGGTGGAGGGGAAGGTTGGAGGAGAGGTTGGGGGAAGGTTAGAGGGGGTTGCAGGGGAAATAGTGGGTTGGTAAAAGGGGGGTGTTGGAGCGAGGATAAGGGGAGGTTGATGGGAGGTTTCTGTGTGTGTTGGTAAATGTTAAAGGGGGGTTGGACAGAGTATTGGGGGAGGATGGAAGGAAAACTACAGTGTAGGCCAGGGGGAAGATTGAAGAGGGGTTGGAGGGGGCATTGGGGGGAGGTTTTAATGTGGGTTATGGGAAGGTAAAAGGAGGGTGGGGGGAGGCTTTGGCGGGTAGATAGAGGGGAGGTTGGGGTAAGTTTCAGGAGAGGTTAGCTATAAAGTTGAATTTCTTTGTAAATCTCGTGATTTCCTTGCAGCCACTTTCCTAACCTCATTTGATTGCTTGGTAATTATTTGTCTTTTGTGACAGGATTTTAGGAAAATTGGATTATAAATATATTGGGCAATTTAAGAGTTAAAATCCTGGGGTTACAATGTGTTTGACAGTCATTTAAAAAAAAAATGTATTCTGTTTTGCAGCGCCTGGGTGGTTTTAGCAGCCAGCAGGTGAAATTGACAAAGGAATGTGTTTTTCAATCTGGGCTAATGCACAGTGATTAACTGGGGAAGTCCCTGGGGAGTTAATGTGCTTCAGGAAAGTTAATTTGTGTTTTTTGGCTTGGGGAGATGATATGGGAGCTGGGTGGAGCTAAGAGAGGTTTATTTTAGAGAAAGGCTTTTGGAAGTGAAGTCTGACCTGGCAAGCTTTGCTTATTAAGACCAGAAGTAAAGGCAGTTTCTTTCCCAGTAGGAAAAAAAAAGTAATAAATTTTAAAAGCAGAGCAGTCTTGTCTCAAGACAAGGGAGAGGCTGAAACAACCTAGTTGAAGTGGCTATTTGAAGATTTTCAGCCAGAGTCTGAAGGGTTTCCAACAAGAACCAGAATATGTTCTGTAACGCAAGTATTGCTGTATGCTCGGCTGAGTTTTAAGCTGTATTGAGAGCTGCATGTTTCTTTTCTTGTTTAATGGGGAATTAAGTAGTAGTACTAAAGGATAATTGTAAGCTGTTCTTTTTTGGGTGTGAAGTTAAAAGGTGTAACATTGTATTCATGATAAAGTTTTGTTTTAGAAATACGAGTGCCCTATTTCTACTCCTGGAGGGAAGTATTCTTTCCGCACAGTCTTACAAATCAACTAAAATATTGGGGCCTGGTCTGGGATCATAATGCCATCGAGACTCAGCATTGGGCCTCCAGTTTCACCATTTCTCCAGTCATTCTGCATGCAGATCTAATGAAAGAAAGGCAAAACCTTAGGGGTGGGGGTCACATGATGTGAGTACGAGAGCGGTTACGTTTTCGCGAGCAGGTGCTCTGCTCATCTTGTAATTCTTTATTTTACCTTGGTGCACATTTCATATTTGTTTTGGGCTATATGTCTGGACGATCCTGATTGGCGATTTGCAAGAAGGACAGAGATAAATTGATGCTGGGGTTAAGTTGTGTTGTGTGGGATATCTTCAACGGACATTTAGAACTGGGGTTTTCACGTTTTTTCTTTGTTTTATTTTCTTTTACGAGGCTGGGTATAAATAATCCGTGATTGGTTTCTGAATGGATGTAACATCCTCATAAATATACTGTTAAAACAAGAAAGGCAAAACTTACATTTATCCAGCACCTTTCACACTGTCCCAAATTGCCTTCCAGCCAATTAAGTACTTTTGAGTTGTAGTCATGAGTAAAATGTCAGCAATGTTCTCAAATGGCAGAGCGGGTTCGACGGGCTGCTCCTGATCATAATACACATGTTCATAGGTTATTCTGGGATGGATAAGATGGACTGGGCTAGATGGTCTGTCTTTGTTACCCATAATTATCCTGCGATGAGAGGGTGGAATCATGGCTGGAGTTCTGGGCCTGAATATTTCGGATGCCGGGGTTTCCTTTCCCACCATCTGAACAGACCTCGCCGACTCGAGCGGCCATGTCTCACTCGAATGAGCATTAAATGGCTGCAGGCGCCTCACCAGGAAGGACATCCTGCCTTTTAGAGAACTGCCAGTCAAATCTGATTGATCAAGTCCCTGCAGAGACAGGAGCTGCAGTGGACAGGAGAGGGGCTGCTTCAACAGGCCGGAGCCTAAATCGATAATCGAGGTACATTTTCGGGTCCTGGGCGGGGAGGGCAGGGTAGTCCCGGAAGCATGGAGAGTGGGATTTAGGGCAGATTAGGCCAGGGTGAGGAGGGAGGTCAAGTGACCACCGGACCTTGGGGGCGGGGGTGCCCGTAATCAGAAGGCGACTTCTGATGTGTGTGTGCATGCGCGTGTGCTGTGTGTCAATGTGGGTGTGAAGCTGTGTGTGCGTGCATGGGTATTAGGCTGTATGCGTCTGTGTTGGTGTGAGGCTTATGGTGTGAGATTGTGTGTGCATGTGTGAAGGTGTGTGGGTGTGAGAGTGTGAGGATGTGAGGCTGTGTGCATGAGGCCGTATGTGAGGGTGTGGGTGTGTGACGGTGTGTCTGAGGGTGTGTGGGTGTCAGCATGTGTGTACATGTGTGAAGATGTGTTGGGTTAGCCCTGCTGTCTCACGGCGCCGAGGTCCCAGGTTTGATCCCGGCTCTGGGTCACTGTCCGTGTGGAGTTTGCACATTCTCCCCGTGTCTGTGTCGGGTTCACCCCCATAACCCAAAGATGTGCAGAGTAGGTGGATTGGCCACGCTAAATTACCCCTTAATTTGAAAAAATGAATTGCGTACTCTAAATTTTTTTTTATTAAAATGTGTGAGGATGTGTGGGTGAGCGTTTGTGTATGTGTGTGTAATTGAGTACATGTGTGTGAGCATGTGTTTGAGCATGTATGAGTGGGCATGCGTGTGTGAGAGCATTTGTGTGATAGTGTATATCTGTGTGTGTGTGAGGATGTGTGTGATCGAGTGTATGTGGGAGAGCATGTGTGTGCGCAAGTGTATGTGTGAGCATATGCGCGCGCGAGTGTGTATGCGTTTGCGACCACATTTGAAGGTGTGCGCGAGCTTCTGTGTGTGAACGTGAATGTGTGAGCGTTTGTGTGATCATGTGCGTGTGCATGTGTGCAAGTGTGTAAGAATACGTGTGTGAGCGAACATGTATGTGTGCAAGTGTGTGCGTGTGTATGTTTGCATGTGCGAGGAGTGTGTGTGTGAGTGCGTGTGTGCATGGGTGATTTTGTGGTACCTGTTGAGAGGTATAAGATTCTTGAGTGTGCAGGTTACACCACACACACAATTCATAGAATTTACAGTGCAGAAGGAGGCCATTCGGCCCATCGAGTCTGCCCCGGACCTTGGAAAGAGCATCCTACTTAAGCCCCACCTCTACCCTAACCCCGTAACCCAAGAAACGCCACATAAACTATCCTGTTAGTTTGTTTGGCTTCCTTATTTTACAGGTGGGTTATGGGAGTATATGTTGCTAGAGGCCCTCACCATTAAAATATTTTCAGAGAACAAGCATCCACCGACTGCAGCAGTCCTTCTACAAGCAGAGATCCCCCTTTTCACAACTTAAGGATGGCGATCTCAAGAAGGACAGAGAAAATGCTTTACGGTGCCTCTGAAGATCTTTTGAAAGGGAACAAATTGACATGCGTGCCTGGGTGGAACTCGCTGAAAACCATGCCGTGTGGCAGGGCCTCATCCAACAAGCTGCATCAGAGTTGTGAACTGACCGTGCAAACGCGACTGCGGGGAAGCGGCAAAAACAGAAAGAACATAAGAACATAAGAACTAGGAGCACGCGTAGGCCAACTGGCCCCTCGAGCCTGCTCCGCCATTCAACGAGATCATGGCTGATCTTTCGTGGACTCAGCTCCACTTTCTGGCCGGAACACCATAACCCTTAATCCCTTTATGCTTCAAAAAAACTATCTCTGTCTTTTTAAAAAATAAATTTGAAGTACCCAATTAATTTTTTTTCCCCATTAAGGGGCAATTTAGCGTGGCCAATTCAACTACCCTGCACATCTTTGGGTTGTGGGGGCGAAACCCACACAAACACGGGGAGAATGTGCAAACTCCACACGGACAGTGACCCAGAGCCGGGATCGAACCTGGGACCTCAGCGCCGCGAGGCAGCAATGCTAACCACTGCGCCACCGTGCTGCCCTATTTATCTCTATCTTGAAAACATTTAATGAAGGAGCCTCAACTGCTTCACTGGGCAGGGAATTCCATAGATTCACAACCCTTTGGGTGAAGAAATTCCTCCCAAACTCAGTCCTAAATCTACTTTCCCTTATTTTGAGGCTATGCCCCCTAGTTCTGCTTTCATCCGCCAGTGGAAACAACCTGCCCGTATTGATCCTATCTATTCCCTTCATAATTTTATATGTTTCTATAAGATCCCCCCTCATTCTTCTAAATTCCAATGAGTACAGACCGAGTCTACAGAGTGAGAGAGAGCATAGAACTCTGGCTCGAGAACCCTCCTTTCCTCCGAGCCACTCTTATCACACACAAATCATGAAGCCAGACGGACCATATCGTCGGCTGCAGGGACTGGCAGCAGTGACAGCCAGGACAGGAGCCATGTCTCTCCACAACCTATTCTGTCTTGGCCAACCTCCAGCCTATTTTCCATCAATATTTCTGCCTTTTTCAAAGCAAATATAAAATGCTAGTTTTACCGGTATTATTTAATTCTTCCCCCGCCCCTCCCTTGGAAAGTCCTCTGGTTTCCAACAGATTTCGTCCTGAGTTAGACACGGGGTCTAAATTGGGGGCTCATTTGGTGCTTCAGTCACGAATGTTAAAACATTACACACAGCTCTGAGTGGCTTATCCTATAACTCATCACCATCCTTTTATTTCTTTGCACCGCCTGTTAACATCACTGTGTATTTTTAATCAATCTTCGCACTGAGCGAATGTAACGGGGGATAACGACATTCGCGAGGATATCAGCCAAGTCTTCCGGTGGAACACGTGGAACAAAAAACCTAATTTGTTCCTTTTGTTACTATGTAAAACGTGACAAATTGTTACATGCTCTGTTGCATTTCCTCGCTGCCAGCAGCTGCTACTCATGGGAGAAAATACTGCAATAACAAAATAAACCCAAATATTTCATAAAAACATATGTCACAGTGATGGACAACTGGAGAGGGGGCATATTAAATAGATTTAATGCCGCTAAGCACTCGTGTGAACGAAAGAGGGTCTTGTAAGCAAGTGACATTCAGTGGCTCTGCTCACAGCTGTGTAATGACTGTTCTGGGTATTCGCAGAAAAAGTTTTTTTTCCATCTCTTGAGATGCTGATACCCTCGAGGTACAGCGTCAGCCTCTTTTACATTAACCAAAAAGTTATGTTCTCCGCAGTGGTATAATTTCCACGTACAGCTGGGACCCAGAACCGAAAAAGTGCGCTCGCGAGATAACAAGAAAGCGAAGTTTAGATCAAAGAACGTTCCTTCTCCCCTTCTCTCCCCCCACCCTCCCTTAAGTCCCTCCACCTGATGGGGTGAGACTTCTGACAGGGAGGGGTGAAGGTGCACTTTTCGAAGTTGAGACCACAAACCTGCATAAAGTGCAACCAGCAACAAAGCTCTTTGACACACGGGGCGGGATTCTCTAATCCCGCGGCAGAGTGTCCACGATGGTGTTTTACGACGGCTTGAGCAGGCCGACCTGACGACTAATTCTGGCCCACAAAAGGGGCCAACACGGCTCTGGAGTGGTTCACGGTGCTCCAGCTGCTGATCCTGGCGCAAACTGGGTGCCACGGGATCCGCGCATGCACAGTGGCGGCGGCGCCAACGCACACATGCGCAGTAGCACCGGCGCCTACACGTGCATGCGCAGTGGCTTCCTTCAATGCACCGGCCCTGACGCAACATGGCGGAGGACTACAGGGGCTGGGGCGGAAGAAATGAGTCCCCGGTCAGAGAGGCTCACCTGAGAGAGATTAATACTAGCACAGTGGTCAGCACAGTTGCTTCACAGCGCCAGGATCTCGGGTTCGATTCCTGGCTTGGGTCACTGTCTGTGCGGAGTCTGCACGTTCTCTCAGTGTCTGCGTGGGTTTCCTCCGGGTGCTCTGGTTTCCTTCCACAGTCCAAAAATGTGCAGGTTAGGTGGATTGGACATGCTAAATTGCCCTTCACGTCCAAAAATGTTGGGTGGGGTACTGGGTTACGGGCATAGGGTGGAGGTGTGGGGCTTGGGCGGGGTGCTCTTTCCAAGGGCTGGTGCGGACTTAATGGGCCGAATGGCCTCCTTCTGCACTGTAAAATTCTATGTTCTGCAGCTCAGTTATTCACCAGATTATTGGGGACATACTCATTCCCGATTCTCTGAGCCATTCTTGCAGAATAACTATGGTTCTCTGCAATTAGTTCCACAGATTATTTGCTTTCAATATTGCATCAAACGAAGGCTTATGAATTGCTAACCAGTTTCTGTTTTCAATAATACATGATGGCATATTTTAAGCTAAAACCCCAAAGCTAACAGAGTCTACAGGAGGCAACTCCACTTCTGGTTCAAATTAGGCTGTCGTCTGATGGTAATAAAACGATAGCTGGATGGGAAATATTTGAAGTTGAGACAAATCTCTGTGTTCCCCATCAAAATCATGACATCATTTAATTCCTTTCCGTTAATTTCACTGACAATTTTTATTGTTCTGCTGGCCGCTGGGATAATATTTCATTAGACCCTGTGCAATATACCGTTGAGTGTTTAACTGACTGCTAACAATCTGTACATACTTATCAAGCGGGAACACTGAAAAAAGAATGGGTTTAGAACATGTTGCACAGCAAAGACTGATTTATTCTTGAACAAATGCATGCTACTTCATGCCTGTTATCGTGGGGAGCAGCTTAATACGGTGAAACTGCTCAGTGCAACTCGGGCTGAAAGCAATTTGTGATTTTGTGAACCCACATCCTTCCTCCACAACCCCGCCCTACTCCCCCCATCCCCATCGCAATCATCTCCAGTCTTTCCTGATGTTGCAGTTATGTTCATAGTATATACTTTCACAGGTGCCAGCCACTCTCCAGTCCAGAGCACTTTCAGCTGATCATTCTCTGAGAGTTCAGGCACATACGATTTCAACAAGCCGCTTACCCACAGGCTGCACTGTGGCTGATTATCCATACCGACACTCGCTTTCGGACAGGGGTTACCAAATGGCAATCAGGATCTAATTTTCCTCTCTTTAACCCTGGAAGGACAGACATCATAGCACAGAGTGTTTGCCCCCACGACTCTCCAAAGTACATGCGATGACTCTTAATGTTTAAACCAAAATCCTGTGAACTCGAACTTCCACTCTGCTGAAAACAGCACTGACGGTGACTTCCAATGCTCATCATCAGCTTTCCCTCTCCACTGAGGGGGGGCACAGTGGTGCAGTGGTTAGCACTGCTGCCTCATGGCACTGAGGTCCCAAGTTCGATCCCAGCCCGGGTCACTGTCCATGTGGAGTTTGCACATTCTCCCCGTGTCTGCGTGGCTCTCACCCCCACAACCCAACCATGTTCCGGGTAAGGCCACGCTAAATTGCCCCTTAATTGGAAAAAAAAGTATTAGGCACTCTAAATTTATTTTTAAAAAGCTTTCCCGTTCCACTTGACAGACGAACATGTCTTTTGCTTTCTTGAATAACCTTGGCCATCTCACCAATCGCCTCAGCTATACTCCTGATCAATCTGCCTTTTCAATCAATGCCTTTTCCTCACTTCAATTGCGCAGTAGTTGTGTACTCAACACTGGGCTCTTGTGGCTCTTTCTGACCTATCATGGAACCGTAGATGGGTAAACTGCAGTGGATAGGTGGTGGCCTAGTGGTATTGTCACTGGACTAGCAATCCAGGGGCCCAGGCTATTATTCTGGGAACATGGGTTCAAATCCCACTATGGCAGCTACTGGAATTTAAGTTCAATTAATAATTCGGGAACTATTTGCTTCACGAATGCCCTTCAGGGAAGGAAATCTTCCATCTTTAACTGGTCAAGCCTCACATTGATGTGATTGACTGACTCTTAAATATCCTGCAGACAGCCACTCACTTCTGAACCTGGAAAGGCGACCTGGCATCAAACTGGGCACCGGAAATTACAATTACAATACAATTACTCAGCCCTGTCAACCTTGCAAATTCCTCTTGACTAATGTCTGGGGCCTTGTGCTAAAATTGGGAGAACTGTCCCAGAGACTTGTCAAGCAACAGCTTGACGTAGTGATATTCACAGAATCATACCTTACAAACAATGTCCCGGACACCACCATCACTCCCTGTGTACGTCCGGTCCCACCACAGGTAGTGGCACATCAGGAGGAAGTTGCCTTGGGAGTCCTGAACTTCAACTCTGGATCCCGTGAGGTCTCTTGGCATCAGGTCAAACATGGGCAAGGAAGCTTCCTGCTGGTTACCAACTACTGCAGACTTGTGCTTCAGAACAACTACTCCCACCCCTAGCCAAGCTGTCCCAGCACAGTTACAGCACTGGCATCTACCCAACAATGTGCTAATTTGCCCAGGTATGTCCTTTCCACATAAAGCAGGATGAAACTAACATGGCCAATTACCGCCACATCGGACCACTCTTGATCATCAGCCAAGTGATTGAAGGTTGTCGACAGAGCCAACAAGTGGCACTTACTCAGAAATAACCTGCTCACTGACATACAGTTTGGGGTCCACCCCCAGGGCCACTCCTGACCGCATTTCAGCTGAACATTGACAATAGAACTGAACTCCAGAGGTGAGGTGAGAGTGACTGAAATCAAGGCAGCATTTGACTGAGTGTGACATCAAGAGGACCGAGCAAAACTGGAGTCAATGGGAATCAGGGGGAAAACTCTCCACTGGTTGGAGTCATAATTAGCAGTAAGTAAGATGGCTGTGGTGGTTGGAGGTCAATAATCTCAGATCCAGAACATCACTGCAGGAGTTCCTCAGGGTAGTGTCCCGGCCCAACCATTCTTCAGTTGCTGCATCAATGATATTCCCTCCATCATAAGGTCAGAAGTGGGGCTTTTCGCTGATGATTGCAAAATGTTCAGCACCATTCGCAACTCAAGTACTGAAAAGGCTACCATGTCCAGCAAGATTTGGATGATATTAAGCTTTGTGCTGATAAGTAGTGTCATGTGAGAGTACCTTTAAGAAATGGATGTTTATCAGTTATGTCAGAGTGTGGATGGAGCTGGGCTGTCTGTCAGCTTTTTACTTTTGTTTTAGGCTGTTTGCTGCAGGGTGTGTTTTAGTTTCGTTTTCAGAGCTGGATAGCTGCAGTCACAGCCAGAAGGGGTATTAGTCTCTCTCTCTGTAATCTAAAGATTGTAAATCGATCCTTTGGTGATTTAAAACGAATAACTGCTCTCAGTAGTGACTTTAATCTGATGTGCTTCTGTTTAAAAGTTTTTTTTCCTAAGTCTTATGGATGTTAAAAGGACAGCTTAAGGATTACTTAGTGTTGTATTCTTTGGGGGTTGTATTTGAATTGATGGTTGCTAAGATGTTCACTGTACATTTTAAAAAGGTTAACTTGAGTTCATAGAATAAACATCGTTTTGCTTTAAAAAATAATTTTCCGTTTCTGTTGTACCACACCT
This sequence comes from Scyliorhinus canicula, assembly GCF_902713615.1. Lineage (NCBI taxonomy): Eukaryota > Metazoa > Chordata > Chondrichthyes > Carcharhiniformes > Scyliorhinidae > Scyliorhinus > Scyliorhinus canicula. The sequence continues at coordinate 265,106,385 of NC_052147.1, forward strand.
GTAGAGTGGGCCGTGTGCTCCCCATACCACAATCTATTAAAAGTTGAACTCCATGATACACTTTGGGGTTCTCTAAACCCTGGCCCATAACAAATTGGGGGCTTGTCCGTGATAAAAGTCTATCTACTGGATTGACTTAGTGAACTTAAGGACAGTGAGGGGTGAGCATATTGTGGTTGCTTTTCAGGTGTGGTATTTTAGTTTAAGTGGGGAGTGTGTTGTGGACAATGGCTCTTTCAGCGGCTCAGAAGATTTTGGGGGTGGAGACGGTCACACAGAGTACCCTACGGACAGAGACTAAAAAGACTGGTAGATTTGGCAAAAATATTGCAGTTAACATTACGTGTCAAAATGCGAAAAGATGAGGTGATTATGGCGGTAGCTACGCATTTAAAGTTGCCTGAGATACCGTCTGACTCATTGGAAATGGCAAACATTCAGTTACAAATTAAACAAATGGAACATGAGAAAGAATTAAAGCAGCTTGAATACGAAAGAGAGGGAGAACAATAATAAAAGGAGAGGGAAGAAAGGAGAAAAGAAAGAATAGCCCTAGCAGTATAAAGAGAAAGAGAAAGGCAGGTACAGATCAGGGAAAAAAGATAAAGAGAGAGAGTTTGAACTTCAGAAAATGGCCATGAAACATGACAGTCAGTTAAAATTGGCAGACGTAAAGGGAAATCTACAGCTGGATGATAGTGATGAGGATAGTGAGAAAGAGCGTCAAAGTCGAAGGCTTGGTGGGGATCTATTTGGGCATTACCAAAGTTTGACGAGAAGGAAGTGGAAGCTTTTTTCATTTCATTTGAGAAAGTAGCTAAACAAATGAAATGGCCGCAGGACATGTGGGTAATACTGATTCAAACAAAGCTGATAGGTAGTGCGAGTGAAGTGTTTGCATCACTACCAGAGGAGTTGGTTGGGACATATGAGATGATGAAAAAATCCATCTTGGGTGCATATGAACTAGTACCTGAAGCCTACAGACACAGGTTTAGAAATATAAGGAAAGAATTTGGTCAAACATACATGGGGCGAAATTCTCTGACCCCCAGCAGGGTCGGAGAATCGCCCGGCGCCGCCGGAAATCCCGCCCCCGCCGTGGCAGAAATTCTCCACCACCCGGGAATTGGCAGGGGCGGGAAACGCGCCGCACCGAGCGGCAAGCCCCCTGCGGTGATTCTCCGGCTCGCGATGGCCCGAAGTCCCGTGGTGCCAACCGCTCCGGCGCAGGCCTAGCCCCTCAATGTGAGGGCTTGGCCCCCAAAGGTGCAGAGAATTCCGCACCTTTGGGGAGGCCCGACGCCGGAGTGGTTGGCGCCACTCCGCTGCGCCGGGATCCTCCGCCCCGCCGGGTAAGGGAGAATCCCGCCCATGGAGTTTGAAAGGTTCAGAGTAATTTTGATAGGTGGATAAGGGCTTTGAAAATAGACCAAATGTATGAGGCTCACAGAGAAATTATACTTTTGGAGGAGTTTAAAAATTCAATTTCTGAAGTAGTGAAAATTCATGTGAATGAAACAGAGAGTTAAAACTGCGAGATTAGCAGCAGAAATGGCAGATGATTATGAATTAATTCATAAATCAAAGCTTGGTTTCCGACCTCAGTTTCAGCCTGTGAGGGATAGAAACTGGGGAAATGAGAAATACTCAAGTGGTAAAGGTAAAGGAGATCTGATGGGAGATAATAAGGAGAGTGTACCTCAGATTAAAAAAGAAATCCAGGAGAGTGGAAAAGAAATGAAAATTTGCAAATGTTTTCACTGTGATAAATTAGGCTATGTAAAGTCACAGTGTTGGTGGTTGAAGAAAAGCATTGGGAAGGCTGATGTGGTAAAACAGGATAAGACAGTGGGATTTGTTAAAGTGGTAAAGAAAAACCCAAGTGAAGCGAAGGAGGTGCAAAAGATTGTACAGCCTGATCAAGAGGTGATTGATAAGAAGGTGCCAGATCTCTTTAAAGAATTTACTTGTGTGGGTAAAGTTTACTCATTTGTATCAGGAGGAGCAGGTAAAGAAGTCACAATTTTAAGAGATACTGGTCAATTGTAATGGTAAGAGATGAGGAGTTATGTAGTTTGGGAAAATGTTGCCAGAAAAGGTGGTAATATGTGGAATTCAGGGTGAGAGGAGTAGTGTTCCATTATATAAGGTAAGGTTGAAAAGTCCAGTGAAGAGTAGTGAAGTGGTAGTAGAAGTAATAGAGAAACTATCTTGTCCAGGAATACAGTTTATCTTGGGTAATGATATAGCTGGTTCACAGGTGTGAGTGATGCCTACTGTGGTTGATAAGCCAGTGGAAAATCAGACAACTGAAGTGTTGAAGGATGAATATCTTGGGATTTTTCCGGATTGTGTAGTAACAAGGTCGCAAAATCACAGGTTAAGACAAGAGGAGAAATCAAAGAGTGAAGATGACGTTGAAGTGCAATTATCAGAAACGATTTTTGATCAGATGGTTGAAAAAGAACAAGAACAGGTGGAGGATGAGGTGGATATTTTTAGTTCAGGAAAATTGGTGGAGTTACAACAGAAAGGTGTAGAAATAAAACGGATGTATCAGAAAGCATATATGGAAGAGGAATCTGAGTGTATACCAGAGTGTTATTACCATAAAAGTAATGTCTTGATGAGAAAATGGAGACCTTTACATATGCAGACGGATGAAAAATGGGCAGAGGTTCATCAAATAGTATTGCCGGTAGGGTATAGAGAGGTGTTGTGAGTTGCACATGAGGTACCAGTGGGAGGTCATTTGGGAGTAAGGAAAACTCAAGCTAAAATCCAAAAACATTTTTATTGGCCTGGACTACATAAAAATGTAGTTAAATTTTGTTGATCACGTCACACGTGTCAAGTGATAGGGAAACCTCAAGCAGTGATAAAACCAGTGCCCTTATTACCCATTCCAGCATTTGAGAAACCTTTTACAAGAGTCCTAATTGATTGAGTAGGACTGCTTCCCAAAACAAAAAGTGGGAATCAATGTCTTTGGACTATAATGGATGTGTCTACTAGGTTTCCATAGGCCATCCCAGTACGTAATTTTACAGCTAAATAGATTGTGGAGGAGTTACTTAAATTCTTTACAAGATATGGACTACCCACAGAAATACAATCGGATCAAGGATCAAATTTTACCTCAAGGTTATTCAAAGAAGTTAAGGATAGCTTAGGAATAAAACAATTTAAATCACCTGCGTACCATCCATAATCGTTGGGAGGGTTAGAAAGGTGGCATCATACATTAAAGACAATGTTAAGTGCTTATTGTCAAGATTATCCAGAGGATTGGGATAAAGGAATTCCATTCGTACTGTTTGCAATTAGGGATGCACCTAATGAGTCAAACAAATTCAGTCCTTTTGAACTAATTTTTGGTCATGAGGTAAGATTTAAGAGAACTTAAATTGATTGAGGAAAAATTGGTGAGTAAGCAGTCAGAAATTACATTATTGGATTACGTGTCAAATTTTAGGGAACGATTAAATAGAGAGGTGAATTGGCTAGACAACATTTAAAAGTTGCACAAAATGTGATGAGACGGGTAGCGGACAAGAAATCCAAAGTTCGTAGTTTTGCCAGTGGAGATAAAGTTTTAGTATTGTTACCAGTGGTAGGTGAGCCTTTAAAAGCTAGGTATTGTGGACTTTATCAGATTGAAAGGAAATGAAGAGAGGTGAATTATGTGGTAAAAACACCAGCTAGAAGGAAGACTCACCGAGTGTGTCGTGTGAATATGCTTAAAAGTTACTTTGAAAAGGAAGAAGAGAAAAAAGGAGGTTTTAATGATTCTAACTCAAAGTGATGAACCAAATCCAGATGACTGTGAATTTGACATACCTCAAATTAAATTGGAAAATTAGGATGTTCTTAAAATTTGGGATAAATTGTTGAGTTACCTTCCAGAGGAAAAACAGACTGACCTGAAAGAGTTATTGATATCACATGGGCAAGATTGTGGGGATAAATTGGAGAGTACTAAAATGGCTATGCATGATGTAGATGTGGGAAATGCTGTTCCAATCAAACAACATCCATACAGACTTAACCTTTAAAATTGGCACTGGTTAACAAAGAGTTTGAGAGTATGCTTAAAAATGGCATAATTGAAGTGGGTTGTAGCCAATGGAGCTCACCCATTGTGATGGTACCTAAACCAGACGGTACCCAACGGTTGTGTGTGGACTATAGAAAGGTTAATGCAGTTTCAAGAACAGACTCTTATCCTATCCCACGTTTGGAGCATTGCATTGAGAAAGTGGGACAATGAGCTTTTATTTCCAAACTGGATTCACTTAAAGTTTGCCGGCATGTACTTTTATCTGAAAAGGCGAAGGAGATTTCAGCTTTTGTGACTCCAGATGGTATATACCAATTCAAAGTTATGCCATTTGGCATGAAAAATGCCCCAGCCACATTTCAACGGTTAACTAACAAAGTCGTTTCAGGATTACCCAATTGTGCGGTATACATCGATGATCTGGTAATTTTCAGCCAGATATGGAAAGAACATTTAAAACATCTGATGGAGTTATTCGATCAACTTCAGGAGGCGGGTTTGGTGATAAACCTAGCCAAAAATTAATTTGGAAAAGCCCAAGTCACTTTCCTTGGCCATACAATCGGACAAGGTTGAATGGTCACACGGGATGTGCAACCAACAGTTATTGTGGAGTTTTCAATACCCTCAAGACGAAGGGAAATAATGCGATTTCTTGGCATGAATGGATTTGATCGAATATTTGTGCAAAAGTTTTGTAGTGTGATTGCTCCCTGATGGACTTGCTGAAGAAACGTCGAAAATTTCAATGGACAGCAGAATCTCAACAGGCATTTGACTGCCTGAAAGCTATGATAACCAATGCTCACGTGTTGGGGAATTGCAAGGGACACTGTGATCAGATTGAACTAAAGTATCCGACTTTAAAGAGAAATGCCGAGGCATAGAGAAATGGGCGGATAGTGCAGAGACCTTTCTTGGTCAAAGAGATTGTCAATCAAGAAGGATTTCAGTTGAGGGAAGAAGAACAAAAAAAAATGGACGATATTATTATACCTGTTTGCGTGTGTTGTTTTTTTGAAACAAAAAAGTGTATTTACTGTGTACATTTCTTAAAGGATAGTGAAATGGTGAAAAATTAAACCATCTTGAAGTTGATGGTTTATTTTTTTTCATCAGGGTAGGTATCATGTGAGAGTACCTTTACGAAATGGGTGTTTATCAGTTATGTCAGAGTGTGGGTGGAGCTGGGCTGTCTGTCAGCTTTTTACATTCATTTTAGGCTGTTTGCTGCAGGGCGTGTTTTAGTTTCATTTTTAGAAACGGATAGCTGCAGTCACAGGCAGAAGGGGTATTAGTCGCTCTCTCTCTGTAATCTAAAAACTGTAAATCGATCATTTGGTGATTTAAAACTAATAACTGCTCTCAGTAGTGACTTTAACCTGATGTGTTTCTGTTTAAAGGTTTTTTTAAAAAAAAGTCTTATGGATGTTAAAAGGAAAGTTTAAAGGATTACTTAGTGTTGTATTCTTTGGGGGTTGTATTTGAATATTTGGTTGCTAAGATGTGCACTGTTTAAAAAGGTTAACTTGAGTTTATAGAATAAACATTGGTTTGCTTTAAAAAATACTTTCCCATTTCTGCTGTACCACACCTGTAGAGTGGGCCATGTGCTCCCCATACCACAATCTATTAAACATTGTGGGTTAGGTGAACTCCATGATACACTTTCTGAACCCTGGCCCATAACAGTAGAAAATAACACGTATGCGACACAAAGTGCCAGGCAATGGCATTCTCCAGCAAGACATTTTGTCTTGACATTCAATGGCATTATCATTGATGAATCCCCCACGATCAACATCCTGGGGTTTACTATTGATCTACTTATAGGACCAACCATATAAATAAAGTGTCAGCGGTTGGGAATTCTATGGTGAGTAAACCAACTCTTAGCTCCCACCATCTACAAGGCACCAGTCAGGAGCTCACTTTTATTCATTTACGGGATGTGGGTGTCGCTGGGTCGGCAGCATTTATTGCCCATCCCTAGTTGTCCTTTAGAAGGTGGTAGTGAATGTGATGGAGCCTCTCCACTTGCCTGGATGAGTGCAGCTTAAACACTCTGAGCTCAACACCATCCAGAACAAAGCATCCCACACCCCACCTTCAACATCACTCCCTCCACCAGTGACGCACAATGGGAACAGTGAAAGTGTCTTTAACTTTTAACAGCACTTTCCAAACCCACGACCTCAACCACCTAGAAGGACTAGGGCAGCAAGTGCATGGGAACATCACCGCCTGAAAGTTCCCCGCCAAGCCACACACCATTCTGACTTGGCATTATATCACTGTTGCTTCACTGTAACTGGGTCAAAATTGTATAAGGTGTTAGTGAGGCCACACCTGAAGTATTGTGTTCAGTTTTGGTCTCCTTACTTGAAAAAGGACGTACTGGCACTGGAGGGTGTGCAGAGGAGATTCACTAGGTTAATCCCAGAGCTGAAGGGGTTGGATTATGAGGAGAGGTTGAGTAGACTGGGACTGTACTCGTTGGAATTTAGAAGGATGAGGGGGGATCTTATAGAAACATTTAAAATTATGAAGGGAATAGATAGGATAGATGCGGGCAGGTTGTTTCCACTGGCGGGTGAAAGCAGAACTAGGGGGCATAGCCTCAAAATAATGGAAGTAGATTTAGGACTGAGTTTAGGAGGAACTTCTTCACCCAAAGGGTTGTGAATCTATGGAATTCCTTGCCTAGTGAAGCAGTTGAGGCTCCTTCATTAAATGTTTTTAAGTTAAAGATAGATAGTTTTTTGAAGAATAAAGGGATTAAGGGTTATGGTGTTCGGGCCGGAAAGTGGAGCCGAGTCCACAAAAGATCAGCCATGATCTCGTTGAATGGTGGAGCAGGCTCGAGGGGCCAGATGGCCTACTCCTGCTCCTAGTTCTTATGTAAAATCCTGGAAATCCCTCCCGAGCAGCCCTGTGGGTGTATCCACGCCACATGGACAACTGCAGTTCAAGAAGAAGGCTCGCCAGCACCTTCTCAAGGGCAATTAGGGATGGGCAATAAATGCTGGCCTAGCGAGGGATGCCCACATCCCGTGAAAGAATTTATAAAAGTAAATTTGAGGTCGGTTGAATTTGTATCTCTCCACTTTTCCCTGTCACCTAAACGTTATGCCTGTTATTCCCTGCCCGACTAATCCAACTGGTTGGCGGGTCAATAAGCACAGGACATAGATTTGGTCAGTTATAGAGACAGAACAACAGAGACAGAGGTCAATCAGCCCATCAGATCCATGCCACCCCTTTGTGGAGCAATCCCATTTGTTCCATTCCCCAGTTCTATCCCATAGTCCTACAAGGATATTTACCTCAAGAGCCTTTTGAAATCATTGATCATCTCCACTTCCACCACCTTCATAGACAGCGAGTTCCAGGTTAATCACCACTCACCAAGATGGTAAATAAAATGGGGCAAGTTAAGGAGAATTTATTTATACAGCAAGTTTTTATGACCTGGAATGCGCTGCCTGGAAGGGTGATGGATGCAGACTCAATAGTAACTTCTAAAAATGAGTCGGACACGCATTCATAAAGGAGTGATTTGCAGGGTTGTAGGGAGAAAGCAAGGGAGTGGAACTATTTGGAAATCTTTTTCAGAGCGGCAGCATAGCATGATGGGCCAAATGCCCCCCTTCTGTGTTTTAATGATTCAATTATTCTTCTGTGCAAGTCTTTGGAAGATAGTTCAAGAATCAAAACATAAATAACACAGTAAACCGAGCAGCAATTATTTCACACAGTGACACAAGCCCAAATATTCAGAAGCATTATTTGATTTTAAATCTCCTTAATTACTGCACCTCCAGTATAAATACCCTTCTTCTAAACAACTGACAAAATGATCAAGAGATCACTGAACAACCCAGATGTGCAATTCTGAAAATGAACAAACAAATGCAAAATCGTGTTTAAGCAATAAATTGTCTCTCGTGTTTCATCAAGCACATCCCCTGGGGGGAAACCTATTTGGCTTCACCTACACTGTGGGATGATCATTCCTCCTTCTCCCTACAGCTAGAAGCGTCTGTGAGGTAGTCTAACCTTTATCTAAAGAAACCAAAAATGTTCCAACTGGGAAGCGATCCAAGCACAAAGGAAGATCAACAGACAGGCTCAGTGTGCAGTCGCACGGGCCTGTATCAGAACAAGGAACGGAATGGTGCTGTGTCAAACTGCAAACCGAGTGAGAGGACTGACTTCGGTTCAGGCCTCTGTGATTTTGTAAAAGGCGAATTCCATCCTTATTCCGGCTTTAACATTTTCATCAGTGAGGCTGCTAGAAAGGCGCACAGAATCATTGAGCATATAAAGCTCTTTTCCTGTACAGCTGTGAACTTTTCCAATTCAACTCTGCATGTCCTTCTCTCGTCATGGAGGAGTGGAAAATGGATGGTAAAGTTTTCAGCAATTTCTCAATCCGATAGCCGGCCTCCCCCTGGCGATTCTGCGCCCAGGATGGGCCAAGCAGCCGCACAAAAAATCCGAGCCCCGCCGGCATTGTCCACGTGTGGTCTTACCCGGTGGGACCTCGGCGTCCATCCATCCGGGGGCGGCCTTGTGGGGGACGAGGGGGGTCTGACCCCAGGGTGTTGCCTCCGCTATGGCCTGGCCCGCGTTAGGGGCCTACTGATCGGCGGACTGGCCTCGCGGGCTGGCGGCCTCTTTTGCTCCGTGCTGACCCCTGTAGCCCTACGCCATGTTGCGTTGGAGCTGGTGCGGAGAAGGGAGCCACTGCACATGCGCGCATTGGCGCTGGTCGCACTGCGCATGTGCAGACCCGCGGCGCCCATCTGACACCGGCATCGACAACTGGAATGGTGTGGGTCGCTCCAGTGCCGTGCTGGCCCCTTGCAGGGGTCAGAATCACTGCTCCTGAGGGCAAGTTGACGCCGCTGTGAAACGCGACGGCATTTATGATGGCATCAACACTTAGCCTCAGGATCAGAGAATCCCGCCCCATGGGCGAGATTCTCCGCAAATGCGGAGAATCGTAAAGGCTGCCGTGGAACAGGCCGTGACCCACGGCAGCCTTCACGCCCACTTCCGGGGCCGATTCTCCCCCCCGGGCGGGGCTAGGAGCGCGGCCCCGTGCGTCACGGTGGCGCGGCCTTGACGACCATCGTCAAGGCCGCACGTAAAGCGTCATGCCGGCTGACACGGCCGATGACGTGAGCCACGCATGCGCAGGTTGGACAATGCCAAGCCGCGCATGCGCAGTTGCCGTCTTTTCCCTCAGCCGCCCCGCACGACGTGGCGGCTTGATCTTGCGGGGCGGCGGAGGGAAAAGAGTGCGTCCATTATGGACGCACGGCCCGCGATCGGTGCCCACCGATCACGGGCCTATGCCCCCCTTGGCACGGCCGTGGTACTGTCGTGCCAATCAGGCCCCCAGATGCCCCAAACGGGCATCTGGCGCCCATTTCACGACGGCAGCGAGCCAATGGTAACTAATTACTAGTTATGCAAACAGACAAAAGTCTGCCTTAGTGCACCAACAAGTGTGGGAAGGGAATTGAAATGGAAATACAGAGTATGGCAGCCCCTTGGTTGTGTTACTGGCTGGTAACCAGAGGTCTAAACCACTGATTGGGGCGGGTGCACTGAATTTGACAGGAGGCCACAAAATCAATTTCCTGATGGCGGAATAAACTGCTGGGAATTGTGTTCTCCCGACTTTCAAGGTGGGTTAAAGCTCCCTGACAAATGATGTTGGGAACCCCATTGCATGCTCGTTAAAAGGCCATCTTGCCGGGATTAAGTTTGTCTTCCCAATGAGGTTCTCCGCCACTGAGGATTCAGATCGATCCTGGAGGATTCAGCGAGGGTTCAGACCTGGGGGTGAACCCAGGGTATTGGTAATAGGAGGGAACAGTCAAATTCAAGGGGGGTTTCCGGGGGAGGGGAGGGGGTGCAAGAATGCAATAGGGTGGCAGGTCCAGGATGAGAGTCCGGTAGGTGAACGTTTAATGGGGGTGGAGGGTGTATCGGGGGATGGTATCACGGAGGTGGACTACATAGGTGGCTTGGACAACAGGAGGATGTGGTAATATGGGTCAATTCTAAGGGGAGGGAAGGCATGTGGAGGTGGATGGTAATAGAATTCTGGGTCTGGGTGGTTTAAAGGTGATAGGGAGGAGAGGAATGGTGGTGTTGCATGGGTCGAGGGTGATGGGGGCAAAATTGGGTAGTAGAGAGGCGGGAGGTTGCTGGGTGACAGGGGGAGGGTAGTAGGTGGTGGATTGAGTTTTGAAGGTCACATGCAGCATTTCTCAAATCTAACGGTGGCCACACAGTTAGTCAGTAAGTGAGATCCCTTGAAATGCAAGGAGGGTCTTTTTGGGTAGGTCAAATTCAAAGTCAGCACAAGTGGCCGACTAAAGGGACACTCTGACAATTATGAGACAACTGGATGTCAGGCATGCTCATTTGTGTTCTCCTCTCTCTGGTGGGGCCCACAGGGCAGCAGATTTGTTCCTGAATCATGGGTCTTTGACGTCAAAATCTCACCAAGGTGTGGAGCTGCCTTCCATTCTGTGCCATTGGCTGCAGTCAGAGGCAAGGATGAAGGGAGGCAGAGAGGTCGACGTAAGCCAACTCGTGAATCCAAGCCTTCATCCTCCCAGGCAAATAGATATCGTTGACAAGGGATCATGTGGTTAGTTTTCCTGTGCTGCCAAGGCAATGGTCTCTCTATGAGAGTTTTGAGGGGACTTCCGGTTGTGGCTATGCGCACCTAAGCCGCACGTTCGGCAGTTCCCGCCAGGAATGGACTTTTGGGCTCTTTTTAGGGCCCCCAGCGGTACTTGATCGACGGTTCCCGACGTGGGAAGGTGTCAGCAGCAGATCCCCAGTGTTCTATGGTCTGGACCAGGAGTGGGGCGAGCAAAATAGCGGTGGCAGCGCCTAGGAAAAAGTGGGGGAAGAAAAACGAGATGGCAGCCAGCGGAGGCCTCGTGGAATGGAGGCGGTTGGCGCAGGAGCAGCAGGAGACTCTCCAGCACTGCTTTCGGGAGCTCAAAGTGGAGCTGCTAGAATCGCTGAAGGCGAATATGGACAAGCTGCTGGAGACGCAGACAGCCCAGGGGGTGGCAATCCGGGAGCTCCGACAACAAGCTTCCGAAAGAGAGGATGAGGCCTCGGCCCTTGCGGTAAAGGTGGAGATGCATGAGGCGCTCCATACGAAGTGGCAGGAGCGATTCGAGGAGATGGAGAACCGGTCAAGGCGGAAAAACTTGCGGATCCTGGGCCTCACGGAGGGGCTGGAGGGGTCTGACCTGGGGGCCTATGTGGTCGTCTTGCTGAACTCGCTGATGGGAGCAGGGTCCTTCCAGGGGCCCCTGGAGCTGGAGGGGATCCACAAAATACTGGCCAGGAGGCCCAAGCCGAATGAGCCGCCACGGGCGGTGCTGGTGCGGTTCCACCGGTTCGTTGACCGAGAGTGCGTGCTTTGGTGGGCCAAGAAGGAGCGGAGTAGCAAGTGGGAGGACATGGTGGCGCGGATCTACCAAGACTGGAGTGCGAAGGTGGCTAAGCGGAGGGCCGGGTACAACCGGACGAAGGCGGTGCTCCACAGAAAGTGTGTGAAGTTTGGCATGTTGCAGCCGGCGTGTTTGTGGGTCACCTACAAGGACCGTCACTTTTACTTTGAGTCCCTGGAGGAAGCATGGGCCTTTGTGCAGGCCGAGAAGTTAAACTCTAACTGAGGGTCGGGGGCGGGGGTTTGTATGTCACTGTGTTAAATTTTTGGTGGGGGGGGGTTCTCTGTTTTATGCTGGTTGTGTGTTGTTTCTAGGGCGGGCAGGGGGGCTGTCTTTTTGCGTGGGTTCGGTGGATGGGCTCGAGTCGGGGGGTAGACTTGGAGTGTGGGGTGCTGGTGGTGGGGGCGAACAATGGGCGCGACCATAGAGGAGGCGGGGTCGGAAACAACCTGCCCGCATCTATCCTATCTATTCCCTTCATAATTTTAAATGTTTCTATAAGATCCCCCCTCATCCTTCTAAATTCCAACGAGTACAGTCCCAGTCTACTCAACCTCTCCTCATAATCCAACCCCTTCAGCTCTGGGATTAACCTAGTGAATCTCCTCTGCACACCCTCCAGCGCCAGTACGTCCTTTCTCAAGTAAGGAGACCAAAACTGAACACAATACTCCAGGTGTGGCCGCACTAACACCTTATACAATTGCAACATAACCTCCCTAGTCTTAAACTCCATCCCTCTAGCAATGAAGGACAAAATTCCATTTGCCTTCTTAATCACCTGTTGCACTTGTAAACCAACCTTCTGTGACTCATGCACTAGCACACCCAAGTCTCTCTGAACAGCGGCATGCTTTAATATTTTATCGTTTAAATAATAATCCCGTTTGCTGTTATTCCTACCAAAATGGATAACCTCACATTTGTCAACATTGTATTCCATCTGCCAGACCCGAGCCCATTCACTTAACCTATCCAAATCCCTCTGCAGACTTCCAGTATCCTCTGCACTTTTCGCTTTACCACTCATCTTAGTGTCATCTGCAAACTTGGACACATTGCCCTTGGTCCCCAACTCCAAATCATCAATGTAAATTGTGAACAATTGTGGGCCCAACACGGATCCCTGAGGGACACCACTAGCTACTGATTGCCAACCAGAGAAACACCCATTTATCCCAACTCTTTGCTTTCTATTAATTAACCAATCCTCTATCCATGCTACTACTTTACCCTTAATGCCATGCATCTTTATCTTATGCAGCAACCTTTTGTGTGGCACCTTGTCAAAGGCTTTCTGGAAATCCAGATATACCACATCCATCGGCTCCCCGTTATCTACTGCACTGGTAATGTCCTCAAAAAATTCCACTAAATTAGTTAGGCACAACCTGCCTTTTACGAACCCATGCTGTGTCTGCCCAATGGGACAATTTCTATCCAGATGCCTCGCAATTTCTTCCTTGATGATAGATTCCAGCATCTTCCCTATTACCGAAGTTAAACTCACTGGCCTATAATTTCCTGCTTTCTGCCTACCTCCTTTTTTAAACAGTGGCGTCACGTTTGCTAATTTCCAATCCACCGGGACCACCCCAGAGTCTAGTGAATTTCGGTAAATTATCACTAGTGCATCTGCAATTTCCCTAGCCATCTCTTTTAGCACTCTGGGATGCATTCCATCAGGGCCAGGAGACTCGTCTACCTTTACCCCCATTAGCTTGCCCATCACTCCCTCCTTAGTGATAACAATCCTCTCAAGGTCCTCACCTGTCATAGCCTCATTTCTGTCAGTCACTGGCATGTTATTTGTGTCTTCCACTGTGAAGACCGACCCAAAAAACCTGTTCAGTTCCTCAGCCATTTCCTCATTTCCCATTATTAAAACTCCCTTCTCATTCTCTAAAGGACCAATATTTACCTTAGCCACTCTTTTTTGTCTTATATATTTGTAAAAACTTTTACTGTCTGTTTGTGAAGGGAATTTGTGACGGGGTTTGTGAAGGGAAGGCAGCTGAACACCAATATACGTAGGCTTCTGAATGTTATAATGATGCCGGCGGTAGAGGGGGAGGCGGAGATAATGGTGGCATTAGACGCAGAGAAGGCCTTTGATAGGGTTGAGTGGGGATACTTGTGGGAGGTGCTGAAAAGGTTTAGGTTCGGGGAGGGGTTTGTCTGTTGGGTGAGGTTGCTCTATGAGGCCCCGATGGCGAGCGTATCCACGAATAGGAGGAGATCGGAGTACTTTCGGTTGCAACGGGGGACGAGACAGGGGTGTCCCCTGTCCCCCTTGCTCTTCGCGTTGGCAATTGAGCCCCTGGCCATGGCGTTGAGGGAGTCGAGGAATTGGAGGGGTCTGGTGCGGGGTGGGGAGGAGCATCGAGTGTCACTTTACGCAGATGACTTGTAGCTATATGTGGCGGACCCAGTGGGGGGAATGCTGGAGGTGATGAAGATTCTCAGGGAATTTGGGGGCTTTTCAGGGTACAAGCTCAACCTGGGTAAGAGTGAGTTGTTCGTCGTGCACCCGGGGGATCAGGAGGAGGGGATTGGTAGGCTCCCACTGAAAACGGCAGGGAGGAGCTTTAGGTACCTGGGAGTCCAGGTGGCTAGGAGCTGGGGGGCCCTACACAAACTTAACCTCACAAGGCTGGTGGAGCAAATGGAGGAGGAGTTTAAAAGATGGGACATGTTACCGCTGTCGCTGGCGGGCAGGGTGCAGTCAGTCAAGATGACGGTGCTCCCGAGGTTTTTGTTCCTGTTCCAGTGCCTCCCCATCCATATCCCGAAGGTCTTTTTTAGGAGGGTCAACAGGAGTATTACGGGATTTGTATGGGCGCATGGGACTCCGAGGGTGAGAAGGGTGTTTTTGGAGAGGGGCAGGGATAGGGGGGGGCTGGCGCTGCCCAACCTCTGTGGGTACTATTGGGCTGCCAACGCAGCGATGGTGCGTAAGTGGGTAATGGACGGGGAAGGGGCAGCATGGAAGAGGATGGAGATGGCGTCCTGTGTGGACATGAGCCTGGAGGCGCTGGTAACGGCGCCATTGCCGCTCCCTCCAACGAAGTATACCACGAGCCCGGTGGTGGCGGCTACCCTCAAAATTTGGGGGCAATGGAGACGGCATTGGGGGGAGGTGGGGGGCTCGACGGAGTCCCCGATACGGGGGAACCACCGGTTTGTTCTAGGGAGCATTGATGGCGGGTTTCTTAGCTGGCACAGGGTAGGTTTAAGGAGGTTGAGGGACCCTGTTTGTAGATGGGAGGTTTGCGAGCCTGGGTGAGTTAGAGGGGAAGTTTGGGCTCCCCCTGGGGAACATGTTTAGGTACATGCAGGTTAGGGTGTTTGTCAGGCGGAAAGTGGAGGGGTTCCCTCTGCTGCCCCCACGTGGGGTACGGGACAGGGTGCTCTCGGGGGTGTGGGTTGGAGGAGGGAGGATTTTGGACGTGTACCATGTAATGCAATAGGTAGGTGAGGCCTCGGTGGAGGAGCTGAAGGGTAAATGGGAAGAGGAGCTGGGTGAGCAGATTGAGGAGGGGACGTGGGCGGATGTCCTGGAAAGAATGAATTCCTCCTCTTCTTGTGCGAAGCTTAGCCTCATACAGTTCAAGGTGCTACATAGGGCTCATATGACCGGGACGAGGATGAGCAGGTTCTTCGGGGGTGAAGACAGGTGTGCTAGGTGCTCGGGGAGCCCAGCGAACCATGCCCATATGTTCTGGGCATGCCCAGCGCTGGGGGTATTTTGGAAGGGGGTAGCAAACACGGTGTCGAGGGTGGTAGGATCCAGGGTCGAGCCAGGCTGGGGGCTCGCGATATTTGGGATAGTAGTGGAGCCGGGAGTGCAGGAGGCGAAAGAGGCCGGTGTTCTGGCCTTTGCGTCCCTAGTAGCCCGGCGTAGGATTTTGCTTCAGTGGAAGGATGCGCGGCCCCCAAGTGTGGAGGCTTGGATCAATGATATGGATGATATGGCAGGGTTCATCAAATTGGAGAGGGTGAAATTTGCCCTGAGGGGATCAGTGCAGGGGTTTTTTAGGCGGTGACAGCCTTTCCTGGACTTCCTGGCAGAATGGCAGGAAAATAGGCTGGCAGCAGCAGCAACCCGGGAGGGGGGGGGGGTTGTTTCGGTGAAGGGGAGAAATGTGTACATATGTTTGTCGAATATGCCGGGTGCTAATCTATTTCTTCTTCTTGTAGTTACTGGGGGGAGAGGGGTTTGGTTTTGGGTTTTGTTTTGTGTTTTTTTTCTTGTTGGTTGTGAATACTGTTTTCTTGCTGATATTTTCTGTTTTTGATATTTTGTGAAAATCTCAATAAAAATTATTATTTTTTAAAAATGAGAGTTTTGAGGGGAATGGAGGCAAGACGGAGGCTTCTCGCACAAGCTCTCATCACCTTGGTCAGAGAGCAATGTCTCCATGCACAGTCAGGTGTGGATGGGAGGAACATCCATCTCTGGTCCTCCAGCATGTCCTTCAGCTGGAAGGGTTGGGTGGGGAAGTTATGTCTAGGCGGAAGCCTAATAAAGGGTTTAGCACTGGTGTGTTGGCGTTGAGATAGAGGGAAACTTGTAAAAGATATTCCTACTAAATTTATCACATTGATTTATTCACAGATCCACTGAGCTGTCGATGATGCAGGCTGCAGGCAACGCTGCCTTCGTTCTGGATCTCATCCAGATGAGGAGAAGGAGCGCCCTTCGCAGGTTGGTGAAGGGCCAAGAGAAACAAGGGCCCGAGCAGCAATGGGCAGCACGGTAGCGTAGTAGTTAGCTGTGGCTTCACAGGAACAGGGTCCCAGGTTTGATTCCCGGCTTGGGTCTGTCTGTGCGTGGGTTTCCTCCGGGTGCTCCCGTTTCCTCCCACAAGTCCTGAAAGACGTGCTGTTAGGTAATTTGGACATTCTGAATTCTCCCTCTGTGTACCCGAACAGACGCCGGAGTGTGGCGACTAGGGGCTTTTCACAGTAACTTCATTGTAGTGTCAATGTAAGCCTACTTGTGACAATCAAGATTATTATCATATTATAAGAGGCAGCGAAGCCTTTTGAAGGTCAAGATGCTGAGCATTGGCACAACCATAGCTGTAACGCAGATTCTTATCGAGAGATGAGTGAAAGGGAATGCCGGAGGCATCTTCATGTGTTGCAGGAAGCTGCTGGCTTCTCCAGGGTGAACTGCGGCCACCTGGGCTCTGGATGAATAATGTGGAGTTCCTGGCCTGCAGTGAGTGAATATCTGTCCAGGTGCCCTTTCAATGTGCCGCCAGCACATTCAACCCCATGAGACAACGCCAGGAAGTTTCGCCAAGCGCCTCGTGATTCCATAATTAATGAGTTGAAAAACAGATGATCGTGCATTCAGCTGTCTCGCCGCACAGCGGGAATCGCTCCGACCTCCCCGTCCACCATCAGACTTAGACTCCAGAATGGATCTGTGGTGAAACCAAACAGGGTGAAGACACTATGCAGGGCCCTAATGATGGTGGCCACGGTCATGTCGGGGCAGGGATTGAAAGGGGAAGTAGGAGAACTCGTCAGCGATGTTGAGGAAATATGTGCTGCGGTTGGCAGAGGGGAGGGGCCTTTTGAAGTCGATACTGAGGCGCTCAAAGGGCCGGGATGCCTTCACCAGATTAACTAAATCTGTGGTGAAAAAAGTTGTTATCAGTAATTGTGATGATGCATCATCTTGTTCACTAACGTCCTTTAGGGAAAGAAATCTACTGTTCTTATCTGGCCTGGCCGCTGTGGGGTTCCACACCTGCAGTAAAACGTTATTGGCTTTTGACTGCTCCCTGACATTTCCCAGTGAGCTATTCTGTACTTTGGTTTTTTTAAAATTTAGAGTACCCAATTTTTTTTCCAATCAGGGACAATTTAGCGTGGACAATCCATCTACCCTGCACATCTTTGGATTGTGGGGATGAAACACACGCAGACACGGGGTGAATGTGCAAACTCCACACGGACTTTGACCCAGAGCCGGGATCAAACACGGGTCCTCAGAGTTGGAGGGAGCAGTGCTAACCACTGCGCCACCGTGCCGCCTTTTTTCTGTTCTTTGGATGGGCAATGAATGCTGGCCTTATCCCGTGAATGAATGGAAAGAAATCCCATAGCTTCTACTGGCAAAAGACCTCTGTCCAGAAATAATCAACACAATGCTTACAGTTTCAGTGGCAAGGGAAAACCTCTCAACCAATATACTTCCATACAAACTGTCTTAAGGAGCAGGGATGGCAAATTTTTATCTTTCAGTTTTGGAAGAGCAGAGTGACATTTTTGTTATTGACATAATGTGCAGGAAAAGCGGTAATCTTGGGTTTCTTTTCTTTTACTGAAAAATTTGATGAGGCCCCAATGCCTTAAAAATGGGAGAAATGAATCAAATATTATTTTAAAATAAATTTAGAGTACCAAATTCATTTTTCCAATTAAGGGGCAATTTAGCATGGCCAATCCACCTATCCTGCACATCTTTTGGGTTGTGGGGGTGAAACCCACGCAAACACGGGGAGAATGTGCAAACTCCACACGGACAGCGACCCAGAGCCGGGATCGAACCTGGGACCTCGGCGCCGTGAGGCAGCAGTGCTAACCCACTGTGCCACCGTGCTGCCCCAGAAATGAATCAAATATGACTAGGTAATTGCAAACGTGAGTTCTGAAGCCTGTAGATTGAAGGAAGGAGGTAAAGAAGTTTTGCATTGTGGAAATCTTTGAATGAAGGAGTTGGGGGAGGCAAAATAAACGTTGATTTCAACAAAGTAAGATGGGGGGGGTGGTGGAAGAGGTCAGAATTCATGATGGTTTATCTGAACTTTCAGCAGGATAAGAGAGGATTGTTCTGAGGAGCAATGGCAGTATGGAATCATTCAGATAAAGGCAACCTGAAAAAAAGTCTTACCAAAAACATGAGACACTCCAAGGAAGACACCCGGCATTTGGGACTAGGTGCTTGATATCACTATGTTATATTGTGAAACAAGTTAGTGTAAACTTTACATGTAGGATAAACAATAATCAGCAGCCCTGGTAAAACTGGAGTTAATATACATTAAACAACTGCCTTTGAGACTTCTCAATATGGCTCTTGTTGATTCCTTCGGTGTAAGCTGAACTCAAAGTAGCCCACCAGCGCTATCAACATTAAAGAAAAGGATAGCTCCTGAACTGTCTAATTTCAACAAATAGCACCATTCCTCCACTTTATGGGGATTTAAAGTTGCAAGTTGCCTAGCCATTGTTTATAACATCTAAATCTGGCTCAATTATGTAAGGACTGCAACCTAGAATATCCCAAAACAAAAGCTAAATACCAAGAGCTTAGTAACGGAAATAAAGTGAGCCCAAAATTCTTAGCAATTCACAGCACATGAAGCCACTTTAATGGAGATGCAGTAATTGCCTTTACTGCGACTTGTTTCATATAACTTCAGGGCACCTTCATTCATTCACTTTAAGCCCAAGAAAAGGAGCAGCGCAATTAATATGCTGCTTTTAATTCATTACCAACGCTTGATTTATTCCATGTAAATACAGTAACGCCTTTTCCAGCTCGCTGTTAACTACCTAATTATTCCTTCTCCTCTCTGTTCTTTTCTTAAGTCATCCTTCTCTCACCCTTCCCCCAGAGATCTTCACTATTTCCAAAACAGAGAGCGTGCAGGCACCAAACTCTGAAACTTAGGCTCTCAACATTAGTAAATGTTTGGGATGACATTTATGAAGACTGCAAAGCTGTTAAGATATATGGTCAGGGTATGCTTATTTTTGACTGTGATATGTCAGCATAGGAGTCACTTTTAAATCAAAATGACTGCAACAAAAATGAGACAGGGTGCATACGTCTACTGAAACGTCCACTAAGATGGCGATAAGTGGAACACAAGCTTTTCCCTTCCATCTGCATCCGTACTTTCCCTTTAAGGAATGCGCTTTTCCGCATTCCTCCCTCAGCCTCCTTGCCCTATCACACACTACCTGCCTCCTACCCAAGCAGAAACTGTTGGCGTGAACGCTTGTTAAGATGCCAGGCTTGGCTCACAGGCAGCAAAGGATTGTGGGGTCAAGTGCCATTTCAAAGACTGGAGCACATCATTGACATTGCAGTGAAGCACTGACAGAATGCCACACTGTTGGAAGTGCCATCTTTTGGACGAGGCACTAAACCTATGGCCTGAGTTCTCAGATGAATGTAACAGATTCACTGGTCAATATTTCCCCCTCAACAAAGATCATGAAAACTGATTGTCTGGCTATTTTATTTCTGTCTGTGGAATGTCACTATTCACAAATTAGCTGGCGGCTTTCTGACATTGACAACAGTGTTTACACTTGGAAGGCAATTCACTGGTTAAGTATTTTGGGATGTCCTGAAGCTGTGACTGGCGTTATATAAATGAAAGGTCTTTGTTGTTCCGACTGTTGTAATGTTCGGCCCGAATCTAGGAGGGGGGAAGAGTTTCCGGGTGATCATTGAGGAGCTGGATGGGTTCAGAGATTATCTCTGCTACTGAGGAAAATGATTTGAAGAACCTGGCAGCATCCATTACCTAATGTCTCTCCAACAAGATATGGAAATAGAACATATGATTGAGGTTTCTTTTCAAGGTCTTGAGAACCAAATTGAGGAATATGTGTTGACAGCAGTACGCTTCGCCCATCACGACAATGTTTCTCTCGCACCTGCCATTTATTTTTTTAATAACCTTTATTGTCACAAGTAGGCTTACATTAACACTGCAATGAAGTTACTGTGAAAATCTCCGAGTCACCACAGTCCGGCCGGCGCCTGTTCGGGTACACGGGGAGAATTCAGAATGCCCAATTGTGGTGAACGTATTGTATTAACCATTCACCATGTATTACTCTGGATCACGATGTTGCCCAGGTGGGCTCCACCTCTGGACCATTGTACGATATTACATAGGATGTATCATGTTGGTGCCCTTGTGGGCTCTGTCCCTGGCTCCGCCCCTTGAGGAGAGCCATAAAGAGCAGCAGCTCTGTAGGCGGCTCTCTCTAGCAGATCAGTCGCAGGCAGGCACTGTTCTAGTTGATTAAAGCCACAGTTTACATCTATTGTCTACACCACAATGGAAACGGCCCTCAAATCTGAGCGACTGGAGCTCGACCCACAAGCCGCGGAGGCCAAAGGGATTTTTTTTGCACTGGCTCTGCTGTTTCGAGGCCTACCTCGACCTCGCCCTCTGTCTCCAATTATCAGAAGCTGAGCCTCCTCCACGCCCGGGTGAGCCATCGAATCTCTGTACAACTCGAGGAAGCCTCCACTTACACAGACGCCCTCGCGATACTGAAGCGCCTATACGTAGGGCCAGTGAACGAGGTGTACGCACGCCATCTCCTCAATACTCGCCACCAACGCCCTGGGGAATCGCTGGAGGAGTACCTACGCGACCTCAAAGTCCTTGCGCGAAGTTGCAACTACCAGACCGTTATGGCCACTCGACATATGAACCTCGCCGTCCGGGACGCCTACATGGCTGGAGTCAGGTCCAACTAAGTGAGACAGCGCCTACTCGAGAAAGGTGCCCTCGAGCTGGAAGAGACGGTAAAGCTAGCCTCCTCCCCAGAAGTAGCATTCAAAGCCTCAACGCGTTCCCGTCTGATCACGCGGCCCTCTCATGGACCCCCGACCAGAGGGGGGGGGGGGGGGGGGGGCACCCTGCTATTTCTGCGGCCAACATCAGCACTCCGTGTAGCACTGCCCGGCTCGGAATGCGAATTGCAGCGAATGCAGTAAAAAGGGACATTTCGCTAAAGTTTGCCTGGCCAGGTCCAAATCCTCAAAATCATAGGCTCGACTCTCAGACTCACAGGCCCGCAGACCCCGCGTTGTGGCTGCGTGCCTGCCGGCTCTGTCCCCGCCCCCCGGGACGCATCATCGGCCTTGTGTTGTCCATGCGGGCAGCCATCTTCAAGCCCACACAACATGTGCGACTCATGGAGGCTGCCATCTTGGACGCCATCTTCCTCGGCGCCCGACACATGCGGCCGACGGGGGCCGTCATCTTGGCCGCTATCTGCAGCGCCGCCCGACATGTGCGAACGATAGGGGCAGTTATCTTGGGACCACCCCAGCATCTCTGACCACGCCGGCTACCCGTAACTCAGCGCGGTCACCCTTGACCAGTCACGACCCAAACACCTCAGGAGCTCCATGATGACCATCCAGGTCAATGGATACAAAACGCCTTGCCTGTTCGACTCCGGGAGCACGGAGTGCTTCATTCATCCAGACATGGTAAGGTGCTGCTTGCTCCCAATCTTCCCTGCACATCAAACCATCTCCCTCGCTTCTGGGTCGCACTTGGTGCAGACCAGGGGGTGCACTACCGCAACCTTTGCAATACAGGGCGCCGAGTACGCCGGCTTTAAGTTATATGTACTCCCCGTCCTCTACGCTCCTCTCCTGTTGGGACTGAACTTCCAGTGCAACCTCAGGAGCCTAACTCTGAAGTTCGGCGGGCCCCTACCCCCACTCACCGTATGTAGCTTTGCGATCCTGAAGGTCGACCCTCCCCCGCTCTTCGCAAATCTCACCGCCGACTGTAAGCCAGTCGCTACCAGCAGCAGGCGGTACAGCATCCAGGACAGGACTTTTATCAGGTCCGAGGTCCAGCGACTCTTGTGGGAGGGGATTATCGAGGCCAGCAATAGCCCCTGGAGAGCTCTGGTGGTGGTCGTCAGGACCGGGGAAAAGAACCGGATGGTTGTAGACCAGGCCATAAACCGGCACACGCACCTTGAAGCGTACCCCCTTCCCCGGATGGCAGATATGGTAAACCAGGTCGCACACTACCGGGTGTTCTCCACGGTGGATCTGAAGTCTGCATGCCACCAGCTCCCAATCCGCCCAGAGGACCGCCACTACACGGCCTTTGAGGCAGACGGCCGCCTCTTCCACTTTTTTCGGGTCCCCTCCGGCGTCACAAACGGGGTCTCGGTCTTCCAAAGAACGATGGACTGAATAGTGGACCAGTACGGGCTGCGGCCACATTTCTGTACTTGGACAACGTCACCATCTGCGGCCACGACCAGCAGGACGACGACGCCAACCTCTAGAAATTTCTCCAAACCGCCCAAGCCCTCAACCTCACTTATAACAAGGAGAAATGCGTTTTCCGCACAACCAGACTAGCCATCCTCGGCTACATCGTGGAAAACAGAGTTCTAGGACCCGACCCCGACTGTATGCGCCCCCTCCTGCAACTCCCCCTTCCCCACTGCCCCAAGGCCCTGAAAAGGTGCCTCGGGTTCTTTTCCTATTACGCCAACTATATACGCCAACGGTCTAGGAATCTCCCCGTTTCCCACTGGCAGGAGGTCCTCCCCGACGCACTCAACTCCATTAGGTCCCTCCTTTGCCTGGTCCCCAACTATGCGGACAAAGCCCGCACACTAATCAAGGCCACCAGCTTCCCACTGGTGGCCGAGGCCTGCCAGGCCTTCAGCCACATCGAGGCAGATATTGCCAAAGCCGCGATGTGCGCAGTGGACGAGTCCATCCCCTTCCAGGTGGAGAGTGACGCGTTAGAGATTCCCTCGCTGCCACCCTTAACCAGGCGGGCAGGCCAGTAGCTTTTTTTTCATGTACCCTAAACACCTTCGAAATTTGACACTCTTTGGTCGAAAGAGAAGTCCAAGCCATCGTGGAAGCTGTGTGGCACTGGAGGCACCAACTCGCTGGTAGGAGGTTTACCCGCGTCACCGACCAACGGTCGGTAGCCTTCATGTTTTATAATACACAGCGGGGCAAGATCAAGAATGATAAGATCTTGAGGTGGAGGATCGAACTCTCCACCTATAATTACGATTATAGTGTATCGTCCTGGAAGCTCAACAAGCCCCCAGATGCCCTGTCCTGCGGCACATGCGCCAGCGCGCAAGACGACCGACTCCAGGCCATCCACGATGACCTCTGCCACCCGGGGGTCACCCGGCTCCTCCACTACATCAAGGCCCGCAACCTGCTCTACTGAGGGCCATGACCAGGGACTGCAAATCTGCGCGGAGTGCAAGCCGCATTTCTATCCACCGGATAAGGCCCACCTGGTGAAGGCATCCCGGCCCTTTGAGCGCCTCAGTATCGACTTCAAAAGGCCCCTCCCCTCTGCCAACCGCAGCACATATTTCCTCAACATCGCTGACGAGTTCTCCTACTTCCCCTTTCAATTCCTGCCCCGACATGACCGTGGCCACCATCATTAGGGTCCTGCATAGTGTCTTCACCCTGTTTGGTTTCCCCACTTACGTCCACAGTGACCGAGGCTCGTCGTTTATGAGTGGTGAACTGCGTCAGTACCTGTTCAGTAAGGACATCGCCTCGAGCACACTGGGCTAAATCGCTGGCTTTTAAAGCAGACCAAGGCAGGCACGCAGCACGGTTCAATTCCCATACCAGCCCCCCCCCCGAACAGGAGCTGGAATGTGGCGACTCGGGGCTTTTCACAGTAACTTCATTTGAAGCCTACTTGTGACAATAAGTGATTTTCATTTCATTTCACCAGTTATAACCCTAGGGGAAACGGACAGGTGGAGAGGGAGAACGTGACGGTATGGAAGGCTGTCCTCCTGGCCCTACGGTCTAGGAATCTCCCCGTTTCCCACTGGCAGGAGGTCCTCCACGACGCACTCAACTCCATTAGGTCCCTCCTTTGCACGGCCACGAATGAGACCCCTCATGACCGCCTATTTGTTTCCCCCAGGAAATCCACCTCCGGGGTCTCGCTTCCGTCCTGGCTAAAGACACCGAGGCCCGTCCTACTCCGTAAACACGTCAGGAGCCATACGTTCAACCCCCTGGTCGAAAGGGTCCAGCTCCTTCACACCAACCCCCAGTACGCACCCCAACAGCCGACAGGATACGGTTTCCCTCCGGGACCTGGCACCCGCAGGTTCCACTACCACCACCCTAACCTACCCCCCCAACCTACGCCCCTACATGGCACCCGCACCCCCTCCTGCCCCTCCTGCCCCCCCCCCCCCAAGCTTGAATATTGCCTAGGTCTTGCTTCATATCAACATGGACTGCTTCAGTAACTCAAGAGTTGAAAATGGTGTGGAACATTGCGCAATCAACAAGAACCATGCCCACCTCTGACCGTATAGTGGAGGAAGGCCACTGTTGAAACAGCTGAAGATGGTTGGGCCTGGGACTTTCCTGTGTAGAGTTTGCACTTTCTCCCTGTGTCTGCGTGGGTTTCCTCCGGGTGCTCCGATTTCTTCCCACAGTCCAAAGATGTGCAGGTTAGATAGACTGGCAATGCTAAATTGCACCTTAGTTTTCAAAAGGTTTGGTGGGGTTACTGGGGTATGAGGATAGGGTGGAGGCGTAGGTTTAAGTAGGGTGCTCTTTCCAAGGGCTGGTGCAGACCTGATAGGCCGAATGGCCTCCTTCAGCTCTGTAAATTCTATGATTCTAAGACACTATGATGAGTAACTCCTGCAATGATGTCATGGGACTGGGGTGACTGACGTTCAACAAACACAATCATCTCCCTTTCTGATTGTTATGACTCCAACCAGCAGAGAGTTCCCCCCGATCCGCATTGACTCCAATATTGGTAGGGCTTCTTGATGACACACTTGGTCAAATGCTGTCTTGATGTAAAGGGCAATCACTCTCAACTCACCTCTTTTGTCCATGTTTGGACCAAGGCTGAAATGATGTTGGAAGGTGGAATGGCCTTGGCACTGAGCAGGTTATTGCTGAGTAAATGCTCCTTGATAGCTCTGCCGATGACACTTTGCTGATGATCGCGAGTAGGCTGATGGGTGGTAATTGGATTTCAGGGTAATTGGCTCAGATCTGATCCTTCGTTGTGTGAACACTGTCATAGAAGATGCATATGTGATAGGTAGATTAGTGAGGTCAAGGGCAGGTATATTTTTGTCTCTTCCTGGTTCCCTCACCACCTGCTACAGAGCCAGTCCAGCAGCTATGTCCTTTAGGACTCAGCCAGCTCTATCAGTAGTGGTGCTACCGGGCGGCATGTGGCGCAGTGGATAGCACTGGGACTGCGGTGCTGAGGACCCAGGTTCGAATCCTAGCCCTGGGTCACTGTCCGTGTGGAGTTTGCACATTCTCCCCATGTCTGTGTGGGTTTTACCCATACAACCCAAAGTTGTGCAGGTTAGGTAGATTGGCTACGCTAAATTATCCCTTAATTGGAAAAAAAATTATTGGGTACTCTAAATTTATCAAAAAATGTAGTGGTGCTACCAACCCATTCTTGGTGGTGGACATTGAAATATCCCACCCAGTGTATGGTCTTTGCCTTTGTTATCCTCAGTTCTTTCTCCAATTGGTTTTCAACATGGTGGAGTACTGATTCATCAGCTGAGGGCAGGCGGTGCGTGGTAACCAGTAGGTTTTTTTTGTCCATGTTAGACCTGATGCCATGAGACTTTATGGGGTCCAGAGTCGATGTGGAGGACTCCCAGGGCAACTCCCTCCCAATAATTGGCCCAAATCGCAAAGGTATGATTTCTGACTCCAAAAAGTGGTGGAGGGGCTGTGCCTCCGTATACCTCTGAGCCGTCACCACCTTTGATGGGTCTGTCCTGTCGCTGAGATCGAACATATCCAGAGATACTGATGTTGGTGTCTGCGACATTGTCTGTAAGATATGATTCTGTGAGTATGATGATATCAGGCTGTTGCTTTGCTAACCTGTGGGACAGCTCTCCCACTTTTGGCACAAGTCCCCAAACATTAGTCAGGAGGAATTTGCAGGATTGACAGGCCTGGGTTTGCTCTTGACACTTCCAGTGCCAAGTCGATGCCGGGTGGTCTGTCCGATTTCATTCCTTTTAGACTTCTTAACAGTTTGTTACAACTGAGCAGCTTGCTACTTCATTTCAGAGGGCATTTAAAAGTCAACACTCCTGGGGGTCTGAAGTCACAATGTAGGCCCGACCAGGTAAAGTTGGCATATTTCCTCCTTCCCTAAAGCAAGAGATTCGGATGGGTTTTTACGACGGTCAACAATGGTTTCGCGGTCACCAGCTTTTTAATTCCAGATTTCTTATTAATTGACTTTAAATCACATCAACTGCCGGGGGGGCGGGCGGGGTTGTATGAACCCATGACCCCAGAGCATTAGCCTGGGCCTCTGGATTACGAGTCCAGTGACCTATTCATCACATAACAATCCAGCCCCTTCACCACTTTGTTTTGGAGACGGAATCTTTGTGGTTTGAGCTAAATATCAGACGTGAATTTAAAAAAAGATGAAAAGTACGGAGAACCTTTTCATTTTGTGTTTCGTGTTCATCCAAGTATTCCTATTTTCAGAAACGGATTAACAAATGTTAATTTTTTTAAAAAAAGAATTGGATTTTTTAAAAAATTGTCCTCGTTCAAGCTTTTCTAATGGTCAGTAACAGGAAGCTCATGCACAGATACCTGTATTATAGAGGCTCTCTAATCAGGTAGTATTTAACTTCAGGTCAGACACTGATGTTGCTGTAAGGCACAACCGCAGGTTAACAAACTTTGGACCAGTATTACATCGGCTGCTCAAATAGTGTTTAAGGAATGACTGTCTAAAACGTGTTGCGATCGGCTAACATTTCTTCATTACCATAACGGAAATCTCCTTTTCCTGAGCAATCTTGAGCTTGATGCACATCAGTATCTGTATTTTCAGACTGGGAAGACAATTTTTAAAAAAAATACTTGACACCGTTGCCGAATCCGACCCTGTGCTCCGGATCACAGCACGGGACAACTCAAGGCAAATAATTCCATTTTGATTCCATTTGATTATGTGTAGTGTTAACTGCCCTGGCCTCACACAGACCATCTTCTTTTCCTGTCAGCGAGCACAATGCTCTTTATGATGCAAGAGTAGTCAACTAAATCGGCGGGGGCTTTTTAAAAAAAAAAAGTCTTTCGCGTGAAGCGTTTCATTTACAAATTAAAAGGGACCATGGGTTCTTTTGTGTGGGAAAACAATCAGTAGAAAATGGCATTTTTCTTTCCATCAGTGACTATGTATGTAGTGTAGACTCTTCCCGCTCACACACCAGGAATCATAGACTCAGAAAAGAAAATGCTTTTGTTGCTGTTAATGAAAGTGAACATGTCTTTGGGTTAAAGCCATCTAGCTTGAAAATAATCAGTCAAAAGTTTCAAATGTCACTTGCTTCGCAAGTAGTTATTAACATTCATTTCCTGCCCAGATTAGCTGTAACTTCAGAACATGCCCGGAACGAAATAGCAATTTTTATTTTATTTTTTTAAAATGGCTAATTACCAGTTACACCAAGCCAGACATTTACAGCTTTTAAAAAATCTTGACAACTATGAGTCGTTACAGGTAGAATGGCTGCATCAGACATCTTTAATATGTCGTCTCTTAGGGTGAGGCCGACCAGACAGAACAGAATCGTGCATTGAGCAATTATAAGAGATCAGTCTGAAGGACATTCGCTCATCAATTAAATCATTGTTGGTGTGCTTCCAAGTGGGGGAAAAGCTTTCTGTTTAAACAAGGGGCCATCCAGAATTACTTTCAGGTAAGGTGCACACTTTTTGCATAGTATTTCTTAGATAGCAAACTTTAAACCCTGTACCGGCATTGGGGTGGATTTCACAAGATGTTATGAGCCTTGGGGAGTCAGGACCAAGTTTGGTCTTAAATAAATGGTGCCAGAGACCCAGAGATAATAGGATTTGGGTGTACAAAGTAAATAGGTGTCCCTTTAAAGCAGTGGTGGGCGACCGACCTCTACCCTGGGGGCCACATGTGGCCCACCTGGGTTCTGAGCGTGGCCCACGAGACATTTTGTTATGATAATAGTCTTTTATTGAAACAAGTAGACTTAAATTAACGTTGCAATAAAGTAACTGTGAGAAGCCCGAGTCGCCACATTCCAGCGCCCGTTCGGGTTACACGGGGGGGGGGGGGGGGGGGGGGGGATAATTCAGAATGTCCAATTCACCGAACAAGGACTGCATCACTGTGCTGCCTGGGCTAGAAAATTCTTAAATCATTTATATATTAGCAGAGCAAATGGTAAAAACAGGAGGAAACAGGAGGAAACAGGAGGAAACCGGAGCACCTGGAGGAAACCCACGCAGACACGGGGCAAACGTGCAGACTCTGCACAGTGACCCAAGCCAGGAATCGAACCTGGGACCTTGGCAACAGTGCGAACCTCTGTGCTACCATCTGACCACGCGTAGGGGCTGTCACTGATTTCTGTCCGTGTAGTTTTTTTTCCCTCCAGGTATGACTGAAGTGATATGCATGTAAAACAACAGCAAATGAAGTGAGATGCGTGCTGAGCGCAAACAGCAATGGCTGTGAGAGCCATACGCTGCCTCTGCATCCAAAGTGTAGATATTTATATTGCTTTTACCACTTGAAATTGATAATAGCTCTACTAATATATAAATGATTTAAGAATTTTCTATAGCTCGGGCAACACGATGGCGCAGTGGTTAGCACTGCTACCTCACGGCATCGGGGTCCCAGGTTCGATCCGGCTCTGGGTCACTGTCCGTGTGGAGTTTGCACATTCTCCCCAAGTTTGCACATTCTCCCCGTGTCTGCATGGGTTTCGCCCCCACAACCCAAAGATGTGCAGAGTAGGTGGATTGGCCATGCTAAATTGCCCTTTAATTGGAACAAAGTAAATTGGGTACTTAAAATTAAAAAAAAAAAAAATTTCTATAGCCCGTTATGAAATATTCGGTGTGCATTAAATGTATTTAATCATACATATGGGATTATGGTTAGTGAACTAGCTTGATTTCAACATTGCGGCCCATTGAGATGAAGGAGGGCCACTAATTCGGCCCACTCATTCGGCCCACTCATTTGCCTTGGTTTCCCATCACTGCTTTAAGCCTCACATTCGGTCTCTTTTGATATAATGGGTGCAGTTATTCCAAAAGATTTCAAAGTATGGTCTGCAGCGGGAAACGCGGTGCGATTTCCCCTCGGTTTGTCGGCTAATCACAATCCACCCACACTTAAACACATATTTGGAGCTTGGGATGATTTGCGCCGTGAGTGAGATATGTGGAAACCGAAGATGGGAGCTAGGATGGATCCTCAGAAATCATGACACCCCTTTTAAAAGGACATTTTGATCTCAGAATAACGCAACAGCCTTCTTTCTAGCTCAGATCCCCTCCCCCCGATCAGCAGCAACAGCCCCTTCCCCCATCGCCGATATCAGGCCCCCGCCCCAATCGCCGTCCTCAAACACCCCCCCCCCAAACAATCCACCAGCATCAGGAATCCCGCCGCTATGGGATCAAAGGTCCTGCCCCTTCATGCCCTACCCCCTGCAGGCGCTGCCCCTAGCACTACCAACCTGGCAGTGCACTGCCAATTTGGCACTGTCAAGGTACCAGGAAGCAGCCATATCCCCGACCATCCAGGGACTACAATGGCCTCCGGGCCCTGTCCTTATTTGGAGATCACTAATAATTCCCACTGGCTTCCCGTCGTGCTGGTGGGTGGGAGAATGATAGGATCTGGGAGAATTTGGCTTAAAGCTGATTTTGCATATTTGAATGAAAATTTTAATGTGCTAATCTCATTTCAGGGCTCTCCCGGTAGTTTCCTGACATAGCGGGTGCGCCAGCTGCAATGTAGCCGGAAAATCGCCCCCAATACTTTGGCTTCACATTATTAAATATGGTTAACTGGAGGAGCATATTGCAGCTTAAGAAGCAGAAACCTGCCAGAGTTGGCTGGAGTGTCAAAGTTGTTCACCAACACAGACTAAAGAGTCGGAAGATGAAATGTGGCAGTGCTGATGGAAAGGTATAATTAGTGGCAAGTCCACACAGGCGGTTTCTGGTGTAAAATGGACATAATAACCTATAACAGGAAAAGGTTGACACAAAAGTACGGTGAAAGAGTTATAACAGGATGTTTCTTGTATATAGGAAGTGTGTGCACAAGTAACAATTTTAATATTTTATGGATCTTCAAAAAAAAAGAATTGGGAATTATTGAAAGACTTCAAAGATACCTCTTTAGTGTCACATTGTAAACTGGCCTTATGCACACCGTACAAATTTGAAGATTGTTTCTTTTTATTTAAAAAAAACGGAGAGATTTAAAACACAACAAGCAAACATAACTCAATCTCAAATCTTTTTTGGACCTGGAAGGAAATGGTCCAAGATCCCTAACTGTAACAGGTCATAACCCTGCACCTGGGCTGTTACCGAAAAATCGATTTAAAATCTTCAATCTACTTTAAGGCAACTGTTTTTATTAAAAGCTTCTTTATGTATCCACATTTATAATGCATACAGCTTATGTCATGCTATAATTACACCTTCCTGCTGGTATGGGTATTATCATGCCTGGTTTTGCAGCTCCCAACTCTGAGGCCTCTGCCAGAGAGAAACTATTGTGCTCAAATTAACTTCTCTTCTCTACTCCCAATTGCTGTGCGTTTTCCCATTTAACCTTGAGTTTATATTGTGTGAAGTCTTACATTTGCAGACATTTACCATCAACTTTTTCTGTAATAAACTGCCAGGTCCATATCTTTAATGTCCACGTCTATAAGTCTACTGTGTAAAGTTCTGAATGCTGCATTTACATCCTCCCACAAGTTGATGTACTGCAGCGTGACAACTCTTCGTGAAGCTTCCATTATGAATGTGGATGTAGGAATTTGCAACCGAAATATAGTAATAAGGACAGAATGTTGCGACTTTATGCTGGAGACTGAGTTATGGCTGCTCACTGTAATCCAATTATTCATCACCCTCCCACAATAATTCACCTGAAGAACTGATGTCGACCTTGGCTCGTCATGTGCAATGTCACAGAGGAACAACTAGAAATTATATAAAGTTTTGTACCAAATTAAGGGCAGGTGGTATGACCTTGAAAGGTGGTGTGAAAGGGTGGCACGGCAGCACAGTGGTTAGCATTATTGCTTCACAGCGCCAAGGACCCAGCTTCGATTCCCGGCTTGGGTCACTGCCTGTGCGGAGTCTGCACGTTCTCCCCGTATCTGCGTGGGTTTCCTCCGGGGGCTCCAGTTTCCTCCCACAAGGCCCAAAAGATGTGCTTGTTTGGTGAATTGGACGTTCTGAATTCTCCCTCAGTGTACCCGAACAGGCGCCGGAGTGTGGCAACTAGGTCAATTTTCACAGTAACTTCATTGCAGTGTTAATGTAAGCCTATTTGTGACAATGATAAAGATTATTATGATGTCTGTCTGGCCTGATTTAATTAACCCCATGCTCTAACCCTCGTTCACATGAGTATTTCACTTTGCCCTGAGTGCTCGTGTTGAATGCCGTGGGAAATTGACTCGTAATGTTGAAAGCTTTTTTTATTGTCATGTTTGTAAGACAATATCGCGGTAAGGTTCTCACTATCGAAACAGAAAGGTGGAGGTGAAGGAAAGAATTTTTAATCACAATACTCTGGCTATCTTGGTGTGGGGCAGCCATGTTTACCAGCCAATCTACTCCCTGTCCAGCAATTCCAGATGTTCACACAAGTACGATAGTGACGTTTAAGGGGCATCTTGACAAATACATGAATAGGATGGGAATAGAGGGATACGGACCCTGGAAGTGTAGAAGATTTTAGTTTAGATGGGCAGCAGGCTTGGAGGGCCAAAGGGCCTGTTCCTGTGCTGTACTTTTCTTTGTTCATTGTTCTTTGTACAGCAAAAATGAACTTGATAAACCGGTAGGATTTAGCAGATGAAGAAGAAGAGACACATAAATGATCACATGTATGAATCATCCATCGGGTGAAAGAGTCTGCTGCCAAAGAGCCCAGCATGCCTGGAGGGACCAACCTAAAGTATCGTGGCACACATAGACTACTCTCTTGAAAACAGAACAACATGTGGTAACCAGCTTGGCTCCCAAACTGGCTTTGAATTAGCTGATGGTAAGGCTCTTTGCGAATACCTTTGCTTTCAATGCAAATTCTTATGCAGGATCATCTAAAAAATACTTGCATTTATATGAAGCCTTGCCAAATACCTGACGCTTCGTATTCAGTGAATTGAATAGCAATAGCTGGTTTAGCACACTGGGCTAAATAGCTGGCTTTTAAAGCAGACCAAGGCAGACCAGCAGCACGGTTCAATTCCCATACCAGCCTCCCCGAACAGGTACCGGAATGTGGCGACTAGGGGCTTTTCGCAGTAACTTCATTTGAAGCCTACTTGTGACGATAAGTGATTTTCATTTCATTTCAATAAGCACACATAGTAGTCAAAGCACAACAGAGATGAGTTTATAATGTAAAGGGTTTAACTTTGGGTTTACTTTAACTTAGGGTTTAACACTGATGTAAAATGAGTGATAGGAGCACAGAAGTACATGATGTTGATGTCATGATGATGTAACATCATATGATTGGGCAACAGAGATCTGGAGGGAGGAGAATTTCCAGCCTCATGCAGGATTCCCGATATGTACATAGCCGCTGTAACTAAAGAGTGATGGTCTGAATGAACTACAGTCTCGTTGTGCTTACGTTGGGGAATAGAGAAGCACCAAAGAACCCCGATCGCGCGATGAAACAGAGGTGACCAGCCAATCAGTTTTGTTTGGTTTTGATTGAGGGAGAAATGTTGGCCAGGGTTCCAAAAGAATGTTCTGTTCTCCTCTGAATTGTTCCAGGGGAGTTTAAGAACCATCTGAATCAACAGATACGACTTTGGTTTAATGTCTCATTCAAAGGATAGCGAAGGAACACTCCCTCAGCGCTAGATTACATGTTCCCAAGTCAGGCTTGAACTCTCAACCGTTAGAATCTATAAACGAAGCCAAGCTGACCCTAGCCAAACTATCAGCTGAAGATCTCAATTGTGGGAGAAAAGAATTCCGCTGTTTTTCCTTAAATGTATATTTCAGTCCAATCACTGCTAACTCGGTAATATTTAAAATTCAAACCCCAGAATTGCTTCACGGCTGCTGACTTGCAATTTGTGCCAAAGGAACATTTCACACACTGCTGTAATTTGGATTTTGTGACATCATATAAAACCAGTGGCAGTCAGCCAGTAGCTGCTTTACATAGCCCCCAATACTGAAATAAAAATCTTGAGAAATGTACACCGTGCTGCTATCACTCATTTTACATTAATGCTCAAAGTTAAAATCCATACCGGTGTGTATTGTTTGGAAAATAATAAAATAAACTCTTTGGTCTACTATATGAAGCAAAACAATATTTACTGGACATTAGAAAGCATTGGGTCTTGTGAATCACATAGATCAGGTCAACCATTTTAACTGTGCCATATCACTGCACTGAAAATCATTGAGAAGGATTTGGAAATTCCTTGATTCCTGGTTCGGTACCTGGGAATTGGCTTAATCGGGAGAAAGTACTTTGGTGTTTCTGACGGGAAGGCAAGGGAGCTTCACAGGATTTTGTGTTGATGTGTTGGTGAATGTTGAGATGCAGCTTCCTCCCACAATCCACAACCATGTTGTTAGGAAAGGCAAGGTGACCACTGTCACCCTATTAGACTGGGGCTATGGAGGAACTACTAATTTGTACACCGCAACCTCCAAAAAGCAGTAATGTGATAATAATCAGGTAATGGTTTGCATTATAATGTTGATTGAGGAAGCACACATTAATTTGGACGCTGGGTATAACTCCCCCACTCTTCATAGAATCACAGGGGGCTGGAATCTCCATCGACGGGATCCCCGCTTCACAGGCAGCGCACTCACTCCCGCGGATTCTGTCGTCAGCGTGGGAGTGCCCAAAATGGGGAACCCCATTGGCCAGCTGCCGGAATGGAGGAACCCACTGCCAGCAGGACATAAAATCCCGCCGAGAATGGTTACAGTACAGATGGAGAACATTCCGGCCTGTGCTAACTCTCTGACGGAGCAATTCACTGAGTGCCACTTCCCTGCCTTTCTTTTCCTTTTCCGATCGGGATCCAACTCCATTGTGAGAGCGCCAATTAACCCTGCTTCCACCACATTCTCAGCCAGTGCCATCCAGTTCCTAACCACTCACTGGATGAAAAAACATACAAACACATGAATATGGTTGAAATCCTGGAACTCCTTGCCCACAGCACTGTGGGTGTGTCTCTAGCACATGGGCTGCAGCGGTTCAAGAAGGCAACTGACTACTACTTTCTCACGGGAAATTAGGGATGGGCAATAAATGCTGGCCTAGCCAGGGATGCCCACCCACATCCCTTGAATTTTCTTTTTATAAACAAATGAATTAGGTGCAAGAATAACCATTCGGAGGCCAGGAAAAGTTGTTTCTCACATCTCACCATTGCTTCTCTTGCTAATCACCTTCAATCAGTGCTGCTGCTTCTTGACTCTTCCGTCAATGTAAAGAACATAGAACATAAAACATTACAGCGCAATACAGGCCCTTCGGCCCTCGATGTTGCGCCGACCTGTGAAACCCCTCTAAAGCCCATCTACACTATTCCCTTATCGTCCATATGTCTATCCAATGACCATTTGAATGCCCTTAGTGTTGACGAGTCACTACTGTTGTAGGCAGGGCATTCCACGCCCCTACTACTCTCTGAGTAAAGAGCTCCCCGTGTCAGCAACCATTTCCTCCAGTTTCCTTGCACAGTCACAATGATGTGCAGTTTAGGTAGATTGGCCGTGATAAATTGCCCCTTACATCACAGATCATAGAATGTATAGTGCAGAAGGAGGCCATTCAGCCCATCCAGTCTGCACCGGCCCTTGGAAAGAGCACCCTTCTTAAGCCCTCGCTTCCACCCCATCCCAGTAACCCCACCTAACCTTTTGGACTCTTAAGGGGCAATATCGCATAGCCAATCCACCGAACCTGCACATCTTTGGATTGTGGGAGGAAATCAGAGCACCCGGCATAAACCCATTCAGACACGGAGGGAAACTCCACACAGCCAGTCATCCAAGGCCAGAATTGAACCCCGACCCTGGAGCTGTGAGGCAGCAGTGCTAACCATTGTGCCACCATGCCGCCCTTAGTGTCAAAGATGTGTAGGTTAGGTTACAGGGTTGCGGAATAGGGTGGGGGTGTGGGCCTAGGAAGGGCGATCTTTCAATGGGTTGATGCAGATTGGATGTCTGAATGGACTCCTTCTGCACTGTCGGGATTTTGATTCTATGTTCTTTTGAAGTTCTGCACATCCTCCTCATAGTTCACAATACTTCCAAGTTTTGTATCATCCACAAATGTTGAAATTATGCCCTGTACACCAAGGTCTTAGCATATATAATGAAGAGCAGGGGTCCGGACATCAGTCCCTGCGGAACTCAACTATGAACCTTCACATAGTCTGGGAAACATTCATCACAACTCTCAGCTTCCTGTCACTCAGCCAATTTCACACCCATATTGCTACTGCCCCCTTCAACCACGAGCTCGAACACTGCTCAAGTCTATTGAGTGACATTTTGTGAAAGGTCTTCTGGAAGGTCATGTACACCACATCAAAGATATTTCTCTCATCAACCCTCTTGGTTACCTCCTCAAAAAACTCCATGTTTTAAACAGCATTTGTTCAAGTGACCATTCATTTTGTCCCTTCTTCGAGATAGTTTTCCATTCTTAGATCATAGAATTTACAGTGCAGAAGGAGGCCATTCGGCCCATCGAGTCTGCACTGGCTCTTGGAAAGAGCACCCTACCCAAGGTCAACACCTCCACCCTATCCCAATAACCCAGTAACCCCACCCAACACTAAGGGCAATTTTGGACACTAAGGGCAATTTATCATGGCCAATCCACCTAACCTGCACATCTTTGGACTGTGGGAGGAAACCGGAGCACCCGGAGGAAACCCACGCACACACGGGGAGGATGTGCAGGCTCCGCACAGACAGTGACCCAAGCCGGAATCGAACCTGGGACCCTGGAGCTGTGAAGCCATTGTGCTATCCATAATGCTACCGTGATTCTCTTTGCACGCTAAGGAAGACTTTTGTCTGTTCCCATAAGCTAGTAATTCCGGGGCCAGGTTGCTAGCCTGTCGCCAGGAGCTTATAGCCTGAGGGGCGTCACTTCACTGGAAGCATGGCTGACTAGGATCTTCTCTCATTTTTACCGCCAGCCAGTCAGGTTGGCACTCAACCTGTTTGGCTGCGTTATAATCGAGATAGTGCCATAGGGATATTTACATCTGCCCTAAAGAACAGGTTTAATAACTCAGCAGACAGTTGGCACTTCTGACAGTGCAGCACTCTTTCAGGAGTGCACTGAGGCAGCGGCCTAGGTTTTTGTGTTCATGTTTCTGGGAGTGTGGCGAGGTTCCTTGACCTGAGGCAAGCATGGCTGATGGTTGGGTGGATCGCACCAAAATGACAGGCTGAACAATGCTAAATATTGACACAAAAACGGAAAATACTGGACAACCTCAGCGGGTCTGACAGCATCTGGGAAGAGAGAAGGGAGCTAACGTTTCGAGTCTGGATGACTCTTTGTCAAAGCCAAATATTGCCTTATGTTCATCCTTGAGTTTCATTCAATTGCACTTCATTTTGTGAGGCAGTGTGATTCACGGGGTTGGAAGCCCTTTAGTAAAATTTAGTGGCAATTGAAAGAATAGTTTTACAAGTTAGCACACTGAGAGTAGTGTTGGTCAACAGAGGGCACTCTCATCAGTGTCTATGCAGCCAAGTGAGTGAAGATCCTGGAACTGGCGGAGTGCCCAGACTCAGGAAACAACACACACAGAACTCAAGCAGATGGACTTAGTCAAGATACTTCTAATCTCAATCAGGAAAACATACACGCATGCACAAAAAAAAAAACAACACGTGCTCATTATCATCCAAGTTCAAAGCAACTATTCCAAGCCAGGTATTGCGGGAAATAGTTAAAGATGAAGAGTGCACGGTTCAGTCTGTAATTCCCACTGCCCCATTCATCTTAATGGATTTTCTTTTCGAGAAACATGATAATCTTCAGCAAATTCATCTTCCAGCCGCCCCCAAGTGGGGAAACCTGTTTTTGTGAATGGAATCTTC
Organism: Scyliorhinus canicula; assembly: GCF_902713615.1. NCBI lineage: Eukaryota > Metazoa > Chordata > Chondrichthyes > Carcharhiniformes > Scyliorhinidae > Scyliorhinus > Scyliorhinus canicula. The sequence continues at coordinate 265,143,943 of NC_052147.1, forward strand.
CCTTTTGTGTCGTCCCCCCCACCCCCAACCCCCCACACCCCCCCTTTTGTACTTTTTAGAGAGTGAAACAGCGAAAGTGACAGTGAGCATCCCATGCTCACTGGTGACATGTGAATGCGATGTCAATCAAACCGTCTAGTCAATAACCAAACCGAAATGTTAAGAAATGCAAATGTCCTCTGCTGTGGGAAAAATGCTTCTCTGAAAAGCATTTAACTATTTGTAGGCAAAGAATGAGACCATGCTTGGTTGGGGGTGGGTGGGTGGGGGGGGGGGGGGGGGGGGGGGGGGGGTCGATGAATATTTAAATCAGTCACTGTTCTCTTGTGGTTGAAAACGTATGAAAACGATACCATTAATTAATGGGAATTAATTGTTTCGAGCTCGGGGTGGAGCGGGATTAGTCATTGTTTTGAGAGCTGAAGCATCTCAGAGGAGTTGTGCATCGCGCTCTCATGTCCTGGCATTCCAGTGACATTATCTGATGTGAAAGCCTTTATTACACCGCAATAACACACAGCATTTGGAAACGGTGGCCTTGGTCCTTCATGGGAAATGCTGCCAGTTGAGGCATCTGTTCAAAATCTGAGACTGTTTGTAAAACTGTAGGGCAGCAGAAAATGCTAGAATTCAAGATGATTCTCAAAATGACTGAAGTGTTTGCGAGTATAAAGACGCAGTTACATTACATATTCATTTTGGCGTGGAACGCTCTCATTTTCACAACAGAGATGAATTTGTGCAATGTAAGCGTGGGGTTAAGATCAGGCCTCGCTTCAGTGTGAAGCACAATGAATCTCGTTCCCTCCCAGATTGTGCTCCTCTATTTTCTTTTTTTAAAAATATTTTTTATTCTCCTCCTTTTTCACATTTTCTCCCAAATTTACACCCAACAATAAACAATAATCAGTAACTAATGTAGTGTCAATCCCCACATCAATAACAACGATCCCATCCTCCCACCAAACCTCAAACATTAGCCCGCATGTTAACATAAACAAATGACAAAAAAGAATCAGGAATAACCCCCATAGTCACCATTAACACATACAGTCCCCCTCCCCCCAACCCTCCCAGCCCTCAATCCCCTAATGTTTGATGTTATCCAATTCTCAAAAGTGCATAATGAATAATGCCCATGAATTGTAGAATCCCTCCATCCTTCCCCTCAGTTCATATTTGACCTTTTCAAGCATTAAGAATTCCAGCAGGTCCCCCCGCCACGCCAGGGCAAAGGGTGGAGAGGTTGATCTCCACCCTAACAGGATCCGCCTTCGGGCGATCAACGAGGCGAAGGCAACAACATCTGTCTCCGCGTCCGTTTCCAACCCCAGCTGGTCTGACACCCCGAATATGGCCTCCCGAGGGCCCAGGTCCTGTTTCACGAGCACCATTTTAGAGATTACTCTAAACACCTCCTTCCAGTAATCCTCCAGATTTGGACAGGACCAAAACATATGAACGTGGTTTGCGGGGCCCCACCCGTGACGTTCACACACACCACCTACCCCCTCAAAGAGCCAGCTCATCCTCGCCCTTGTAAGATGCGCTTTCTACACCACCTTCAGCTGTATCAGCCCCAACCTCGCACACGAGGTGGAGGAGTTCACCCTCCAGAGCATCTCCTCCATACCCTCTCCCAACTCTTCCTTCCACTTTTCCTTGATCCCTTCTGGCGGCACCTTCTCCTCCTCCAAAATAGCCCCATAAACCGCTGATACTACCCTCTTCTCCAGTCCCCCTGTCGTCAGCACCTCCTCCAGCAATGTGGAAGCCGGCTCTACTGGGAAGCTCTGTATCTCCTTTCTGGCAAAGTCTCGAACCTGCATATACCTAAATATTTCACTCTACTGTCCCTCCATTTTCTATCAGTGTCAAGTCGGGTTATGTTTTAGGATTTTGAGCTGCATCTATGTATCTACACCATCTCTGCACTGCCTCGGCACCTTCAGCCTTTTGAACAGAATAGAAACAAGGGCGGGATTTAGCAGACCCATTCACCATGGGCACAAATCCCGTTATGACCGCAAAATCTCACAAGAGGGTCATAACGGGACTTGCACTGGCGAGATTTCAGAACGTGATTTTCCCTGTTCCCCCCCACCCCCACCACCCGCCGGTGACATCATCAGAAAAAGCATGATTTGCAATGCATTTTAATATCATTAAACTGCGTTACACAGTAGCACGCGGCCACGATCAATCGCCGACCCCCCCCCCCCCCCCCCGCACCCCTCCTCTCCCCGGTGACGTAACATCATGCCAGCGTGAACCGCCACTGATTTTCGAAAATTAAAACCAGTCATGATGATTACGCCAGGGATGCAGAGGTGCCCTGGAGGCCCAGGGCTTGAGGGCAAAAGGTGGGCATTGCCTCGGCACCCTGGAAATGCCCTTGATTGAGGTCAGGGGGGAAACATCAACGCCAGCATGGGGTAAGACCCTGATACTTCCATGGTGAGTGGGGAATCACCCAGAAGCTTGTGGGGGGGGGGGGGGAAATCGGCCATGTTTTTTTGGGGGGTGGGATTATTTTTTTCACTGATTGGGGTGCCCTTTAAAGATGCCGTCCTGATCTTGTGGAGCCGATCTTACCGGCTCCATCAGGCCTTGACCCGCCAGAGTGACAGTGCAAACCACATACCGCACCGCCCCCCCCCCCCCCCCCCCCCCCCCCCCCCCCCCACCGGATGTTTTTTTTTAAAAAAGAGTGTCAGAAGAACTGGTGAGAAACCTTGGCTGTGGGCTGGATTCTCTCGCCCCGACTGGCTCAGGAACGTCACGATGAGCCGCGTACAATGGAGAACTCCATTGACCTAGAGTGCGATTCTCCAGTCGCCGGGCGGAGAATCCTGCCCTGTGTTTCTGGAGAGAAATATGTTGACTTTCAGTCAGAACACGACACTTTGCTATTCTTTTGGGTAAACTCTGCCCAACATGTCACATTTGGGATGTTACTTTGTAAAAAAATAAATTTAGAGTACCCAAATATATATACATATATTTTTCCAAATCAGGGGCAATTTAGTGTGGCCAATTCACCTATCATGCACATCTTTGGGTTGTGGGGGTGAAGCCCACACAGACATGGGGAGAATGTGCAAACTCCACACGGACAGTGACCCCCGGCCAGGATCGAAGCTGGGTCTTCAATGCCGTAGGCAGCAGTGCTAGCCACTGTGCCACCGTGGCGGCCACATTTTGGATGTTACTTAAGGGGGAAAACAGGAGGGCTGCTCAGCGGCGCAGTGGTCAGCACTGCTGCCTCACGCGCAGTGGTCCCAGGTTCAATCCCAGCTCTGGGTCAGTGTCTGTGTGGAGTTTACATACTCCCCCCGTGTTTGAGTGGGTTTCGCCCCCACAATCCAAAGATGTTCAGGATAGATGGATTGGACACACTAAATTGCCCCTTCATTGGAAAAATGGAATTGGATAGTCTAAAACTTAAAAATAAGGGGAAAAACAGGTAGCAATTCCACAGGACAACTGTTAACTGCAGTCACTAGACATGATGGCTGTGCATGAAGAAAATACAAACCTGCATTTACCTTACATCACTCTCATCAGGAAACCCCTTTACAGACAATAACTTACTTTTGTAGTGTAGTCCCAGCTGTTTTATACGTAAATGGAAAAGTTTATCTGGGCACAGAAATGAAAAATGAAAATTGCTTATTGTCACGAGTAGGCTTCAAATGAAGTTACTGTGAAAAGCCCCTAGTCGCCACATTCCGGCGCCTGTTCGGGGAGGCTGGTACCGGAATCGAATCATGCTGCCGGCCTGCTTGGTCTGCTTTAAAAGCTAGCGATTTAGCCCAGTGAGCTAAACCAGCCCAGAAAGATCCCAAAGGTAGTTAATGTGATGAATGACCAGTGATACTAATTTTGTTGAGGGAATAATATTGGCTAGGTCATTGGCAGAATATCCCTGCTCTTCTTCAAAAACATATCATGAGATCTTCTCCATTTTGTGTTCCAATGCTGGTTTAGCTCGCTGAGCTAAACCACTGGCTTTTAAAGCAGACCAAGCAGGCCAGCAGCACGGTTCGATTCCCGTACCACCCTCCCCGGACAGGCGCCGGAATGTGGCGACTAGGGGCTTTTCACAGTAACTTAATTGAAGCCTACTCGTGACAATAAGTGATTTTCATTTCATTTCATTTCAATGTCCATAAATATGGTGGAAAGCGTCAATGGAAATTTGGTCTGCTGTAATTATACCCTCCTACCAGTAGCGGCACTGTAGGACCGCAGCCTGTATTGCACTGCTTCAACTGGCTCTGCTTTACTGGTGCCCCCACGGTGGCCTGTCCCGTGATCCGCAGGAGGGCCTGTGCCGTGGGGGCACTCTTTCCCTCCGCGCCGGCCGGTGTAACAGTCCGCCATGGCCGGCGCGGAGAAGAACCGCCCTGTGCATGCACCAACGCGTGCCAGCCGTGGCCCTTCAGCGCCGGCTGGTGTGGTGCCCACCCCGCCGGTGCTGGCCTAGCCCCTGAAGGGGCCACTCCTCGGCGACGGTGCGGCCCGCCCTGCTGGTTTGGTGAAAATCCCGCCCCATGTTCTTCACAACTTGTGCTTATGTCGACAACATTTATATAGCACCATGAATTGAAGCAAAACATCTCAAGGCGGTTCATGAGAATGTTAACAGGAGACTGTTCGCCGAGATATCAGCTTGATTCGGTGGTATTATTTCTGCTTCAGTGTCAAAAAAATAATGAGTTCAAATGCCACTGTCGGACTTAAAGCTGATAATGAGCACCAAGCATTAACCACGGTTCAGCTGATAGCACTCTCACCTCTTGAACCGAAAGGTTGTGAGTTCAAGGCCTGCTGTAGGAGTGAGCACAAATTGAAGCTGATAATCCAGTGAAGTACTATGGAGGTGCTGTCCTTTTAATAATGTGGAGATGCCGGCGTTGGACTGGGGCGAGCACAGTAAGAAGTCTTACAACACCAGGTTAAAGTCCAACAGGTTTGTTTCAAACACCAGCTTTCGGAGCGCAGCTCCTTCCTCAGGGTTTACTGGGAAGGCAGAAATCCCACCATCAGAGCCGAAAGTGGGCGGTGTTCCTGCCTTGGCCAGATTCCGGCGCACCCCATGAACTGCTGGCCCAATCAGCTTTCACTGGGCGGTCTCCTTGTACAGCAGCCATGCCACTAGATACAGTCAAAATGCCCACCAAGGCAGGAAGTAGCTCTTAGTTGGTCACGTGAGTGGGTTAATTGGCCTCGAGGCAGGCAACCTATCTGCCAGCTCACCCGCTGCTGGCAAAGTCGAATTATAAGAAGATGCTGAGCATTGCTAGTTTCGCTTTCTTAATCCTCGGGAGCACCATGTTCAACCTCAGTAAGTTCCAGCCTATCCATTACTCATGCCAGGCGTGCTGGAAAAGGCTAGTCGCTGTCTGCTGGAGGTTCACACTGAAGGACTTGAACCAATGAGTTGAATAAGACCCTGAGGAGAGGAGGAATAGGCTGTACAGTCCTGTGTGCCTGCTCCGCCATTAAACAAGATCATGCTTTATATTCACCTTGACTCCACTTTCCTATCTGTTCACCGTAATCCTTAACTCCCCTATTTCAGGAATCGGTCTATTTCATACACGTTCACTGACTCAGCTTCCATGGCCAAATCCAGAGATTCATTGTCCACTTCATCTGTCTTCATTTAAAATAAATATTTCTTGGGACGTGGGATGGCCAGCACGTGCTGCCCATTTCTAATAGACCACTCCGTATTCAGAAGCTATGCCCCCTAGTCCTTGTTCTTTCCCTTTGATTAAGGATTAGCTGTGGCTAACCCCCTAAGCACATTATTAAACATTTCCCCAATTAAAATTAGAATACATTTGATTCAATAAAGCCTTATTTTTCTGACACAGTCTTTGACAAACTAATCAACTTCCTTGTTCCTCTTTACCCCGCCACCAATGTTAGGATCATGGATGAAAACCCAAATTTTCTAAGTTTGTAAAATTGTGAGGACATGTTACTGCACCACAGGAGTGATAAAACTGACCAATAGGTCAGTTTTAAAAGATTTACATTAACATAAACTTTCATTCAAACACAGAATTAACCACGTTAGCAATGAAGAAATAGCTTTACAGTTACCAGTTACATTAGTTCTTAAGTAAAAGTGAAAACCTTAAATTATTTCCTAACCCGTACCCATGACCAGCACAACAGACACCACTTGAGGAATTACTGGATGCAAACATTCTAGGTAAAGGAAACTGTAGCGACATGTATGAACGACTGGTAGAGAGGGCCGACACTGTACTGGACGCGACGAGGAAGAAATTGGAGGAAGACTTGGGCTCAAAATAGGGTGTGGACTCTGGAGCGAGGCACTGCATAGGGTCAACTCCACCTCTACATGCGCAAGAGTCAACCTAACACAACTAAAGGTGGCACATAGATACCACTTAACAAGAACCCGAATGAGTAGGTTCTTCCTGGAGGTGAAGGACAGATGTGAACGGGCCCGGCCAAACACGCCCACATGTTATGGTCTTGCCCCAGACTTGCTGGGTACTGGACAGTCTTCTTTGAGGCAATGTCCAAAGTGGTGGGGATGAGGGTGGAGCCATGCCCAAAAGTGGCGGTCTTCGGGGTATCAGACCAGCCAGATTGCTTCATGGGGAGGAGGGCGGACGCCCTTGCCTTTGCCTCCCTGAACGCCCGTCATAGAATCCTGCTCAGCTGGCGATCAGCAGCTCCACCCAAAGCTGCAGACTGGCTGTCCGACCCAGCGGAATTTCTCCAAATGGAGAAAATCAAATTCGCCATCCGGGGGTCATAACATGGCTTCCTCAGAACATGGGAGCCATTCACCCAACTGTTCCAGGACCTGCTAATGGCTAATGGAAAAACAAATAAATAAACAAGTAGCCACGAACCAGGGGAAAGTAACTAAGACACGAGAAAAGAGAAGGAAGGGAGGGAGGACCCGGAGGGGAGGGGGGACAGGGAGTAGCCAAACACAATGGGAAAGAAAGGGGAGCTGCAGAGAGGGGGAGGGGGAGGGGGGGAAGGGGACAGGGAAGGGTGAGGAAGGGGGCACAGGGAAGAAGGAAGGACAGGGGCAAAGAATAATAGAGGGGAGCCAGAGGGGAGGAAAGACGAGGGAGCACAAACTGGAAGGAGAGCACGGGAAACGACAATGACCATATCGAACACAGCAGGGCAAAAGAGAGTAAGAAAGTACAGGGGGAAGGAACGACAGATGGCTGAAGCGGAGGCGAACACACAACAGCAGCAAAAACCGACCGGGAGAAGCAAGCAACATCCGCCCCACCCACCCAGTTTTGTTTTGTTTTGCTTGAAAAGAAAGGGGGGGGGGAGAAAGCCCCCCCCACCTCAAAGACATGTATAATGTAATTATCTCTTTGTTGTTTTAATCTATGTATATTTACTTCCCCAATTTTTACTTTCCCACCCCTTGGGGTTTTTTTATTTGTGTTTTTTTATTTATGTTGTGTTTTTGTTTTTGTTATCTTTTTGTGTACGCCTGTAAATATACCCCATGTGCAAAAAACCCAATAAAAAACATTTTTTAAAAAATGTTTTTTTCCTAAACCTGCCACTATATTCCAATTAAGCAAACCAATATATTTCAAATACCACACATAGTTAAGAACCAAGGTTCCTACTTGCTTTTCTCTGTGCAGAATCTTTGGAGCGAGAACGTTTCAGGACCAACATCTGTTCAGATGGAAGTTCGAGGACCAACTGACTTTTCAGATCGATCTAGCTCCTCCCATTAGCTATACCATCTGTACCCAAAGCATAAGGCATTCTTTTGTCTCTTTTTACAAGATGCCCTTAGACTTGTTTAGCCAGGACCAAACACAATAACCCTCATAAATTATCTACACCCGAGGGGTCCTTCAAGCATTAAAAAAATATTCCATTAGCTAGCTATCTGTAAACAAGTACAGAGTTCTCAAGATCTATGAGTAGAACACTTCACTTGCAAATCAATGATTATGTTACTTTTATGACACCTTAATTACAGCTCTAGCAGTCACACTATCCGTTTTAATAACATCACTGCAAAAAATATAAAATATGACAATTTCTTACATTCATCACATCAAGCTTATAATTTCACTGGATGACATATTGCCACCATGCATCTCTGGAGTTTTTTTTAAACTTCAATATATTGGAATATGTAGTATTAGCATGCTTGAGATTGTAAAGGTTAATGTGGGACTGAGGAAGGAGTCCTATTTTATGATGTAGGGTGTGACATGGGAGTAGTTGAGTGTAGGAGTGAGACTAGTAGAAGTCAGCATGAAGATAACACCTAGTCAGGACAATATCCTATTTATATATGTACCTAGTTATGTGTTATTAATAAAGGGAGCCAGTTTAGCTCATTTGGCTGGACAGCTGGTTCATGATGCAGAGCAAGGGCAATAGCGCGAGTTCAATTCCCGTACCAGCTGAGATTATTCATGAAGGCCCCGCCTTCTCAACCTTGCCCCTCGCCTGAGGTGTGGTGATCCTCAGGTTAAATCATCACCAGTCAGCTCTCGCCTCAAAGGGGAGAGCAGCCTATGGTCATCTGGGTCTATGGTGACTTTACTAAGAAACAATTATTGTTCAAACGTACAAGCCTCTTGACCTCTTCATGAGTCAACCTTACAACAGCACACCTATGATGAGTTTCTCCTTTCACCCATTGGTAACAGGATATCTGCCAGCTTAAGGACACAGTGAGCTAAGCTGAAAAGTCAGCTGGCTCAGAATGCAAAGCAGATGGCAATGGTTTGATGCATTAGTTCCAAATTAAAATTTGGCTAGTGTTATCATATTCATATTGCATTCTATTTTCCATACTTCCACGGTTGCTATTTTGCAATGGCTTGGCAATGTTACTTGGCTTTTCTGGCTGTTAAAAATAAAAGGTAATCAAGAAATATGTTTACGGCTGGTCTCCTCTGTGCCTCTTTTGATTTTCAGAGTCCTAAATGAAATTAGTTCCACCAATCTCAATCTAGATCCTGCGCACACAAGCACCGTGCAGAAAGCTGCCCTTAATCCAAACATAATTGATGCTAAATTGGCAACTTGAATCATAAAAGGCAATGATAGCTGGAGTGCGAAGCAGAAGAATGTTGCGCAGGTGCAATAGGAAGTACTGTTCTGAGATAAATGTTAGGGCACAACAGGATAGGCCAACAGGCAGGTCAACCTCCAATTTGCTAAGGTTAAAAATAAATTCTGTTTTTCCAAGACTACAAAATACTTGTAGAAGTTCATTTGTTTGACCACTGACACATTCTTAGTTTTCTAATGAACCAGCAGTGAGATGCAAGAAATAGTCTCCACTTCTTTAGCTGATGGGCTAATTTGACGGGTAATAACCAATCGCCCACACCTGCAATCTCCTACACCTGTATTTGCCAACCTCAGCAATAATGGCACTGAAGATACAAAAGCAACCAACTGCTCAAACAATAAACTCACTTGTAGCGTAAGTCTTGGTTACTTCTACCTCAATCGATATCATTCTGCAAGGAGAATACGATATATGCATATTGTGTAAAGCCAATGTCAAGACAAACCAATTGTAACAAAAAGCACACTGAGGCACTAACTGTGCCTTTTTAATAACATACAAATGGTCTCCCAATGCTTCAAGCATTATAAATCAAGAGTTAAAATTAGTATAGCAAATTAAAAATAATTGCGGCATTAACTTCAAACAAATTCATTAGGAGGTCAAATTAAAGACGTGTGCCGTGAGGTATTCATAACTCAAGCATCAGATAGTCCCCTGTGTAAACAAACACCTCTTTCAATGGTGTCTAACACAGCAACGGGCTCCACAATATTTCTTTCAACTGATTCAGTGTCTATGCAGAAGCTCCCTTTGAGTCGGTACATTAATTACTTTTCTTTAAAATAACATCAAACTCATGTTTGTTGTCATGTTGGCCTCTTGAACATGGCAAAAAGACATATCTGTGCAGAGCGTGCCTAAGAAGCATACAAGGGCTGAATGGTGGCACAGTGGTTAGCACTGTTGCCTCACGCGCCGAGGACCCGGGTTCGATCCTGGCCCCCCGGGTCGCTGTCCGTGTGCGGTTTGCACATTCCCTAGTACCCGCATGGGTCTTACCCCCACAACCCAAAGATGTGCAGGGACAGTGGATTGTCCATGCTAAATTGGCCCTGAATTGAAATTTCTCTTTTTTAAAAGCAGAGCAACAGAAACAGATTGAGCAAGTTTCTGACTTTGCGCTAAAGGGAAATCTGCCCCCATATCTTGGCACTGGCTTGGATTATAGTAACATCCAACCTCCTCAACACAACAGTGCCCCTTTAAGTTGAGAACTAAGACCTGCACAGCGTTATGATTTAACTCTAGAATCTATTCATCAGTACAACTCTAAATCCACTGAAGCAAATTGGACCCACGCTGTCAGACAGCAATGCGATGCCATGTGCATGCATGCTTCATTTCCATTGCAATAAATAATGCAGTTCCTGCATACAAACTGGAGTGGCTGTTAATGACATCTCATTAGTCAATCTCACATAAGTAAACTGGAGACGCAAACCATTTCAGGAGAGGTAAACAATTTACACCAGGGATTTTGTTTTCAAATTAATTTGTGTTCACCAGTTCCAACCGAGCCTGGTGTTATATTCCTGACTGAAACTCTCAACATCAGTTCCAAAGTAAAGGCCTCAAGATCAGTAAAGTAACGGCAGAGAATCATTCCAAAGAAAGCTTCTTCCCTTACTGTTGATACAATAAAAAAATTTTTTTAAACCATCCACCCCAGCTCAGACCTCCAAAAAGCATAAATTAAAGTCAAAGTTTTGCTTTGAAAGACATCGAGTCACCTCAGGGGAGAGAGGCTTTTGAGTAAAGCAGCAGAGGAACCCTGATGATTCCCAGCAGAAAAGTCTGGCACAGCTCCGAAATTTCAGGAGGCCACAGATAACTTTTCAGGGAGTGGAAACATAACTTCAATCACTTCTTGGAACATATTCATAGATTTAAAATTTCCTCAAGGAGAGATTACTTGTATTTTTGGTCCAACCCTTGAAACCACTGTCAGGCCACACAGAAGTTATAGTGGAAGCATATGACAACCGCTCCCCCCTCCCCTCCGAAGGCTTGAAACTGTAACAGTGCAGGCTAATCACATCAAGTCAGACGTTTTTTTCCCCATCACATCATAGCCAATCGGATAAATTGCACTTAAAATGGCGGGGGGGGGGGGGGAGGCAATTAAGGACATGTTGGGCACAGATGCTGATGCTATATGAGATTTCCAACATGTAGAATTTAAGGCATTAATTAACGTGAAATGTTTCTCACTACAAAGCAAACAAGATTAAACGTGTCCCCGTTGTATGTGGGAGAGATCAATTAGGGGGGGAAAAGGCATGTGTTGGAATCTGACAGCTCTGATACAGGTGCTGGCTTCTACAGGCAGCTGAAAGCCACAATTGTCAGCCCTAAAATAATGTTGATGAAGTTTAATTTTGATATAATGATGCTCCAAATGGACTCTTTACTTGATGCGAGATAAGCTCTATAATTAAGCACTTTGAAAAAAAGTCCCCATGGGGGGAATGCATAGAAATCTATGTGTACGCAAGTACAAAAAGGATCCGATTAATCCTACTCACAATTGTAGTGTTATTCTTGTACAAAGGTGAGTGTGTACCCTCTGTACAGCTATCACTTGAGTCAAATTAATTAACAACTAAAGTTGTGTGCTATTAAGCGTCAGTGTCAATATTGTCCCTGCAGCAAGCTGTGCAATACACACGGTGACGTTCATTTCAGGAAAAAAAATCATTTTACGCTTGGGGTGGGATTTTCCGGCCCCACCCATCTTCCGAATTGTCCGGTCCCGCCGAAAGCCATTTGGCCGAGCTGCCGAATCTCTCCCCCACGGGGCCGGAAAATCCTGGCCTTAGAGCAGTATTAAAGTGATTTTCCGTGTGCTGCTGCCCCTGAGCTGCAGGATTAGTGCGGCTTCGCTGGGAGGATGTCTCCCGCCAGCCACACATTCTCCAACCAGGGAGAGGAACAAGTGCAGCGTGGCTCCCGGGCCAGTTCAACATGAGCAAAAAGACCAGTTTTAAACGCGCAACTTTAACCATCTTCTTTCGAGTCGTTTTACAAGTTGAACGGATGGAAAGACACAGTCACAGGCTGTAACACTGATGCTGCATTTGCGCATGTGCAGGCAGTGCTCCCCCTGCTGCTGCGGCACATGTAAATGCAACCCCATTGCAAACAGAAGACAATCTCACCACGGAGGGCCCCCAACAATTGGTCCTCCGAACCCAATTGTGCTCTTAATTACATTTTCCTCCAAATCATTTATATATACTATGACCTTTGCTGTTCGTAGTATATATAAATGATTTGGAGGAAAATGTAACTGGTCAGATTAGTAAGTTTGCAGACGACACAAAGGTTGGTGGAATTGCTGATAGCGATGAGGACTGTCAAAGGATACAGCAGGATTTAGATTGTTTGGAGACTTGGGCGGAGAGATGGCAGATGGAGTTTAATTTGGAAAAATGTGAGGTAATGCATTTTGGAAGGTCTAATGCAGGTAGGGAATATACAGTGAATGGTAGAACCCTCAACAGTTATGACAGTCAGAGAGATCTAGGTGTACAGGTCCACAGGTCACTGAAAGGGCAACACAGGTGGAGAAGGTAGTCAAGAAGGCATACGGCATGCTTGCCTTCATTGGCCGGGGCATTGAGTATAAGAATTGGCAAGTCATGTTGCAGCTGTATAGAACCTTAAGTTAGGCCACACTTGGAGTATAGTGTTCAATTCTGGTTGCCACACTACCAGAAGGATATGGAGGCTTTAGAGAGGCTGCAGAAGAGATTTACCAGGATGTTGCCTGGTATGGAGGGCATTAGCTATGAGGAGCGGTTGAATAAACATGGTTTGTTCTCACTGGAACAACGGAGGTTGAGGGTCGGCCTGACAGAGGTCTACAAAATTATGAGGGGCATAGACAGAGAGGATAGTCAGAGGCATTTTCCCAGGGTTGAGTTAGACAGATTCTTGAGTGGCAAGGGAGTCAAAGGATATAGGGAGAGGGTAGACAGGAACGTAGAGCTGGGTCCACAACCGACCATGATCTTACCAAACGGCTCAAGGTGCCGAATTGCCGAACCCTGGTCCTAAATTGTATCTGTTCATATACGTTCATATGTTCTGCAGCTATCAATGTAGAAATGCAACAGGTTGATGCCAACACTGTGGTAATAAAGCTGCACCTTGTCTGTAAGCTTGGTCTCCACTCCATGTCAATTCACCCAGCCCGACCAATGAGATGAGCGATGAAAAGAAAAGAAAATCATCAGCCCATTAGATCTACACCGGCCCTTGGAAACAGCATCCTACCTAAGCCCACGCCTCCACCCTATCCCGCTAACCCAGCACCCACCTAACCTTTGGAAACTACGGGGCAATTCAGCGAGACCTGACCTGCTCATCTTTGTGGGAGGAAACCGGGGCACCTGGAGGAAACCCACCCAGGCACGGGGAGAACGTGCAAATTCCGCACAATGACCCAGGGCGGCAATCGAACCTGGGACCCAGGAGCTGTGAAGCAACAGTGCTAACTACACTGCTACCGTGCTGCTCAAATCAGCCAGAACACTGCAACTGTTAATGAGATTTAATTGCATCACATCTAGCCCAAGTAAACTTAGATTCCTTGCACTGCAGAAGAAATAAATACATATGGTTGGCTGTTTTATCTCTTATGGATAATTTCTGTTCTTGACTTATACATGAGGTGGCCTCTTGATTTAAGTCAATTGATAGGATTAAACTGAGGTGATGGGTTGTATTTAATCGAGCCCCCTCTGGGGACTTTTAGAGAAGCCCCGCCAAATTAACTGCAACTCAGGCACTTAACAGAACAGCGGCAGATCTTCCTTGGGCCAAGGACCCTGAGGGCACAAGTCCTGTCCTCAGGGAGCTGTCAGCCAATCAGAGGCCAGGGAGGCTGCGGCCAGTATGACCCTAACCCCTAAACTCCATTGCTCCCAACCCTAAGGCTTAGTATGGCCGCTGGATTCCAGGATACAGGAGAATGACGGTGGGAAGGGGATTGTGGGATGGACGCCCTGGATGAAGCAGTTTGCCAGCAAGGGGGCGGGGCTGTCAGCATTAACTGAACACTTACGGCTCTCAATTGGTGATAGATGGGAAGATCATGCACGGGCTTTCCCACCAGACTTAATGTGGAGATAGGCAGTGAAATGTGTCCCCCGCCACCAAATTCACCGCGGGGCAGGAGGGCATTAAATTCTGCCCTATATTTCTGACCTCCACACTAAAGCCAGCATCCTTCCTCCAATGTGCAAATTAAAGTCAAATGACTGTTTCATTACTAAAAACAAAAGGCTTCAGGAGAAATTGAAGCATCATCAGAATAGGACTCAGTTGCAATACACTTAATGGCAAAGCCCTTCTGCGTCAGAGGCTTAAATCAAAAGAATAGTGACATGGGAAAGACCCCATAAGATCAGCAGCTATAATCAAACAGGAGGTCACAAAAGGGGGAAATCGATAAATAGAAGCAAAAGCAGATTGAACAATTTGAACACACACCTTTCTGAGATCCTGCAATGCGAGTCCCGTTTAAAAACATCAGATAGCTCACCTTCTTGAACGTGGCAGCACATTTGCCAATCCACTGTATGTGTTTGCAACAAGGTTGATTTTGGGACCGATTGCAGTTGCTTAGGTTATTTCTACCTGCAGTCAAACTGAAACTAGTTGAACACTTAATCCCCCAAAACCTGTACGTGTGGAGATCATGTGGGATAGATGAGTGAGACCTCGGTCTGTGATGGATATACATCAGTCAAAACATAACGATGATCTACCCAGGTATGGAATTTACGTTTTTCATTCCAAACCCTTCAAACAAATCAAGAGCACAGCAAACTAATGCAAATCTTGGGGAGTGGGGCTCATGAATAAGGATGTATAACATGGAAGTACCGCACCAGAAAAGATGATACCGTCCTTTTGTTTTGGTTAAAAGAGCTAATGCCTCTCAATCATCCATAGGTTTACAGCATGCAAAGAGGCCATTCGGCCCATTGTGTCTATGGCAGATGAAAAAGAGCTATTCAGGCTAATCCCAATTTTCAGATCCTGGTGCATAGCTTTGTGTGCCATGCCATTTCAAAGTGCATATCTGAGTTAATCTTTTACATACGATGAGGGTATCTGCCTCGACCAACCCTTCAGTGAGTTCTAGAACCCACTGCACACCTCGGGAATAATTCCAACATAGGGTGGGTGTTTCCAGCCCCGTCTTCTGCCAGCGTCGTCCGGTCCCTTCGAAATTCAATGAACCTTTGACTGGGCTGTTGAATTTCCCACAGCGGGTACTGCCACAGAGTAGGGGGAAAATCCCAGCCATAGTGCGCTAGTATAACTCTAGTGATAACGAACTGGTATCTCGTTTTACATTTCTCCAGAACTCATCTCATTGAAGTCGAGAGAGGTGTAAAATGAGCCATCAATTGGCTGTCACCTGTCTATACAGTCAATCAAATTTAAAATGATCTGCCAGGTCCCCAAATCTCCAAGGACAGTCCATGACATATTTTCTACGCCCTGTGGAAAGTAGTTATGCTTCTATTGCCTGTGCATCTCGCCTCTCATAAGCTGACATTATGGATCTTCAGAAGTGCTTTATTGGCTGTACATTGCTTTGGGGCATCCTGAGGTCCTGAAAGGTGCTATATAAATGCAAACTTTTTTTCTGGGATGGATAGTGTGTATTCAAATTACCTGTTTGGCTATCTGTTGATTAGTTACTTTATTTTTGCATCTACATTGTTGATAAGCTGTTCCAGTTCTGACTTGTGTCGAGGCACTGGATGAAACCAAAGGATAAAGATGTCCTGGCCCAAAGTGAAAATAAGCCATGGAGAGTCCTCCATAGAGACTTGGTGGATTGTCAATCCAAAAGCGACCCCTGGTTCGCTGACTGAGCCTTTAAACTAAGACGAACAGTACAGTTTTCAATGGAAGGCATTTAAACTCACACATTAGAAGTAAATTCATAGACCCTCTCAATCATTTGAGCACAGAAGGAGGCCATTCTGCCTCTTTGGTAGAATTTTCAATTTTTTCTTCTATGTGCTGGCTCGGGCAAAAGAGCAGAATGAAGCATGCCGGCTACACTCTGCTTTTCTCCAGCAGCACCTCCAGGAAAGTGCGAGGAGGACGACATTGGGACTGACAGTCAGCAGCAACTGGCGGGGAGTGCGAGAGGAGGATACCTGGACAGACAGTCAGCAGCAACTAGAGGAGAGTGCAAGATAAATACACATCTACATCACAATATAGCATCTAATAATAACATTTGAAGTTGTCAAGACATTTAACACTTACCTTTCAGAATGTTCCCAGCATCTCTGAAGGCTGCCCACGGTAGTGACAAACTCTCTAATGAGGCAGGTTATTTTTTAGGACTTCTACACCAGCACAATAAAGTTGAGTGTGTTGGGAGGGGGGGGGGGGAACAAACTGTGAATAGGTCAGCTAAAAATAGCAAAGGGTCGATAAATGGTGCAAAAGATTCTAAGTTTTCATCATTCCCTACCCCATTCCCGCCTCCATCATCGGATGAAAATACAAACCCATTTCCCTCATAACTATCCCCTATTCCTGGTATCATCCTGGTGAATATGTTTTGTAGTTTTGCTGTGATTTTAATATGTTGAGTCTAAATGCTAACACAAACTAGTTGGGCCAATGGTTGTTTTCTACTGAATATTCTTGTTTCTATAGTGAGGAGTCCAAAACTGTAAACAGTACTTAACTGTTCATCCATACCTCACTCTGTGGGCGCGATTCTCCCAAACCGGGAGAAATCGTAAGGCTGGCGTCAAAAACGGGCGGGTTTGAGGCCAGCCTCCGCCCCCCCGACCGGGAACCGATTCTGGTTCCCGGTCGGGGCTAGCATGCCGCGGCCGTGAACTCCGGCATCGCGGGCTTAACGAAATTCGTTAAGCCCGCTTGCCAGAGTTTGCGACGGCTGACGCGTCACATGACGTCAGCCGCGCATGCGCGGATTGGAAGACTCCAACCAGCGCATGCGCGGATGACATCATCGCGCATTTGCGCGAAACCCGTGCATGCGTGGGCCGGGATACCTCTCAGCCGCCCTGCGAATGGATACAGCGGGGCGGCGGAAGGACAAAGAGTGCACGGGAATCGGACCCGCTGCCCGCGATCGGTGCCCACCGATCGCGGGCCCATGGCACCCTTGGCACGGCCGTGGTACTGCCGTGCCAATCGGTGCCATGGTTGCCAAGATCCGAACTTTACGGCCGTTTTTACGAACGGTCAGACGAGGTGTGTTTGACGTTCCTAAAAACGGTCGTAAAGGGTTTGGACTTCGGCCCATCGGCCAGCTGAGAATCGCTGCTCGCCGTAAAAAAACGGCGGCAGTGATTCGTGTCGGGAGTCGGGCGTGGGGGGGGGGGGGGGGGGGGGGAGAATAGCGGGAGGGCGTCAGACTAGCGTGGCCGTAAAAATTTACGACCCCCGCTATTCTCCGCACCGTCGTGAGTGCGGAGAATTGCGCCCTGTTTCTCTGTTAAGTGTCATACCACATTTCTTATTTTCTTACAATATCTATATTCCCACAGGTGAAAAGTGATCCCAGAACCGACCCCTGGGGTACACCATATCCAATCCTTCCCCAATCTAGGTGACAGCCATTTACTCTAACTCTTTATTTTCTCTCTGCCAAAACTGTCCGTTCTGCTACAATTCCTCTCACGCCTGGGTTTTTCCAACAACCCTCTTTACGAGGCATCTTATCAAATGGCCTCTGAAGGTACATTAACATTTCATCTACTGTATTCCATTTATCTATTCAGTTGGTGACTTCTTTGAAAAGTTCTACTAAATCTGCCAAACACAGCTTGCCCTTAACAAATTCTTGTTGGCTGTCCTTTCTAAATACTCCCTAAATTGATCTCTAATTGTGTTTTACAAGAGTTTTCTCATGACTGAAATTATATTTGTTCAAGAGTTACCTGATTTGTCCCTTTCTGAACAAGGGTGTCACTTGTCTACTCAGTCCTATGACACAGGCTGTATATTTAAGGAGGATTGAAAATTGTGACCAAAGTCTCCACTATCATGCATGATGTATATGGATCAGATTCTTATTCATCTGAGCTCTCCTCATTTTTCCTCCAAAGTAATTTTATAGATCCTTCTACTAATTGTACTAAGCTCTCCAATGTTCTCACTTCCACCATCATTTGTAAATTTGCTTATCTTTCAATGTTCTTATTAATCCAACTTTCCATCAAGTATTAACCAAACTTCTCGCGGCCATTACTATAAATCGTCCATCCATTGTTTTTGCCTTCTCTGTAAGGATATTGGTATTGTGTCAGTTTGGATGAAGGCATAGCCTTTCTTTCATCCAGATCTTGCTGTAATGATCCAAAATATTTGTGCCACTCCCTCCCGCAGCAATCCAGTAGCCATGCATTGACCTTGCTCATCTCCCTCTCCTGAACAAAATTGGTTTGTGAAGAACTCAATTATCATTCCAATTGAGACACAGTGCAAATGTCGATAGAATAGGGGTTCTGGACAACAGTTATATTCAACCATCATTAACCCAGATTAACTGGATGTTTCTCTTCTTGCTGCTCCTGGGGTCTAGCTGTGCAAAAACCCAATTGCCCCAGTTTGCCCATGAAACAGTGAGTATATTTCGAAAGCAATACCTTGACTGTGAAATGCTTTTGAGGATGTGAAAAGGGCTCCATAAATGCAAGTTCTGTCGTACTTAATATACCAAAGTAAATATCTGAGAAGGCTAGGTTTGGATGCTCCTGGATGATTTATTTCAGTGACGTTGAAGTAAGTGCCTTAAAATGTGTATATTATAGTCGGCCATTGAAGCACTTCAGAAAAAAATAACGTAAATCCCCCCTTAAGGATGAAGCATGTAGCACAGAATTGCTAATACAATTGCCCCCAACACCCAAGTGTGTGATTTACACCCCACACTCAGTGATTTCCTATTTTGGCTGGGAGGTACGAAGCTAAACCCCTGACACAGCTCAGGAACCACTCCATCTTAACCACCTCGAGAAGTTTACAGTGTAAAAGTGCACAGTCATAAAAGCCCAATCCTCCCATTTTTCTTCAAAGTTAAGCTCTAATGGCACGTCTGTGGAACTGTACACAGCTCCAGCCACGCTGTCCCTGATTAACGAATGAAAGGTGAAACGGTTAGTCTTAACCTTGCTGTAATGCACAGCAATACATCTTCCATAAAATGGACCGCTTTCTGTCTACATGCTGTTCCAATTTCCTAGTAAATGCTGATTATATCATTTTAATGCTTTCATTTTCTTTAGAACTCTATTAGCTAAAGCCGAGATAAAAAGAGGATGGCAATAATACTTTCCAGGTCAAATGTACATAAAAGCCACATAAATACGTTGAGCATGAGATTCATTATCCTGCGACTGCTCTTAACATTTGGGGTTTTAAGACTTTTTCCATGGATAGGGAGGTGGAAATGATCATTGTTCTATTTTCGAATGGATCTGACTAAAGATAACATGTGGCATTACTAATGGCAGGAAAAGAGCAGACAGGTCAACATGGCTTCCTGCAATCAGATCCTTCAGATATAACTAAATACTGTTTACTGAATTATTACAACGTGCTTCGTTGCATGTTAATAGCTACTTCATTTACAATTTTGTGAAACATGAGGACAGCTTTATGAATATTTAAACTGGCCATGCACCATTTTCTGCGAAAAGGAGTCATGAGGAATTCATAGCTTTGCCACTAACACCATTGGCGCAATCTACTGGCCGTGTTGTGTTCGATCGGGGAGCGCGTCGCGGCTGGTAGATGCCAGGAGAGGCCTCCTGCGGGTCTCCCGGCAGCCAGTACGCCTCGAGAGATCTAACCGGATCTCACAAAGTGTTGAGATCAGGATCCCGCCCACAATAGGCGTGACCAATTCGTGCTCGCTTAAGTCGGTTTTAAACCTGCAGATGCGAGCTCACCCAGGATTTACCTGCTGCCCAGGATCTAGCAGCCTCGCAAGGAGACCACAGCCAGGTGCAGTTCAGTGGGTCAGGCGGAATGGCACCGGGGGGGGGGGGGGGGGGGTCTTCCAGGCCATTGGTGGCCCCTGGGCTTCAGGGACAGGGCAGGATGGCTCTCCTCCTGGAACGTGGGCTCCTTGGCACTGCCAGGCTGGCTCCTTGGCACTGCCAGGCTGACTCCTTGGCACTGCCAAACTGGCACTGTCAAGGTGCCTGGATGGCACAGCAAAGCCCAGCAGGAGCACAACATGGGTGCAAGTGCAAAGGTGCCCTTGTTGAGGTGGCACTGCCAAAAATCAGTTCCGAGAGGGGCCAAGACCAGGAAGCGAGGATGGGGGTGATACGAAGGGTAGGAGGCTCCAAGGCAGGGGCCTCTGGGCAGTTGGCAGGAATTGTTGAGGGACCTGGAAGGGGGAGCTGTAAGGGGGTGTGGCGGGACCTGAAGGGAGGGGGGGCTACAGGGACCCCATAGCAGGGTGTCATCACTTGGGGATGGTGGGGTAATGCCCATATGTGTGGGGGTGACATTGTCCATGGGTGGGGGTGGTGGAGGACCCACAAACTCACTTAGAGATCAAGGCACCCTTTCAAAATGGCAGCCTGATCTCTGAGGAGCCAGTTTGGCAGGCAAGTTTGGCCCTCAGTGATGAAAATGTGGCTAATCTGGTGAGGAACTCCCCAGGGCCCAGAAAAGTAACCAAGTGTGGTTAGATAGCAGTGGGGAACTCCCAGCAAAAATTACACTTGAAAAATTCTCTGTTAGATCATGCCCCATGTATCCAAATATTAGCACATTAAATAGGGGAAAGATGATGGCAGGCAATGCAAGTTAGTTTGAGATACATAGGTGGGGGCGGGAGGGGGGGGGGATTCTCCGTTGCCTGACGGCAAAATCATAATCGCCGATCAGGCGGAGAATCGAGTCCGCCGCTCAAATCTGTTTAACACCAGTCAGCCATGCTCCGTCCCCATGGAAATGGCGTAATTGCGTCACGGAGTCGTTGCAACGGCGTTGGTGGGTTATCGGCCGGCCTCCAATGGGCCAAGTTCCCATTGGCGCGGGCCACATGTGGTCTCAGCAGTCGGGAACCCGACGCGGGGCTGCGGACTGTGTCTAGCGCTGCCACACTTAGCCAGGATTGTGACGCTGTCCGGGGGTGGGGGGGGGGGGGGGGGGGGGGGGGGCTGCAACGAGGGTTGGAGGGACTGGTGGAGGGTGGCCTGTGGGGTCATGGATCGGGTCCGCACACGACCAGCGCCATGTTGTCTGGCGCGACCGCGGCAGGTCATCAGCATGCGCGGCCAGGGACCCGGCCATTATCCAGCTGTTTTCTATGCAGGAGCTTGGTGTATCACCCGACGCTGCTGCTAGCCCCTTACCGGTCCTGGAATCGGTGAGGGGTCGGCACTGATTTTTTCCATTGTAAGCCTCCTGCCGTTTCTCCGTTCGAACCAGCACTTAGCCGCTGAAACGGAGAAAACAGCACTAGATTCTCGGATCTCATCCTTTTAAAATGCCAATTGTACGATTTCCATGACAGTAACCTATTATTTCATAAAAGGCGTTCTAGTCTTAATCAATTTATTGAACAGCCACTCCAGTTGTTGAATGTGCTGCATTTTTAAAATAAATATCTCTTGCTGTCCTTCTTAAGTTTGACTTTCATGCCCAATGGCCTTCCTTACATAGTAAGGAAGGGATGACAGGACAAAAATCTCGAATGGTGAAATTAATAAGTAGAAGCATCTTACCTGCACTCGCACATCCTGATTGTAAAGGAAAACACCCAACAGTGAGCACCCTGAGATTAAGCATGCAGTTTTGGGTCACAGAAGGTAGAGTCAGCTTGAGACTCCGACTCATTTGTCAACTGATATCTAAACGCATTTGGTAATCAGGATGTTGGGATTGATTGTGCTAACTGGTACTCTCGTTCAGAATGGTAACACGCATAGCTGGTACGGAAATGGATAGTTTGTAATGGTATTATTTTATGGGGAGGGGGCTTTACTCTGGAGGCAACTGTTTTCTACCTTAATTGGGAATACTTGCTGTCGTGCAATGTGTTCTACGCCCAAGCTCAAAGGCCTCACAATTTGACAAATCATTATGCCCCCAGTAACAGTAACCCTACATTTGGGAGATGGAGCTGTTACATGTGCCTGCATTTTGCTTTCACTTAAATTTTTTTAAATTAAGAATTTTTTATAGGGATGGGCAGCTAAAAACATTCACTTATTGAACCAGATACTTGGACCTGGAATTGAGGAATTCTGCACCCAGCCACTGAATAACAGTATCTTCCACAACCTTAGGACAGCCGATAGTCATTTACAGCCAGCACTTTTGAAGTGTAGTCACTGTGTTATGTGAGAGCACCTTTAAGAAATGAAAAAAAAATTGCTTATTGTCACGAGTAGGCTTCAATGAAGTTACTGTGAAAAGGCCCTAGTCGCCACATTCCGGCACCTGTCCAGGGAGGCTGGTACGGGAATCGAACCGTGCTGCTGGCCTGCTTGGTCTGCTTTAAAAGCCAGCGATTTAGCCGAGTGAGCTAAATGTTTAAGCAATGTATCTTTAAGAAATGGAGCAGCTCATATTACTGAAGTGATGTCAGAGGGTGGGGGGGGGGGGGGGGAGGGGAGTTGAGCTGAGCTCACTTCCGCTATTAGTTTCAGTTTGAGAGAGCAGCTGAAAAGTGCCTGGCTGGTTTGCTGAGAGCTGCATGAAGAAAAAGAGCTTGGGTGTGTCTGTGTTTGCAGTGAGCTGGATCTGATGTGATCTCTGCCATGAAAGACTTTCTTGAATCATTTGGGTGATTTAAACTCATAATAGTAATGTATTTAACCTGATGTGTTTCTGTTGTTAAAGGTGTTAAATCTTTTGGATGTTTGAAGGAACATTTTGAGGGATTATTTAGTGTTGTATTATTTTTGGGGTTATCTTTGAAGTAAGGGGTGTTAAGTGATCCAATGTTTATTTGAAAGGTTAAGTTGAATTCATGGAATAAACATTGTTTTGTGTTTAAAAACCCACGTGTCCATACTTGTAACACCACATCTGGAGAACAAGCCGTGTGCTTCAACAGCAACAATACATTAAAGGGGGAGGTTGGTTGAACTCCATGATACATTTTGGGGTTCTGAAAATGTCTCTCCCATAACAACTGTTGTAAAGTAGGACCCCTGCATAGCAAGGTCCCACAAATTGCAATGTGATAATAACCAGATAATTTGTTTGTCGTGATAGCAGCAGGGTAGCATGGTGGTTAGCATCAATGCTTCACAGCTCCAGGGTCCCAGGTTCGATTCCCGGCTGGGTCACTGTCTGTGTGGAGTCTGCACGTCCTCCCCCTGTGTGCGTGGGTTTCCTCCGGGTGCTCCGGTTTCCTCCCACAGTCCAAAGATGTGCGGGTTAGGTGGATTGGCCATGCTAAATTGCCCGTAGTGTCCTAAAAAGTAAGGTTAAGGGGGGGGTTGTTGGGTTACGGGTATAGGGTGGATACGTGGGTTTGAGTAGGGTGATCATGGCTCGGCACAACATCGAGGGCCGAAGGGCCTGTTCTGTGCTGTACTGTTCTATGTTCTATGTTGATTGAGCCACTGGATCCTCTTCAAAATAGTGGCAAGACAAACCTCAACACAGAGCTGACCACCAATGGTTCGTGCCATGGTGGTCAAATCCATGTTAAGCATCACCTGATGTGACATGGGAGCCCCACTCTGACAGGGCAGTCTGCTGCGTTTGCTGAAGAGGAAGCCATTGGATACAATTCGCTGGCCTATATTTTCTCTGGGCCCTTTTCTCGGCCACCTGAGCTTTAGTTTCTGCTCACCTCTCTCAATGCCCCTCCAGACAGTCAGTCTGCAGAGGTCAGGTCCATCAGTAAATGTCTGCCAGCAGTGGTCATGCCCATCAGTAAATGTCTCCCAGCGTGTCAATGTCTGCAGTCTTCATATTTCACTTACAAATGTCCTTGTAAAAAAATGTGGATGATCAGGAGGTTGTGACCCAATGGCTAGTTCATCATACAGAAGGTCTTTCGACATATGGCTGTGTTTCATTCAAATAATGTGGTTCAACCAAAGCAAACACCATTAGCTGAGCAATGAATGTATTGTTATGAATATTTAGTTCATAATTCATATGTTTTAGAATATAGCTTTTCGTTTTAAGAATTAAAGGAATAAATGTAAGATAAATGAAAAGTTCGGGTTAAGAAAGTGATAAACAACCCTAACATATAGATAAATAAAACAAGCTAAAATTTAATTAACTTGTTTTTATCTTACGAGATCAGAGTTGATTGTAAAAACAACCGCGAACAATGAATGATCCATCTTTAAGCTGGTACTGGAGCCAGAAGGTCTGGAGAAAAGTTCTTAAACTCCATTGGCAATATAAATTATTCATACAGGTTACATAATCATAGTTGTGTTGAAAGTAAAACAATGAATTTGCAATTCTGTTTGAAGACATCCCAAAGCATGCCAAATTGTCACAGAGATAAGCTATGTGGGTAAAATAAAAGCTTTGATGAAGAGTCATCCAGACTCAAAACATTAGCTCCATTCTCTCTCCACAGATGCTACCAGACCAGCTGATTTTCCAGCATTTTCTATTTTTCTATGTGGGTACACTGTTAAATTGTTCAATGTATCTGTGTGGATTTGTTGACAGATACAAGCAGTTCAGTTTGACGAACATTTGCAGCTTTACTGTATTGTAGACTGCATATCACTGGATGGATAGCCTACAGGAGATGGTAGACAGTTAGACCAACACTCTGAGCAGAGAAATACTAACTTCATAATTCACTGTGTAATCCGGGTGAGGCTCAATCTCAGTTTGGAAGATTATCTCCATTTTATAGCTAGTGGAAGTAATCTGCAGTGGTCCTCACAGAGCCTTGTGGCAGAAAGCAGTCCACAGAGTTAGCTTGGAAAGCTGTGAGAAGGAAGTTGGGTATCTCCCAGTTATACAAACAAGTGGCCGATGAATCTAAGGTAGCGAGGCCGCTAAGGAAAAGGGGGAGGGTTGCATAGCTGGAAAACTAAGGGAACGACGCTCGTATAATGTAATTCTTGGGGGGTGGGGATGAAAAACGTAAAACTGAGCTCGTAATATATACACTTGTAGACTATAATAATTTCACATGTTTTGTTTAATTCTTTATTATATACAAAAAAGTTTGCTTTTGTTTGAAAATGTGAAATCTTGTGGTGTGATTCTGTCGGTTAATTGCTGGGTGTTTGGATTCCTTCGTTAAACATTAATGGTCCATAACAGGATCGTAAAATTAGGCTGCTGGACCTATGATTTGG
The DNA here is from genome assembly GCF_902713615.1 of Scyliorhinus canicula. Classification (NCBI taxonomy): domain Eukaryota; kingdom Metazoa; phylum Chordata; class Chondrichthyes; order Carcharhiniformes; family Scyliorhinidae; genus Scyliorhinus; species Scyliorhinus canicula. The sequence continues at coordinate 265,169,416 of NC_052147.1, forward strand.
TGACCTTGTCCTGCAAAGAGATGCAAGTATAGGTCTGAGGGAGCAAGGAGGAAACTGTTCAATATTTGGACTAAGGAGCAAACAAAAACTCGAACAGTAACTAATCAGATTTCAAACTCCTGAACTTTATAATTGAACCCCTTTGGCCAATTTCCCCCCGTCCATTAGTTTCCTTTCTCAATGATATTGGTTCACACTGGGTTATGACTCCACAAGTGCTGGTTGTCCTCCAGTGTATCCCTCAAGGAGCATTGATGTGAAAACTTGACTCTGATTTAACAGACGACGTGGAATCAGACATAATACACAATATACAGTGCAGAAACAGCCCATGCATCCCAACAAGTCTGTGCTGGCATTTATACTTCAATTCCAGATTTTGAATGAATTCAAATTTCACCACCTGCCAGGGTGGGATTAGAGTCTCTGGATTACTGGGGGGGCAGCACGGTAGCACAGTTGGTAACATTGTTATTTCACAGCGCCAGGGTCCAGGTTCGATTCCCGGCTTGGGTCACTGTCTGTGTGGAGTTTGCACGTTCTCCCTGTGTCTGCGTGGGTTTCCTCCCACCCGGCTGGGTCACTGTCTGTGCGGAGTTTGCACGTCCTCCCCGTGTGTGCGTGGGTTTCCTCCGGGTGCTCCGGTTTCCTCCCACAGTCCAAAGATGTGCGGGTTAGGTGGATTGGCCATGCTAAATTGCCCGTAGTGTCCAAAAAAGTAAGGTTGGGGGGGGGTGTTGTTGGGTTACGGGTATAGGGTGGATACGTGGGTTTGAGTAGGGTGATCATGGCTCGGCACAACATCGAGGGCCGAAGGGCCTGTTCTGTGCTGTACTGTTCTATCTATGTTCTAAGTGCCAAAAGATGTGCTGCCAGGTGAATTGGGCATTCTGAATTCTCCCTCCGTGTACCCAAACAGGCGCCAGAGTGTGGCGACTAGGAGTTTTTCACAGTAACCTCACTGCAGTGTTAATGTAAGCCTACTTGTGACAATAAAGATTATTTTTTAAAAATTAATTAATTAGTCCAGTGACGGTACCCATACCCCACTGCCCCAGCAGCAGAAACTGGGGCTCAAAACTGTTAGCCCTCTGATTTGTGCCCCGTAGCCACACCCAGTGGATGAGCCAGCAGCCTACATTATAACCATAATAACAATCCTAGTACTTGTGAGAAATTGGAACCTTTGGATTTGGCAATTTAGGTCAGTATTTGGGATTAAACGGCACTCAATTTCAGAGAAAAGGCTTAACAGTTCGGCATTGAAAAAAAGATTACACGCCCAGGCAAAGTAAATGCTTAATCAGTACAAGTGAATTAGAATACATTTCTTTTGAAAAGGTGGAATTTAAAACTAATTGTAAACCACAGTCCCACATGCAACCTAAAAGCAGCCATCCTGCCAGGCTGCAGTTGGTGGGTGTGGAATAGAAATATCCTAAAATAATATACAGATATGATGATTAATAATTAGCAAAGAATAAACTATTTTTTCTTAAGTGCAGCTTTCAGTAACATAGCCGTCCAGTAACTTGAGGTCGAGCCAGTGAGGAACTCCAGCTGGATATTCTCAAACTCCCCCCACAGTGCAGTTACCTGATCTGTTTTCACGAAACCATATTGTTCAGGGACAAGCATAACAAACTCAGCTACTGTATGCCTCACACCTGAACATCAAGTGTTGACGGCCATAATGCTTCAGAAAAAAATATACCACCAACAAGAGTTAAGGCTAGATTTTTAAGTCAAATCATTCAAATCAAAGTGAAAGTGTATATGGGTCAAAATGGTGCGAGGTATCGCCCGTATTAAAGGTTTTCCTTCATCTAATTTTGACAAGAGCAGGCTGAGGTATACATGAATTTGTACTCTTGCATGAACCCAGTCAAATCAAGTCTGCCTCCCTGGATTTATTACTGCACTCTTTGATATACTGATCCACATAGGTTCCAGTATGCACCGTGTAATTACTCTAAGGTAATGCCCAAGGTGCTTCAGATCAAACGGTTTTCTGTCAAGAGCTGCTACCCACGTGTACAAGTGCCTTCTACTGTGCAGATGTTCTATCTCCCTTTTGTTTTCACTGTTCAGAAAGTTATTGCATATTCCAATCCTGATACATGCATATGAGTATATATATATATATATATATATTCTTCTTTGTGTAAAGAATAATGGATCTTTGGGATTGATTCCATGGCATACATCTCATCAAGGGGTTCAATGTGAACTTCAACAATGGATCTTAAGTACTTTCAGAACATCTGAACCCTGAGCCGAGATTACTGCCTTGATATCATGCTCATGCGTCTAGTGATTTGTCCAATAAATAATATTGGTGTGGTGAATTTAGGGTACTCCTTGAACATCATCACTGATGGCGTATCAGGTAACAGATTCAAGATGATCTCACTGCCGAAGGATGAACACCGATAACAATAACCGTCGGACAAAACTTTACAGCGGGAAATTAGAACCAAAATGGAGTTAGATGCACATGTGCTCACTCCTGTTGGGAATCATGACAGATGCCATTTGTTGAGGACATTAGTGCTTGGGCAGCTCACATTTACCAGAAAGAGAGAGATCGGATGATTATTTGACATGTTTTGCTGATTTGATACCAATGGTGTCATTTTGGAGCTCAGTGCTGCAGCTAACACCATCTATTGACCGTACAGCTGAATATGTTCCCCCACCAACACTACTTAAATACCATCTGCCTATTACAGGTTAGTTGTTTGCGATTTACTCTGGCTGTTGCAACAACTGTTTGGTATTTGGTATTTCCATAGTTCTTTCAAGCTGCAGAGGTCTACTGGAGATGCTGGAGGACCTTTCACTGACTTCAAGGCTTCTGCACAAACCAGTTGATCCCTGACATGCATGAGTAGGTATTTCTCTTGAAATAGAGATGACGGGGAGAATGAACAGACGCCACGCAGAGTAGGGGCAAGCTGCTGGAAGAGGAGGAGGGGATGAAACAGGAGGTCATATCTACTCAGGATGTTCAGAGGGCAATTCTTTTATCTGAACCTCAGTAAGGAACAAGATGAAAGACATCTTAACTTCCAAATGGTAATTGAAATTTGCCACTTGCTGCAGCCAGAATTTCAGATTGTGACAAAGACTCCGTTGTGAAGGTGACTGTGGCAATGAATCTTGATGCATCTGCTTCCTTGCAGGCTGGATGGAGCTGGAGGTACTTACAACATCTTGCAGCTTCCTGTCTAGCATGATATCGGGGAGGCTACTCTTTCCCTCATGTGGTTATCCCACTGCCCCTTAAATGAACCTATGTCATTCATCTCAACTACTCCATGTGGTAGCAGGTTCCACACTCTCTGTGGAATGAAGCATGCCCTCAATTCCTTATCGGATTTACTACTGGATATCTTTTGGACTGGTTTTGGTCTCATCTACAAATGGAGACATTCATTCCACATCTACCCGGCAAACCATGTTGTAATTTTAACGACGTTACCCTCGGCCTTCTAAATTCTTGTATTTGACCTGGAATTTCTGTACAGATGTTGTGCCCAGGGTTTTCACAATGCCCCGTGAAGACCCACCATGCAGACCTTTAACAGGACGAGCTGCCAACCTGTCTGGCACAGGAAGAACTGGAAGTTGTGTTTAATAAAGACAGAAAGTACTGGAAAAATACAGCAGACCAGTCAGTGCCTGTAATGGCAAAGAAGCTACATTAGGCAGGGGCCTTTTCTTTCCTGTGCTCTCTTCTCAGATCCGATCATCTACTGTCTTTATTTCTAGTCACTGAATTAAGGTTTCCCCCCCCCTCATTGGAGTTCAACTGACAGAAGACCTTGTGATTGATCTGCAAGGCGTTGCAGACATACCCTTGGAGGGGTTCCCACACGACTACCTGCCTTCCACCATCCCATCCCCATAAATCCTACCATTGCCCACCCAATATGGCGCAGCACACCACCTTCCCACACCAATCAGATTGCAAATAGACCCTTCATTACCGGCTTATCCGATTGGACGATTCTTGACTGCCAGTCAAACAGCTTATTTTCCCACATTTGACAATTGACTAACTACCAAATAAAAGTGTTCAATGGAAATATTTTAAAATCCGCCATTTTCTTTCATGCCCCGGTGGTGTTTTTCTTTGCTCGCAGCGGCACGATAGCACAGAGTGGGCGGCACGGTAGCACATTGGTTAGCACTTTGCTTCACAGCTCCAGGGTCCCAGGTTCGATTCTCGGCTTGGGTCACTGCCTATGCGGAGTTTGCACGTGCCTGTGTGTGTTTCCTCCGGGCGCTCCGTTTCCTCCCACAAGTTCAAAGATGTGCAGGTTAGGTGGATTGGCCATGATAAATTGCCCTTAGTGTCAAAAAACGTTAGGTGGGGTTCCTGGGTTACGGGGTTAGGGTGGAAGTATGGGCTTAAGTAGGGCGCTCTTTCCAAGAACCGGTGCAGACCCGATGGGCCGAATGATCTCCTTCTGCACTGTAAATTCTATGAAGCAGCATCCTGGAGAATAGACTATAATTCCTGGAGAATCCAGGACAATCCCATGTCAACATGGCCTGACTTCAGTGTGCAGTCAAAAACCTCAGCACTATGTCCGTAAGCATTCATTGCATAACAGCGTTCTCAAAAACACTAATGGCAACTTGAACTAATAAAGTGTCTTTAACGTACTGAATTGCCCAAATGCGTTTCAAAGGAACATTCTAAAATAGAGTACGACACCGAGTCACAGAAGGAGATATTTGATCAGAGGTAGGTTTTATGAAGTGTATTAGAGGAGGGAAGAGTGAGAGAGAGAGTGGCGAAAGGTGTATAGGGAGGGAATTCCAGAGCTGCGGAATTCCAGAGCTGGGGCCTGGACAACTGAAGGCACGGCCAACAATGGCGGAGTGATTAAAATTGGGAACGCACATGTGGCCGGAATCAAGTGCTGATATCTCAGAGGGTTGTAGGGGATGGCAGAGGTAAGGAGAGGCAAGGCCACGGAGGGATTTTCAAGCAGCAGCGAGAATTTTAAAAGCAAGAGGCTGCTTAAGAGGTTTCAAAGGCAAATACTTATCCACAAATTGTAAAAGCGATTGTTAACTCTGAACCCCAAATACGAATAGGCCGTTGTGTTTTTTTTAATGATGCTATGAATGTAAGTTCCATTACTTAATGCCTGTATTGAATGTAGAACGTTTTTCGAAGGTGCATTTTTCTCTGCCGCTTCCTTGACCCTGGGAGCAATCCCACTGCTTCCTCACAGACAGCTGCAAAGCACACTTCACAACTCCATAAATTATTTATAATCAAACAGAGGCCTTAGTCCCCGGCAAAAAAGAAATGATGGTTTCATGTCCATTAAAGGACAATTTATACATTTTCACAAGGTGATTAGCCCTGGCTGGCATGCAACATTTCTGGTTTTACATTACAGCTAAGTGGCTCTTTTGAAAATCTGCATTGTTAGCTAAGCTATAATTAAAATTCCACAAAAGCCTTCAATGTACCATAAAACTTCAACTAGATTTGTAAATGTTCATTGAGAGCATCTGACAAAAGTGAGATTTGTACAATTCGGAGCGCTTGACCCAATTGTTGGCTTGGTCCCACTTCCGCCGTTGTCTCAGAAACAGCGTTTCTGCCGGAATCTGGACCCATTACCGTACCTCACTTTGGTGTGTATGTTCGGTTCAGTGACCCACCAGCATGGCACCAGAACACACAGGACAGTATGGCTGCCCATCACCATCCTCCAGATGAGCTAACAATCTCCTTTGTACAGCTGCAAGGAGTTGGCAAGGAGAAGCCAGATGCTGTGCTGCAGGAATGCAGAACAATGTAGAATCACAGGGACAGTAGGCCATTGAGACCTCGGGCCTGCTCTGCCATTGAACTGGGTCATGGTTGAACTTTACTTCAATTAACCTGCCACAGCTCCATTTTCCCTCATCCTCTTTCCGAACAAATATCTATTGATCTGAGCCTTAAAGCTCCAATTGCCCCAGAGTCCGCTGTGTTGCCATTGGGTTGGGTTAGGGTTAGAGTTACAGATTTCTGCTCCCTGATTTCTACTATTGTTGGCACTGTGGTTAGCACTGCTGCCTCGTGGGTGGCATGTGGCGCAGTGGACAGCACTGGGACTGCGGCGCTGAGGTCCCGGGTTCAAATGTTGGGATGGCTCTCCGATGCAGTCCCAACGCTGGGTAATTTTCCCAGCATTGCTATGAAGCAGGCTGTGAGCAGATTTGCATATTTCGAATCCCTATTGGGATTCACTTTATGAAGTTGCTGCCATTTTGCCGACTTATCTGAAGCTGTCCCGAGTTGTCCTCCCTGCCTCAGGATTAACTACCTCTTGCATTGGGACTACTGTGGCTTTCGAGCCACTGGCCCCTGTTTGGGCTCTCCTTAATTGGATGGCGGGCAGCAGACGGCCTATTGGGTGGCCACCAAGGTGAAATAGCTGCTAAAGGCAAGAGTGGGCTCTGAACCACTTTTCACCCTGACACTGGGGTCCCAAAGCCCCAGGTAAAGTTTGGTCCAAAGCAGCAGCATATTGGGAAGAAGGTTACACTAGAAGTAGATTCAAAGTTGGTCCTTTGCCCACACACAGTCTGATAGATAAATACAAAGAGAATATAAAGCAATTTCTAAACAGTTGCTTGGTGGTATCAAACTTAAATATTGCGAAAAGAGTGATAGATTGCCAAAGTTTTTCGTCTTGCATTTATGAATAAGAATGTTAAGTTTCTAAAGATCGTAGTTTATACGACAGGAGGAAACGGTCCTGCTTCATTGGCAAATTGACGCTGATCAACTGAGGCATTGCCTTGGAAAAAGTAATATGGAACTTTGGGATCACAAGCCCTCAAAGGTCATTTTAAAAAGGCCCGGGGCTTGAACATATTTCTTTTGTTTACGGGGAATAGGTCCTTGAGGTATAATGTTAAGCAGCTTCAAGCAAACGTAATTGAACCACATTACGAACTCAACTGATTATCTTAAATTGATTGTTAGCGTGGATATTAGCACACTCAGGGTTATTCAGCAAGTGCTGCCCAATTGCGGAATCAGTTGAGCCTCAGCCAATCAGAGTTGACTGTTGTCTAAATCGTCGTGATCATTCAAAATTCCTGCCTTCGTCCTGAAGAGTGCAAGGCTGGTTTAGCTCACTGAGCTAAATCGCTGGCTTTTAAAGCAGACCAAGGCAGGCCAGCAGCACGGTTCGATTCCCGTACCAGCCTCCCCGAACAGGCGCCGGAATGTGGCGAATAGGGGGCTTTTCACAGTAACTTCATTGAAGCCTACTCGTGACAATAAGCGATTTTCATTTCATTTTTCAAAATGCTTCAGCAACACGTCTCTCTTTTCACTGATAAACCACAGAAGAGCTCCTTTAATGATTCCTGGTCTACCTATTATAGACTGGGCCAATGTAGAGTTAACTCATCCTCATCCAGGTCAGTCAAACAATTGTCCCAATTGGCCTCATTGCCCAGAGCGACAAAAAAAGTCAACAATAACAACTTGCATTTATGTAGCACTTTTAACAGAGTTAAAAGTCGCCAAGATTACTATTTCCTGACGAGAGATCTGACCAGAAAGTCAATGCCGAGGGCTATCAGTTGTGGGGTAACACTTCAGCACAGGTGCCACCTTTAGGAAAAAACAGGGGATGTGAAAAAAGGGGAAATTTGTGCAGAAAACCTCACATAACATATAGCATTCCCGTACCAGCCTCCCCGGACAGGCGCCGGAATGTGGCGACTAGGGGCTTTTCACAGTAACTTCATTGAAGCCTACTCGTGACAATAAGTGATTTTCATTTTTTCATTTCATTTCATTTCAACACCTCGCTTCCACCCCATCTCCACATAACCTTTGTCGGTAACTAATTCAGGTCACAGTTCTCCTCAGGCTCTGTGGTCAGCAGCCCTGGTCACAGCAGAACTGCAATTGGCCTGGAAGCTGGTTGCCATGGCCAAACTCTAGGCTGGGTAAACCGTGAAGCCAACCAACCTTGGAAAACATAAAAAAAAGAGGGCGGCAAGGTGGTACAGTGGTTAGCACTGCTGCCTTACTAGTACCAGGAACCCGAGTTCGATTCCGGCCTTAGGTGACTGTCAGTGTGGAGTTTGCACATTCTCCCTGTTTCTGCGTGGGTTTCTTCCATGTGCTCCAGTTTCCGCGCACAGTCCAAAGATATGCAGGTTGGCTGTGATAAATTGCCCCGAGGTGGGGTTAAGGGGACAGGGTGGGGGGTTGGGCCTTGATGGGGTGCTCTTTCAGAGGATCGGTGCAGACTCGATGGGCCAAATGGCCTCCTTGTGCACTGTAGGGATTCTAGGATTCTATTCTCGATCGTTAAATGTAGGTTCGATTTTCCAGATGATTTCAAAATCTTGCATATGTGACAGGAAGGTATGAAACAGGCAGTGCAAACAAAACAAACTCAACAATTGTGACAGACCCCTTTTCTTAAAACGAAAGATACCTCTCTCCCTTTTTTTATTTTTAATATCAAAGAGCTACGATCAGGAAAAAAAACTGCAGCATTAAAAAAGTCCTTATGGTCTTGACAGGATTGACTTTTACTACGCCAGATACGATTTTGGCACTATATATGAGGGACGGTTCCGAGACGGCGGGTTGAAAGGTGCAACGTTGCCTCAGGACCTCTGGAGAGCAACTGCAAACCCAGCTGAGATTCATCTCGCTGAAGAAAGGCAACGTACACACTCGAAACATCAATCTGCTCGCTGCCAACCGTCTGGGCTGCAGCAAGACAGATGTGATGGGTTGGGAAGTCCAGTTAATCAAGAGAATGCAAAATAATCTGGAGCGGGCCTACTTAATCTTTGGACAACACAGCGCCTGAGCCTTCGGAATTAGCTTGGGACATTCCTTCGCTGAAGTAAGCAATTTTTACTAATCATTCCTGTCCACATTTACACTTTTAATAACACATCTACGTAATGACCTGCCTGTTTGTCTCGTGTTTTATTCTCTCTCCTCGGGTTAAGATAAAGATACTGTTCAACTAATGATGTTTAAATGTTCCTCTGCTGAGGCTGAATCTAGACGGTGAGGGTTGTCAGGCTACTTGAACACAGGGTGAACATAATATCCGATCATGTTCTCACTCCAAGTCCAAAGAGATGCAGTTTCCTGCTGGATCGATGAATTAGATGGGGAGCAGGGTGTGTGGCTGATGTTCTGCACTCCAGCCAAGTTGAGGGGGGGGGGATTAAGTGAGACCACAGGGCAGAATTTTAACAGCACTCCCCTCTTCCCCCTCCCCAAGATACGGGAGCGGAGGTGGTTTGGGGGTTGGGGGAGTCCAGGTTGGGGGGTCCCACTGTTGGGGATGTGACATAACATAAGAATGGCAGAGGCTCTGCTGCCTGCTCAGTTGACCAGACAATTTGACAGATTAATGGCCCAAATTAGGGCATTGTTCCCAGGTCGCTGGCACTTTGCCAGTGGCGGAGTGATCGCCATGGTGCAGGGAAAGCAAATGCTGCCCCCAGCCTCCCGCCCCACAGTGGGTTAACTCTGCCGCTCGAGGGTATCCCCTCTCCTCTCTCCTGACCCTACCGGCTTAACCCACGGAAGGTCTGGGCAGCACAGTGCCACAGTGGTTAGCACAGTTGCTTCACAGCTCCAGGGTCCCAGGTTCGATTCCCAGCTTGGGTCACTGTCTGTGCAGAGTCTGCACGTTCTCCCCGTGTCTGCGTGAGTTTCCTCTGGGTGCTCCGGTTTCCTCCCATAGTCCAAAGATGTGCAGGTTAGGTGGATTGGCTATGATAAATTGCCCTCAGTGTCCAAAAAGGTTAGGTGGGGCCACTGGGATAGGGTGGAGGCGTGGGCTTGAGTGGGGTGCTCTTTCCAAGAGCTGGCAGACTTGATGGGCCGCATAGCCTCCTTCTGCACTGTAAACTATCTGATCAAGAGCCGGCAGACTTGATGGGCTGAATGGCCTCCTTCTGCACTGTAAATTATCTGATTCTATGATTGAATGAGGTGCTCTTGCGTTCTCCTTGCTGCCTTAGCTCTCAGTGGCATTGCCCAGGCTCCATAGCTTCTTCACCCTCTGATTGGGCTGGCAGTTTGAAAGGCCAGCAATCCCCCCCCCCCCCTTCCTTTTATTGCCCAACTCCCCACTTGTCGCTCAGAATTGCTTTCTCCTGCAATATCATCGGGGAAGTTGCCCCTCCAGCCCGAATGTGCTGACCAACTGAAAACTACCCCGAGGGCAAAACATCCAGCGCTTTGGCAAAATCTTGTCCCATCTAAAACACCTCAGCCAATTCTCCAGGAGAGGATCCCTTGCCCAGTAACACCCAATAAAACCCTCCTGATCTAGTCCCTTTGCAGAACAACAGTCTTCATTCAAAATTCCTCTGGGAAGCTTTAGATGTTGAACATGGGGTTTAGATTTAAAAACGTGGGCAGCATGGTGGCGCAGTGGTAGGCACTGCTGCCTCATGGCGCCGAGGACCAAGGTTCAATCCCGGCCCCGGGTCACTGTCCATGTGGAGTTTGCACATTCTCCCCGTGTCTGCGTGAGTCTCACCCCCACGACCCAAAGATGTGGAGGGGAGGTGGATTGGCCACGCTAAATTGCCCGTTAATTGGAAAAAAAGATTTGAGTACTCTAACTTGACATAAATAAAGGTTTAAAAACTTTACTTTGGCACAACTTCTGAATCAATTGCACACTATTGACAAGTTAGTCACAATTACTTGTATTCGACTTGTGTTTTGAAATGCCTGCCACATTAAAGAGGAATATGAAATGAGTTAATTAGCATAACATTAACTCATTTGAAGGGAATCTATTGTACAAATTTGCTGTTCTGTGAGAAAATAAGTTTCTTTACATCTGTTTGTGGTTTGCCAATCTACCCTCTAGTTCTCGAATCAAAGCTTAAGTAACTTGCTTACGGGCACAATTGTTTGTGCTTTTTAGCTTATTAAAGACTTGAATCGTGCCCTCTCTTAATCTACTTATCTCCAAAGAAAACTACTTAAATTCTGTAAGCTTTACTTGCTGATTTAAAGCTTTAAACTGCAGAATGATCCTCCTCATTCTGACCAGGACACTTTCTTTTGAAGGTAGTGTCCAGAGCAGGATGCAATATTCTCAGCGTGGCCTATCAAGAAATGAGAGGAGAGCTATGGCCCATCTCAACAATTACCAAAGCACATTGAGCTGCAGCTGCAAAACTGAATTAGCCTCTTCAATGACAACTTCATACCGTCTGGCTGCTTTCAGTGAACGGCTGATAATCATCTAAATATTTTCAATGAACCACCCATTTAACCTACAACAACAACAACAACTTGAGTACAGTTAACATGGTAAAACATCCCAGTATTTTATTCTGTGTAAAAGTTGGAATTTTGCAATACGATATCATATAGGTTGCAGCATTTTGATCTTTTTTTCTACTACACTTGGTGAGCATGATTCACTCAGAATATTGAATGTAAATGGGTAAGATTGAAAAACATACACAACTCTACTCACTGCATGTCTCCTCCCGCTAAATCCAGCCCTCAAAACAAATCATGTCCGTTCCCCAGGAAGCCTAAAGCATCAAAGTGTGCATATGGAACCATGCTGTACAAAACATTGCTTATAGAATCATAGAATTCCCACGGTACAAAAAGAGGCCGTTCGGCCTATCGAGTTTGCAACGACCACTCAAAAGATCACCCTACCCAGGCACTATTCCCCACTCTGTAACCTCACCTGAAGGGGCTATTTCGCATGTCCAATCCACCTAACCTGTACATCTTTGGACTGTGGGAGGAAACTGGAGCATCCGGAGGAAACCCACACAGACACGGAGAGAACGTGCAGACTCCGCACAGACAGTGACCTAAGGTGGGAATTGAACCTGGGTCCCTGGCGCAGTGAGGTAGCAGTGTTAACCACTGTGCCGCCCCTTAAAATACCAAATGTTTATCGCTGCAACAAATGATCCTCGGATCTCAAATGTCTGTGACTGCACAGCTGGCTTAAATCATGAGGCACTTTAGATTGGGGTGGGGGTTGGATAGAGGGCAGAATTTGCAGGGTTTGATTACTGGACATGCAAGGACGGGGTGAGTGAGATGTTTAACTTTGGGAAACCTGTGAAATTATATTTCAATTTTTCAATGTACAGAGCCAAATCCGGGATGGAGCAGATTGTGCACGTTCTATTGAAGTGCTTTGGGGGAGACCAGATCTGGAGCATTGTGTACTGTTCTGGCCTCCACATTCGAGAATGGGTACACATGCATCGGAGGCGGTACAGCAAATGTTTGCTGAATTGGTCTTTGGGATGAGGACGTTGTTCTATGTTTTGTTTTAATAAATTTAGAGTACCCAATTCGTTTTTTCCAATTAAGGGGCAATTTAGCGTGGCCAATCCACCTAGCCTGCATATCTCTGGGTTGTGGGGGAGAAACCCACGCAAACACGGGGAGAATGCGCAAACTCCACACGGACAGTGACCCAGAGCTGGGATTGAACCTGGGACCTCGGCGCCGTGAGGCAGCAGGGCTACCCGACTGCGCCACCACTATCTTGAGAGGCTGAGTAAATTGGGCCGATATTCTCTGGAGTTTGTAAGAATGAAAGGCGATCTCATTGAAAACTACAAAAATCTGAAGTGGATTGATAGAGTGGGCACAGAGCTATTGTTCCCGCTGATAGGTGGGGTTACTGGGTTACAGGGATAGGTTGGAGCTGGTGCAGACCCGGTAGGCTGAATGGCCTCCTTCTGCACTGAAAATTCCATGATTCTATGATCGGGAATCTAAAACAGGGGGACACAGTCTCAAGGTAAGGGGCTGGTCGTTCAGGACTGAGATAAGGAGAAATAACTTCATTCAAAGGGTTGTGAATCTTTGGAATCTCCCCAGAGGGTTGTGTTTGCTACATGGTCAAGTACATTTAAGGCAGGGATAGACGTGTTTTGGGTCACTCGGGGAATTAAGGGATTATGGGAAGCAAGCGGTAAAATGGATTGGAAGCCCAAGATCAGCTGTGATGGATATAATGGTGTAGCAGGCTCAATGGTTGTGTGGTCTGTTCCTGCTCCTATTTCTTGTGAATGCCAGATTTCAGAGAATTGTGACAGCACATGAGGCCATTCAACCCATCGTGTCCATGCTGGCGCTGTGCAAGAGGAATTTTTCCTCACAGCCCGAAAATTTATCTTCAGGTACATATCCCATTCTGCTTGGAAGGCCATGACTGCATCTGCCTCCACCGACTGTCAGGCATAGCATTTGCTACCCACTTGCTGAATCAAACACATTTCCCTCCTGTCACTATTGTTTCTTCTGCTAGTCGCCTAAAATCGTGGTCCTCTAGTTCACGACTCTAACAAATGGTACAAACTAGAAAAGTTTTATTGCAGATGATAAAACGCATCAAGTTGTCCTCACCAACGGAGATATTTTCTCCCGTCTCCTCGATCCAGAATTCCCATGGTTTTGAACACCTCTGTTGAATCTCTCTTCATCTTCTCTTTTCTAAGGAGCACAAGCTGTTCACATAACTAAAGTCTCTCATCAATGGAACTATTCTCGTAAATCTTTTCTGCACCCTCTTTAGTACCTTCACATCATCCCTTGATACCCAGAATGCCTCAGCTGAGGCCCAAATAGGCATTCATATGTGGTGTCACGCGCTAACTATCCTTTTCTGTACTTCAGGTCTTGTGAGAAAATGGCATTGTTCAATCAGGTTTATGCTTTGAATGTTCAACAGGACAGATCCCCGTGTTATTGTAAAAAAAAATGAGCACATTCGCCAGACGTTTTAACCTGCCAGATTTCTTAAGGAAACATTGAGATCTGGTGCCAACTGTGAAAGGAAAGGTGTGCATTTTACATCGACATTACTAAGCTAATTTAACTTCGGAATATTCACTCACAATTGCTGCTTTGAATGGCTGACAAAGCTGGGCAACTCGTATTGCATCAGCAAAAGTATGCAGCTCAGTAGATTTCAGATCTCATGTCACAAGGTCTGCAATGACTAGGCTTTTTCACAAACATCTCCGTTTCACCATGTTCCTCTGCATTGATGAAAATGAAAATCGCTTTATTGTCACGAGTAGGCTTCAAATGAAGTTACTGTGAAAAGCCCCTAGTCGCCACATTCCGGCGCCTGTCCGGGGAGGCTGGTACGGGAATCGAACCGTGCTGCTGGCTCGCTTGGTCTGCTTTAAAAGCCAGCGATGTAGCCCAGTGAGCTAAACCAGCCCCATATCAGCTGTGATAGGTTGGAAGACGAGGTTGCGGAAACATCGAGGACTTTTTGAATATACTTTTAATGAAAAATAAATAGTGCGAAATGATTGTCATTAAGAGGAAGGAAAAAGTACCACTGAAGGTGATACATTTGTACAGGGTGTTGGTGAGAACACGTCTGGAGTATTGTGTCCAGTTTTAGTCTCCTCGTTTAAGGAAGGATATGGTGGTATTGGAGGCAGTTCAGAGGAGGTTCACCAGATTGATTCCGGGGATGAAGGGGTTGACCTATGAGGCGAGATTAAACAGTTTGGGTTTATACTCGCTGGAGTTTAGAAGGATGAGAGGGGATCTGATCGAGGTAGATAATTCATTAAAAGGGATCGATAAAGAAAATGGAGACCAAATGTCCCCCCTTGTGGGGCAATCTAGAACAAGAGGTCACAGATATAGGTCGAAGGGTGGTAGATTTAGAACTGAGATGAGGAGGAACTACCTCTCGCAGAGGGTGGTGAATTTGTGGAACTCGCTGCCCCCATAGTGTGAAAAATGAAAAATGAAAATCGCTCTATTGTCACGAGTAGGCTTCAATGAAGTTACTGTGAAAAGCCCCTAGTCGCCACATTCCGGCGCCTGTCCGGGGAGGCTGGTACGGGAATCGAACCGTGCTGCTGGCCTGCTTTAAAAGCCAGCGATTTAGCCCATTGAGCTAAACCAGCCCCTTATTATAATAACCTTTTATTGTCACAAGTATGAAGTTACTGTGAAAAGCCCCTAGTCGCCACATTCCGGTGCCTGTTCAGATAAGGCTGGTACAGGAATTGAACTCGTGCTGCTGGCCTTGCTAGACCTGCTAGACCAGCTGTCTAGCCCATTGAGCTAAACCAGCCCTTAGCATGATGGAGTCCGAATAATTAAATGGTTTCAAGAGAGAGATTATATATTTCTGATTTTAAAAATGGTTTAAAGGGATATGGGGAACAGGTAGGGAGGTGGTTTTGAGACCAGGAAGAGATCAGCCATGATCTTATGAAGAAGATCATGTCTCACCTGATGAAGGAGCTACGCTTCGAAAGCTAGCAATTACAAATAAACATGTTGGACTTTAACCTGGTGTTGTAAGACTTCTTACTGTCCCCACCCCAGTCCAACGCCTGCATCGCCACATCATGAATGGCGGGGCAGGCTCCAAGGGCTTAATTGCCTACTTCTGCTAATTCCTATGTTCCATACATGCAGAACTCCAGGGTACACTTTCTTCAATGGAGCCAAATACAATCCTCACATCAACAAAGATGCTACCATCAGCATCTGGATAAAAGAAAATTACTGCGGATGCTGGACTCGAAACGTTAGCTCTTTTCTCTCCCCACAGATGCTGCCAGACTTGCTGAGATTTTCCAGCATTGTCCCTTTCGTCACCACCAGCATCTATCTCATTAGTTCACCCCACAATTTATACCTCTCCTTTCCGAAAGCCAATGAGCTTTGCTGGTGTATTTAATAGAGGGTCAGCACGTTCAAATATAATTAGCTGAATGGCCAATCTTCCAAGCATTATATATGGAGGCTTGTTTTGTCGATAGGGTTTGACCCTATGCCTGACTTGGTTGTGTCTCAAGTCTTGGAGCTTGACTTACCTATATCACCCTACATATGGTCTTGGAAGGTTTAGTCGAGCAGGGGAGTTCAGCTATGTCATATATCCAAGAACAACGGAGGGGTCCTCTTCTAGGGGTCACCTTTTGAGACCGAGTGCTGAGCTTCAGGGGAGATGCACACGGAGTTGTGAGGGAAGGGGCGCACCTGCCGAGCCAGTGAACTCAGCCAAATCTCCACAGCAATCTATAGGGTGACATATGCCGCAAGCAGATCACCCTCACACCCCATGGCAGCTCCATACCAGACTCTCTACGACCATCACATTTCTCTGCTCTTGCCTGTACACTCTAATATTTTTCCTTCTCTGTAATTCTAATATCTCCAAAGCATCCAGTGATTGCATTTACTTGAGTAGCCACTTGCGGTAATACGTTTTTGAAAACCATGGGCGGGATTCTCCGACCCCCCCCCCCCCCCCTCCCCCGGGTCGGAGAATCCCCAGGGGGGCAGTGTGAATCCTGCCCCGCCTCTCCGACGCCGGCTGCTGTATTCTCCGGGTCAGTTTTCGGGCGGGGGCGGGGATTATGCAGTGCCAGTCGGGGGCCATTGGCAGTGGTCCCCCCAACAATTCTCCGGGCCCCGATGGGCCGAGCGGCCCACTGTTTTCGGCCAGTCCCGCCGGCGTGAAATGGACATGGTCCCACATGGCGGGACCTGGCTGGTTGGCCGGCTGGTGCGATCCTAGGGGGGATCCGGGGCCCGGGGAGGGGGCCTGACCCGCGATTGGGGCCCACCGATCTGTGGGCGGGCATGTACCGTTGGGGCACTCATTCCTTCCGTGCCAGCCTCTGTTTGGCTCTGCGTTGGCCAGCGTGGAGAGGACACCCCCCCCCTTAGCAAGCGCCAGGATACGCCGGCCGGTCTGCACATGCGCGGGACCACGCCGGCCCTTCGGCGCCGGTTGACGCGGCGCCAACCCCTCCGTGTTGGCCTAGCCCCCGGAAGTGCGGAGGATTCTGCAACTTCCAGTTGGCCCGACGCCGGAGTGGTTCCAACCATTTCTTTACGCCGCCGTCGGGCCATTGGGGGATTCAGGAGAATCCTGCCCCTCGTGCCTGGAAAAAGAATCTCCAAACCATCCCTTTGATGCTTTTTGTAGTGCTCCTAAACGTACTTGTGTGTTACTAGTAGGATCGAGTCAGAGATCAGCAGGTGTAATGCCTGTTCTTTCCAGCTTGGATTTAGTAAATCTCTGTTTGTGGGGGCAATGAATTGGATTCAATTTGAATTGTTTTTTTGGAGCAAGCATAGAGATGGGTTAAGGGTTGCCTTGTCCACCCTATGCACTGGCTTTGTAACTCTGAGGATGGGTTAGGGGTTGCCATGTCCACCCTATGCATTGGCTTTGTAACTCTGAGGATGGGTTAGGGGTTGCCATGTCCACCCTGTGCATTGGCTTTGTAACTCTGATTTTTGCAAAATATTCCTTTCTCAATCAGAAAGAGGAACCTTGGCTGAATTTCCCTCTTCCCCAAATCTGGGTAGCCAAATGAAAAGGTCGAGCTGTTACCTTGGCTGATGGTATTTAACCTTCTCTGACCATGAATTTACCCATTCAGCTATTAAGCTGGCATCAATATCACTGACCTGCACAATTATCAACCGTTTGTTTTCCATTTTTGGTGACTACCTGTTGAAATATTTCCTGCCACTGACAGAAATGAACAGTGTAGCACAGAGATCAGACAAATCTCTGTTATTAGACATCTACACTTCCAAGCATTCGTGATCCAACAAAGAAAACAGTCCTGTTCTGTACGGGATTAGCTATCGCTATCGAACAACACTCAGCGGGGCCTATCGAACGACTTTCAGGCCTCAGCGGGGAATTTCTTGCCGAGGCTGCACTCAGTCGCATTTCCTGCATTGGGGGATATCTGCTCACCATCTCTCGACCATGTTGTGGGGTCCTCGAGCCCCCCCTGCACCCCACCTCATGCGGGCAGGGAACCCCGGGGCCCTGATCACCAGCAGCGGCAAAATGCCACCTGGGCACCTAGCAGTGCCAGGATGCCATTGGCAGGATGCCAGGCTGGCAGTGCCATGGTGCATGGGTGCCATCAGCACTGCCAGGGTGCCACTCTGACCAGATTTCAACCACCATTGATTGGCTGGAAGACCCCCCAAGTGCCATTCCACCTAGTCCCCGTTTATGGGGACCAGTGCGAAATGGCGCCCGACTGGAGTCTCCACAGCGAGGCCGGTAGATCTCTGGAGGTGGTTAGATCTGGTGTAGGCACAGTTAAATTAGCAGTTGAGCTCACTTAACTATGCAAGTCTGGATCCCGCCCATTGTGGGCACGATCCGGAGCGCAACGTCTAACGAGACCTTGTTTGATCTCACGGGGACGGAATGTCTGTTGGGAATCCCAGAAGAGGTGTCTCGCTGGATCTGCCGGTCACGTCCAGTCCCAATTCCGGCTGGATACAGCAGGTAAATTGTGCCCTTCAATAGTAACTACATATAAACATTCTGTAAAAAGTCATTTTTATTGCCTACGTCTGGAAATGATTCTCAGCGATGTTATCGAATGAGTCTTAAATATGTTTAAATCAAATAATAATGGAGCTATTAACCCTCTAGTACTATTGTGGCAAAGAGAATTTGGTATGAGGGTATTTGCATTGTGACAACAACCTCATCAACAGTAATCTACATTCTATACACTTGGAAAATCATTAAGTGTGGCGAGACAATGCATGATTTCATATACACAATAAGTCCCAATTTGTGCTGTATCATCTGTGAAGAGTGACAAGAGACGGAAAGATGCAAGAGAAAGAATGTCCAAGCTAGGCCATCCTGAGGTACGTTATAGAAGTTGCCAACTCTCAGAAAGTCAGGGCCTTCAGTTTGCACAGCGCTTCACCAACTGAAAACATCTCAAAGCGCTTCACAGACAATGAATGACCATTTCCCTGATGGCAGCCATATTGCACACAAGGGTGGGGGGCATGCTAGCATTGATCAATGAACAATAAACTGTTTAAATCAATCTGGAACCTATTTTGTACCTCACTGAATTTTAATTGGGTGAGGTATGGAACAGGCACCCAGTGATTATAATTTTTCACCCACTTATAAAAAAAGTAAAATAACCCCAAAGTCCCATAAAGAGCAATAAAACGAATAATCGGTTAATTTGTCATTTATTCCTGCTGCCTACGGTGCTGAGGACCCGGTTCGATCCCGACCCTGGGTCACTGTCCGTGTGGAGCTTGCACATTCTCCCTGTGTCTGCGTGGGTTTCACACCCACAACTCAAAAGATGTGCATGTTAGGGTCGATTGGCCACGCTAAATTGCCCCTTCATTGGGAAAAAATAATTAGTCAGTCTAAATTTAAAAAAAAGCTAATTTGTCATTCAGATTTTGGCAAAATTTTGGTGGAAGAAATTTTGATATAACTCATACATCGAGCAGGGAAACCTCTGTTTAAATTCTCTCCTGAAGGAGCACCCCTTTAATGCTGTCGGCAAGTAGCAGCCATCACTTTGTGCTCAATTACCGAGGCAAGAGGGCTGACAAATGAACTCGGCCTAATTAGGTGGAAAAAGGGAACCCACCAATATTTTTTCCACGACCGTTTGACCTTGATTTGCACTTTATCTAACAACGGGCTATTCCATAAGTTCATTTATACAGTTATTTGGAGTCATTGAGGTACAGTAGGAGACCATTTGGCCCATTGTATCCATTCCAGCTCTCTGTAGTCTCTGTACGTTTCCTACTTGGTAAACTATTTAGCCACACAATGGCTTCTTCATCTTTTATGTGACAAAAGCCTACATCCTTACCAGTGCGATTTGGAACTGCTTCAACCCAGTTGTGTTCTTGACTAATTTATATGTTGACCTCCCAAACTCTAACAGCTACGTACAACATAATGATCCCAGATATTTCTCTACTTTAATTTGCACATTATGCAAATATTCAATTGATAGAATCATAGAATTTACAGTGCAGGAGGCCATTCGGCCCATTGAGTCTGCGTCGGCTCTTTGAACGAGCACCCGACCCAAGCCCACACCCAAACCCCATCCCCATAACCCAGTAACTCTACCCAACACTAAGGCCAATTTTGGAAGGGCAATTTAGCATGGCCAATCCACCTAACCTGCTCATCTTTGGATTGTGGGAGGAAACCGGAGCACCCGGAGGAAACCCACGCACACACGGGGAGAACGTGCAGACTCTGCACAGACAGTGACCCAAGCCGGGAATCGAACCTGGGATCCTGGAGCTGTGAAGCAATTGTGCTAACCACTATGCTACCGTGCTGCCCAATTAATTAGATACATTTCATGTGTCTCATATATGATGGAGATGAAATGTCCCTTTACACTCAAAAAGAAATGGAAGAGTCAGGACAAACCAGATTCTCTACCCAGAGAGCAGCACACACACTGAACTGTGTCTGTGGGGAGAGTATCAATTTGACCCACAGCCGCTCCTTACTCAAGGGGGAATGCAAAAAGAGTCATTGGAAATAGCCAATAGTTCCTGACGTGCAATCCTGACTTGGAAATCTCGGTCAAGTGGGATGTGAGCTAGCTTGGAACAATGATGCTCACCCTGCACCCTTCCAATTGGAAGATATGTACGTGGTAAGAGTCACCACAAGGCTGAAATTTCCCTGACCACTGCTGTATTTGAATAAAAACACGAATCCACATGTTAACAACTTAATGAAAATGAAGGATTTGACATGAATGCATTAACCAATGTCGTAGAAACTTCACACGGGGGAATTTCAACCCTCCCGCCCCCTAACACATTACAACTATTATTCTCTGTGTCTTATGAGAAGGTAAAGTGTGG
Source organism: Scyliorhinus canicula (assembly GCF_902713615.1). Lineage (NCBI taxonomy): Eukaryota > Metazoa > Chordata > Chondrichthyes > Carcharhiniformes > Scyliorhinidae > Scyliorhinus > Scyliorhinus canicula. The sequence continues at coordinate 265,190,144 of NC_052147.1, forward strand.
AGCGATGAAAGGCCAAGTGATCAGTCAACGTCCTTGCAGCAACCATGTGCAAACACACATTAACTCTATAATGTTTGCTCCAATCTGGATCAAAAACTTGATGATTTGGACGTTAGCACAGCCCCTAATTAGCGCACCACTTGGGTTGACCATAAAAACTGATTCATATCACATAACATCACGATTCCAAGTTAAGAAGAAAATCAAGAAAAATTATTTTTAATTACACAAAACCTCACTTAAAAAAATCTGTAGCTGCAATTTGCCAGAGTGAATGAATTTCAGCAATGGCAACAAATGTTTGCTGAGTTTTAATTATTTACCAGGGCTACGTATGATGGTGACGGCAATCCTTTTGGTGACACCAACCTCAAAAAGGATTGTCCAACCTGCCAGGATTGGCCCTGGAGGCTTCAGGAAATTAAGATTCATCTGGACCCTGCTGTAATCAACCTGGGAGCAAAATCAGAGGGCCGATTCAAAATCAGAGAGTTATAGAATCACCAGAAACCCTTCAGCGCACAAGGAGGCCATTCAGCCCATCGAGTCTGCACTGACTCTCCGAAAGAGCACCCTGTCTCGACCCACTCCCCGGCCCTATCCCCATGCATTCATCATGGTCAATCCACCTAAGCTGCACATCTTTGGACTTTGGGAGGAAAACTGGACAATGCAGAGGAAAACCACGCGGGCACGGGGAGAACGTGCAAACTCCACATGTTCACCCAAGGCCAGAATGAACCCTGATCCCTGGCACTGTGAGGAAGCAGTGCTAACCACTATGCCGCCTTTATCAGGTTTCGTTTTCAATTACTTTGAACACTTTCATTTGTTAGTCATTAAGATACTAGAGACAGGGAAAAAAAGCTGATGTATTGGGCATTGCAGATTGAGGTGCTGGGTGGGGGTGGGGGGGGTTGGTGGTAATGTGATTAAACCTCTGGAAAAATGTCCAGCTACTGTTAAAATAAATAGTCGCATTTATACAGTACCTTTCATGACCTCAGAACAGTCCAACATACATTACAGCCACTGAAATGTACTCACTGGGGTAATGTAGGAATTGCGGCTGCTAATTAGTATGCGACAAGCTCTCACAAATTGCAATTTGATAATGACCATAAAATGTGATAAATATATGTTTGTTCTAAAAAGATTTTCATTACGACAAAATAGCAATACAACAAACCGCAACACAATAGAAACTACATCCACCTGATCCCCAGCCCAACCCTTTCCCCCTCAAACCCCCATAACGAAAGCAAAACCTTAACATAAACAGACAAACAAATCCCTAACAGCAGACAGTAGCAGTTTCTTAGAAAAGGAGATAAAAGGCTGCCACCTTGAGTGGAACCCCTCCGCCAACCCCCACTCCAGATCATCAACTTTGGCCTTCAATGCTTTGCACTCTTCAGCCAGCAATGCCACCCTGTCTCCAGTGAGACAATCCGATCACTATGATCTGAGAGCGCCACCTCTACCTTCCGTTTCGCTGCACCCTGTACCACTATCCATCCGCTCCAAGGCTGCAGGATTAGGGACCAAAGCCCCCTCCATTGCTTTCTCAGGTCCTCAGCGGCCGCCTGCCGCTGCTTCTTAAATTTGTCCACCAAGAAGCTAGCCAATGTCTCAGTCAACTACAGACAGGCCAATGGCGCAGCAGAAACCCCCGCCATGTTCCCCTCCACTGAGTCTCGAGGAACTTCTGAGTCTGACAACAATTCGTTGCCCGACTTCTGCCCAGTATTATATTTGCCGGACATCACTTTTTAGGAGGGACCCTATCCCAACAAACTAAACAAACGTCCCCTCAAAAAATCGCTCATAAACTGGGCGAAAGAGGCCAAAATCAAAGTACCTCGACGGGAGCCACCGTGTGTGCAACTCACCATATAGCTGCCACCAGGAGTCATAATGTGATTAACATTGATCATGAATAGATTCACTGATCTACTTCACAATAATGTCACGGCATCTTTTACATTCGCCTGATGGGGTACTCATGGCTTCAGTTTAATGTCTCCTCTAACAGTGTAGCACTGGTGAGGCAGCCTCAATGTTGTGCTCAAGGAGGCGGGCCGTGAACCCACAACCTTCTTACTCAAGAGACAACAGTGCTCACCAACTGAGAAATAGTTGACACCATAACACTTGGTAAACCTAATCCTAACAGGAGAGACGCCTTTGAAGAACAACTGGAACATTCCCCACAATGGGTTAAGGCTGTTTACCTTACATCACTGACAATGTTTCCCCCCCCCCCCCCCCCCCCCCCCCCCCACGCGGCCTAATTTTAGTGAATGTTCAAGGACAATTAGACGACTCACTACCAATCATCATTGATTAGATTAGCCAACCTCAAGGCGCTGTTTGAGTTTCAAAATTATTACTTCAAACCAAAAAGCGCGGCTTCAGAATGAAGATCACAGCACAGTGTGTCAATGTGGTTCAACCCGAATCATAACTCCTCATTAATCCTCTCCCCTTCTGAAGGAAATGGTCAGAGTTGTTCTTCATCATTTTCAGCACATTGCAGGATTATGTCAAAGAAAGGGTTAAGTGAAGTAATGTCTCTGAGTTCATTAGACCTACGCTGTTTCCTTTGATCAGAGAGAAAGAGACCCATACCTCTAACACACAATAAATTACCACAGTGTGATAAATGATTCTATTAGCAAAACAGATTGTTAAGCTCTGATATAACAGATAGGTGGGAGCAGAAGACCATTCATTCTCCCTACGGCACTTTCACAGTTGTAAATAGGTTATTTTATGTGTAAATAACACATTAAAACGGAACAATATGTGTGTCCTTTGATAGTGAGCAAATTGGTGCAAATAAATTACTGTAGACAAGGAAGTGAACTAACCCAGATATTATAGCAGCTGTTTGTTGGAGTAGTGTTAAAATGACTGAAAGGAGCTGTGTGCAATAGCTCTCTTTCTGCCTGTGCTGTCCCAGTAACATGCTAATAGTAAATTATACTGTGACATAAAGGTAATAAGGTAGTATTTTAACAATATTTGAGAGCGCCAAGCTCATTCAGGATAGAACTGAAGTGAAAATGTCTCCATGCATATTTTATTCAATTTAACAAAAAGAAATGTTGGGATATTTATGCTCCCGCAAGTGAAAATTTCGGCTTGCCCGGGCCATATTTTTCAAGACTTGATTGAAATATTAAATCATGCACAATTTGGAGGAGAGGTTGGGAATACGTGGAGTGAGATTTCCCGGGAGCAGCCTTGTCAGGAAATGCTGCTCCTACGTGACCATGTCAGTCACTGCGAGTGAGTCCGTAGAGGATCATTTCAAATCTCGTCAGACCGTGTCACTTACATGGGAAAACGTGGCCCCACCCCCACCCAGGAAATGGCTGCGTCGGGAGGATAAGCTAGAGTATGCAATGAGGGAAGAACAATTAGCCGCTGAGACTGAAGTATATCCGTCTCTCTTCAACCCGCCACAGCCACCTGGTCAAAGAAAGTGCTGCTCTTTATCCAGACATCAAATGTCCATCTAATTAAGGCACATTAGTCTCCTTCGTGACATGTTTTGTCAGAAGAGTTTATTTCCCACTGCTGCCGGCACCAAACGTGCCATGAACTGATGAGGTACCAGCAATCATTCAGATTACTCCAACTTTGACAGAGAAAGGAAACTTCCTAGCTTTACATTTGGATCACTATCAAGAGACTACCATCAGAATAAGTGGCACAATGATGGGATATTTGATTTACATTAAATAGGAAACAACCATCGAGGTAACCGGTTGGCAAATGTACCATGAAAAGAATCTCTATTTGCCACATATGGCGGGAAGGAAAGAAGTGCTCCAGCACTATGGACTGAAAATCCATAGTGACACGGTAGCACAGTGGTTAGCACAGTTGCTTCACAGCTCCAGGGTCCCAGGTCCGATTCCCGGCTCGGGTCACTGTCTGTGTGGAGTCTGCGTGTTGTCTGCATGTGTTTCCTCCGGGTGCTCCGGTTTCCTCGCCCAAGTCTCGAAAGAGGTGCTGTTAGGTAATTTGGACATTCTGAATTCTCCCACTGTGTAGAGCTGAACAGGCGCCGGAATGTGGCGACTAGGGGCTTTTCATAATAACTGCATTGCAGTGTTAATGTAAGCCTACTTGTGGCAACAAAGATTATCATTATTAAAAACATTTGCGCCACACCAGAATTTCCTCGGATTACTCTGCGACTGGATCGCTGTCACTTCGCCAGAGAAAATCCTGTTTACTGTTTCACATCACGAGGAAGCATAGCCGCAGAAATTCAAGGTCAATTTTTGCACTTTGTCCCAAATTCTCATTGAAAAAGACTGTCACTGAATGAAACACCTGATGTCTCTCAGAAATATCATAAAGTTTTGCTCAGTTGTCTGGACTACTGATTTGTGTCGTAGAGCAAGGTCAACAGCACGGCTTTAATCCCCGTACCGACTGACATTACTCGTGAAGGCCCCGCCTTCTCAACCTTGCCCCTCGCCTGAGGTGTGGTGACCCTCAGGTTAAATCACCACCAGACAGCTCTCCCCCCTCAAAGGGGAAAGCAGCCTATGGTCATCTGGCCGACATTACTTGCTCTACAGTGCAGACCCTGTTAGGTAGCCAAGCCCAGCAGTCATTGCGCAAACCGTGCTTTAAACCATGCTTTAACAGTGAATAAAGCATGTGCACATTTAATAATCTGCCAGCTTCACTAGATAAACTCTCATCGGCACTGCTGTTGAGCAGTTCCAAAACACCATTCTAATGATCAATCAAGGTCTAGTCATTACTTCGGTGGGTCAGGCTGGCAGACTCTTCATTAGAACATCAAAACCAAAGTAAAAAAATAAGGATTGAAATTTCCACTTCAAAGTTGCCCTTCAATCAGCACCTGAATTACATCCTGGGAGATGGTATGCATTTTCTTGAATTAGGATATAATTTTAATGCTAGCGAGCCATTTGAGTAAGTCATTACTGCGTTTTTAACATGATGGTCAGCCGGCTGGTGACTGGATTCAGAAGAACTGACTCCTTAAACTTTATTACATGAGACTTTTATCATTTCTCCACTGACATCTTCAAACATGTTAAAAATAATAAGTGGGGATCAAAAAAATAACATAAACCCACAAGATTCACCACTTGCTTTCTTTTCAAAGTGCTCGCCCCAAATAATTCCAATTTTAAGCATTTGAAAGAAATCAGCCTCCAATTCTTTTTTAATGAGCGACTTCACAGCCAGGTGACGTTTACTGCGAGTGTTTGCATTTGGCACCATCAATCAGCCTGTGGCTCGGAGGACTGATGGAATCTGTTCAGTAGCTGAAGGTTCGCATCCCTGTCAGAAGGTGAAGCAACATCGTGAAATGGCTAAAGACATGATAAAGCTGAGATATTGCACCCTTGCTCGGTGGAATTGATTTTTCTTTCCCAAGCGCATGTTACTTGGGAAAGTGCGCTTTAAATCTAAAGCAAATGATGTGTGTTTTTTTTCAGATTTAATGCTCCAAGTTATTAGGTTTATGTTTAGAGAGCAGCCGGTGAAGTCCCGGGAAGTCTATCAATGTCTGCTCAAATCGAGGTAAAGCTATAAAATTAACGGATATATTTTATGGGCGCGGGAGTGTCTGTCAACCTCACGGACTCAGCACAACATGATTCAGCCTATGTGAAACGCGCAGCCTCAAGAATAAGAAGCAAACCAAAAACAGAAACTTTAAAGGGTCATAAACATTTGCCCAGTGTGAAGATATATTCCACACATTCAGTGCAAAGATGTACACATGGCAAGGGCCACCGTGAGGTTGAAATGCCACTGATCACTATTGAATAAAATCACAAACTCATCTGTTAACAACTTCATGAAAATGGAGAATTTGACACAAATGCATTGACCAATGTTCTAGAAATAGCACACAAGGGAATTCCAAAGCCTCCACCCACCCACCGTGTTAGAACTGTTATTCTCTGTGCCTTATGAGAACATTAAGTGTGATGAAAGGCCAAGTGATCACTCAAAGTTCTTCCAGGAACCATGTGCAAACAGGATTTAACTCTGTAATGTCTGTTCCAATCTGGCTTTAAAACTTGATGATAGAGCATTAACACGGCGCTCAATTACTGAACCGCTTGGGTTAACCAAAAAAGGAATGGAAATCGGCTAAGGGGAGAGAAGGGGTTCCATTCCCACAGCAGTCAATGACACACTTTCTACATTTTTCACATGATTACAAGGCACGGGTGGCCAAGGTGGGACTCCAGAGAAAAGTCTGGACTGAACTCCACCAAAAAGATTATTCTGGATGATATCCTAGTGAAAGGGAACACACCCATCCACAAAACCAAGAGCCCCCAAAAGCTCCTTTCATGTATTCATGGACACACCACAAGTAGCATCTCTTGTATAATACTGAGCTGCAATCGCCCGCTAAATAAGATGATACACTCTATCATTGGCATGAAATTAAGTCTGAACAAACAGCATTCACAGTGGTGTGCCGGATTATAGTGTTTTAGGTTTTAAAAAGTTCTGGAGAAAACGGTGAATGAAGTGGACATGAAATTGATTCAATTCTACAGGAACTGCAATAAATAAATGATTAAACAATTGTAAATGCTTGAAAGTAGAATTCAAAATGACAGCTGCACAACGGCATGGAATCCAGGAGCTGTAGATAGGAATGCTACTGGTCAGCACTGGGGTTTCTCAAACCAAACTTAGTCACCTTCAGATTTGGTTCATTGCTAATCCACGTGGCCCAAATCCAACATTAATGGTAACTTCAGAAATGGCTGGAATCCAGCTCCTCCACTCGGATTCTTTTTCATTCGGATCCTGCACTAATTGGTTGCACAGTAAAAATAAGATTTCTAACGGGAATGGCTGGTGCCAAGGCCTGCTTCCCAAATGCGTAGAACTACATCGAATTTACAGCACAGAAACAGGGCATTTGGCTTAATATCCACACAAGTCACCTCCCGTTTTTCACACGGACAAATCCGAGTTAATTAAGGAAAACCAGCATGGATTTCTTCAAGGAAAATTGTGTTTAACTAACTTTCTGGAGCTTTTTTGAAGCAGGAACAGACAGGGTTGATCAGGGCAATGTTTCGATGTGGTGTATACGTCCAATCTTTGTTTAAAATAAATTTAAATTCGTTTTTTTTTCCCAATTAAGGGGCAATTTAGCGTGGCCAGTCCACCTACCCTGCACATCTTTTTGAGCAGCAGTGCTAACCACTGCGCCACCGTGCTGCCCTGTGTATATGGACTATCAAAAGACATTTGATGTGGTGCCATTGAAGGTGGCTGGCCAAGTTTAAAGTGTGGTAAATAAAACATACCGTATCCCAAGCTTGGGCAGCACGGTAGCATTGTGGATAGCACAATTGCTCCAGGGTCCCAAGTCCGATTCCCGGCTTGGGTCACTGTCTGTGCGGAGTCTGCACATCCTCCCCGTGTGTGCGTGGGTTTCCTCCGGGTGCTCCGGTTTCCTCCCACAGTCCAAAGATGTGCAGGTTAGGTGGATTGGCCATGACAAATTGCCCTTAGTGTCCAAAATTGCCCTTAGTGTTACGTGGGGTTACTGGGTTATGGGGATAGGGTGAAGGTGTTGACCTTGGGTAGGGTGCTCTTTCCAAGAGCCAGTGCAGACTCGATGGGTTGAATGGCCTCCTTCTGCACTGTAAATTCTATGAATAGGGGCAAATGTTAGAAAGGTAAGAAGGTGATATCAAACTTGTGGAAGAGACCAGTTCAGCCTCAGCTGGACAACTGCATCCACCTCTAGGTTCTACACTTTCGGGAGGCTGCGAAGGCACTGGTGAGAGTGAAGAAAAGATTCACGAGAATGGTTGCAGGGATGAGGAATTTCAGTTCTGTTGATAGATTGGGGAAGTCAGGTCTCTTTTCCTTGGAGAAAAGAAGGCTGAGAGAAGATTTGGTAAAGGTATTCAAAATCATGAGATGTCTGGACAGAACAGAAAGCGAGAAACTGTTCCCACTCATGAATGGATGGAGAGTGAAGGGGCACAGATTTAAAGTGATTGGCAAAAGATGCAAGAGCGATAGGAGGGAAAAGGTTTTCATGTAGGGAGTGGTTAAGGTCTGGAATGCATTGCCTGAGAGTCAGGTGGGGGGGGGGGCAGGTTCAATAAATAGGGGCTGGTTTAGCACAGTGGGCTAAATAGCTGGCTTGTAATACAGAAGAATGCTAGCAGTGCGGGTTCAATTCCAGTACCGGCCTCCCTGAACGGGCGCCGGAATGTGGCGACTAGGGGCTTTTCACAGTAACTTCATTGAAGCCTACCCGGGACAATAAGCGATTATTATATTATTAAATACATTTAAAAGGGAATCAGACTGTTATGTGAAAAAGAATGTGCAGGGTTATGGGAATAGGTGGAAGAATAGCAATGAGTGACTTGCTCATTGGGAGTGCCAGTGTAGGCATGATGGGCTGAATGGCCTCCTTCTGCGCTGTAACAATTCTGTGATTAAATCTGCCTCATCACCCAAAACCTGGACAATTCTGTGGAGTAGGATCCGTACTGAGCAAACAAGGGCAAGAGTGTGGATTTTCCCCCTGCGTTGCAGGAGGCCCAGTGCAGGTTCCCAAACGTGACGCATACCTCTCGACGCTGCCGAGGCTGCCGACTTCTTGTTAGCTTCGGTGAAGACATCCCCTTCGAGAATGGAATTTTTGCCTTCTTTCTTTTCAGCGGCAGTGGTCTGTGCTTGGGCAGCCATGGTAGCTGTTCATACTTCAGAGAACGGAACCTGTGGCGAATTCGGAGAAGAGAGAAGGAAAACTGAATGAAGTATTCTTTTAACCGTATTCTACAAGTGCACCAGAGTTTTCCAACTGAGCGATAAACCTTTATATGATGTGCAATTACATGGAACGAGTGTGAGGAATTAAATAGATTCCTCCATGAATAAGTACGAAGGCCACTGGCCAAGGTGTTTATTGGTGCACAGGAGCTGTTTGTTGCCCCGCCAAGTACAATCTCAGATTTCTACATTTCTTGCCATTAAACAGCAATAATTACAGAGCGAAATAAAAGTGACCTGCTTTTTTAAAAATTCAATCCCAGGATGTGGGCGCCACTGGCAATGGCAGCATTTGCTGCCTGTCCCTCATGGCCTTGGAAAGGTGGTGGTGAGCCACCTTCCCGAAGCACTGCTGTTGATGCGGTTTTTTTTGGAGAGATTAGACACAACGGAATGGTTTTCTGGGTGGGCAGGTAAGAGTTGGCCACATTCCCACTGGTCTGTAGTCACGTGTAGGCCAGAGCAGGTGAGGACGGCAGATTTTCATCCTGGTAGGAAATGAGTACATAGAACATAGAACATAGAACGATACAGCGCAGTACAGGCCCTTCGGCCCTCGATGTTGCACCGACATGGAAAAAAAAAACTAAAGGCCATCTAACCTACACTATGCCCTTATCATCCATATGCTTATCCAATAAACTTTTAAATGCCCTCAATGTTGGCGAGTTCAGTACTGTTGCAGGTAGGGCATTCCACGGCCTCACCACTCTTTGCGTAAAAAACCCACCTCTGACCTCTGTCCTATATCTATTACCCCTCAATTTAAGTAAATGAGGTTGGTTTTTAACGATAACCTGGTAGTATTTTTTGGTCAGCATGATGGATACTAGTTTTTTTTTTTCAGATTTTCATTTAGTTATCTGAATTTAAATTTCCCAATGGTGGTGGGATTTGAACTTGCGTCTCCAGATCGTTCGTCTAAGCCTCTGATTTACTGGTCAACTAACATAACCGCTACACTAATTTATTCGTCAATGATTTAGGGCTATATATACTGCACCCTGGGGCCTTATTTGAATTGGATTGGATTTTTTTTATTGTCACATGTACAGAGGTACAGTGAAAAGTATTTTTCTGCGTGCAGCTCAACAGATCATTTAGTACATGAAAAGAAAATGCATAATAGGGCAACACAAGGAACCAATGTAAATACATAGATACCGGCATTGGGTGAAGCACACAGGAGTGTAGTATTAATCAGGTCAATTCATAAGAGGGTCATTTAGGAGTGTGGAAAGAGCGAGGAAGAAGCTGTTTTCCAACCTGTTAGTGCGTGTTCTCAGACTTTTGTATCTGATTCCGGACCCGCCCAGACGTGGCGAGACGTCAACTGAGACCAATTAAGAGCAAATCTCCATATCATAAACGAGATGGAAGCCCAATCTAAGAGCCCCCCGGGAATTAACTGCCCCCCCCCCCCCCCCCCCCCCCCCCCGCGAGAGGCTGGGCGGGTGCCGTTTCGCACACCAATTTAAAAACGGGAAGCTAGCACACTGACTGCTGAGGGGAGCTGAGAAGGTCAGTGGCTATTACCACACCCCAGCATGCAGCCCAGGGACACTGGAGTCGCAGCCCAAGTGCTCGGGGAGGGGGGACACTTCAAGGGAGGAATGGGCCTTGGTGGGGGGCTGGGCACCATAAGATGGGGGTCACCGCTGAGCTGGAGATTGCGGGGCTCGGCGTCTGCGGGGCCTCCAGGCCACCCTTCAATATTCTACACACCCGCAACTGGGGCAGCTAAAGCTGCTGCCTGTCTGTCCTACCAGACACTTCTAGGACAGAGCTCTGTTTGTTGTTATATGCTGAAGTTAACTTTAACTCCCTTCAGCTGTGAGCAGCCTCTGGATGCACAGCTGACGGCTATTGCAAATAAGGAATTGGAACTGTTAGTTGTGAGGGCACTTCACAGCTGCGGGTTGTGTTTGCTGATTGCTCCTGTTGGTGGCTGCAAATGCCTGGAGGCTGCTGTTGCTGTTCTCTTCCTTTTCTGTAGTCGGAAAGAAGGACATTTTTTTCTAAAATACATAGGTCCTGGAATACCGGGCGCAGAGGGATTTATGAGTCCAGAAGGCAATGCACTTTGAAGCAATAATATGCTGCGGGACTTGGTGCACAATATTGATCCAAATGGGCCTCCTGATGATGCTGTTGAAGAAATGCTTTTGCCGATTGCTGATGTTTTTGTTGCTGGTGTGGTGAGTGCTGCATGTAACTGGCACGTCAAGAAGGGCGACACACGATGGAAGTCAAGGCTGTTCAAATGTTTCTTGAGCTGAAGTGAAATATGTGGACACCAGGATTTTATTCCATTGAGATTGGGCTGTGTAGGAGGACCTGCACAGCTGAGGCTTCTGGATGGAGAATAGCACTGATACGTGGAACAAGTAACATATTGATGGATAGATCATTTCTGGACATGATAACACATTCTCATATTTCTCCTCCATTTATGTTGAGGAATCTGCGAGTGGTGATGCCGTTTGTTTGTGAAAAGGAGCTCATATAGCTTGGTTATGATACCAATATGGGCGGGCCGGCACATGGCGCAGTGGCTAGCATTGCTGCCTGCAGCGCTGAGGACCCGGGTTCAAATCCCGGCCCTGGGTAACTGTCCGTGCGGAGTTTGCACATTCTCCCCGTGTCTGCGTGTGTTTCACCCCCTCAACCCAAAGGTGTGCAGGGTAGGTGGATTGGCCATGCTAAATTGCCCCTTAATTGGAAAAAAAAATAATTGGGTACTCTAAATTTATATTTTAAAAAATGATACAAATATGGAATGGTGATGTTTCCTTGTTATTTAATGTTTGCATGATGTGTGGAATGTCACCTGGTTAATTTTCAATTCTTTGTCACTGCTGACTGTTTAATAAATAAAATATTCTCAAGTGCATTCTCGTGGGTACACGTGCCATGTCTCAGAAGAGCTTTGTTGCCGACCATTCCAATCAAACTGTGAGGCCCGAACACTGGAGGTGTTAGAGCCGATATAAGGAAGCCAATGTTGCCAACTGTGCTGTTATTGAGCGGTGCATCGGACTCCTCAAAATGGGGTTCCAATGGCTGGACCACTCAGGTGATGTACTGGAGTACCCCCGACAGAGGGTCTCCTGCTTTGTGGTGGTCTGATTTGCCCGCCACAACCTGGCACAGCAGTGGGGCGATGTGATAGAGGAGGAGGGACGTGTGGCCCTTTCTGAGGGGGATGAGGAGGGGCCGGATCAGAAGTAGCTGAAGGAGCCAGAGGATGGAGGACAGGCAGCGCCGAGGGTCTGGCATGCCCGGAGGGTCAGGGAGGCCCTCACCCTCGCCCGCTTCTCAGCTCACCCCTTTCCCCCCCAAACCTCCCGCCACCCCCTCCCCATTGAGCACCCCACCCCATTCCCCTCCCTCGCACCCATTACATCCTTTCTTCCATCCCCACTCTCATTTCCCCCTTCCTCACCTCCCCCAATACCCACACCACCACCCCCATTCTCCGACACTCCAACAAATCCCCCCCTTCCCGACTACCCTGTTCCACCTTCCCAGGATCTGTGTAACATCACTCCAGGGTGGTGGGCCTGTGCTGTCACTGTCTGCCCGGAGAGTGCACATTCAAGGCAGGAGAGTGATGATAACCCGCTGTGAGGGAAGCTCTGGTGCTCCTCACTTTATGTCAAAGTCTGAGTCCTGTCTTTCCGCTGACAGCGCGCCCCACACCCATCACCTGCAGGAAGTCTGCATCGGGGTTTTTTTTGCCATCAGACAACTGTGTCCGGGGGGGGGCTCCAGCTGACTTACTGATGTCACTGGCATCGCCGTGCACCCTGTTCTTCTCGCTGACCTGGAGACGCGCTGGTGTCAGGGGATGGAAGGGGGGGGAGGGGGATTCGGGTGAGGTGGAGACTGCCGTCGTCTCCCTAATGGCAGGCTCTGGGTCGGTCTCCAGCGCTCCCTCCTGGACGGTGCTGGTAGGGCCTTGGGGGTCTCCATAGGGACGGAGGGGCAGCTGGAGTGGGTTCCACAGACCTCTGCGTCATCTGGCACTGCCAGTTCTGGCACCTTCCTGTTGACTGTACGATGGTGTTGATGCCCTCAGTGATGCTCCTCAGTGACTGGGCCATGCTCTGTAGTGCCCGGCAATGTCCACCTGCATCTGGGACATGTCCTTCATTGAATGGGAAATTATGTTGAGGCCCTAACCCATGGTTTACGCTGACTGAGCCATGCCTTGGACACCACCACTCTATTTTTTTTTTATAAAGTGTTTTTATTGGCATTTCATTATTTACATCTGTTTTGTTATGCTCTTGACATACATAAGCTGCTTCCTTGATGTGCACTCTGACAAAGGAAGGTTCAGACGTGGAGATAGCTTTAACACATTTATTAAACTATTTCCGACTTGGATTCGACTCTCCTGTTAATCCTGCTATAGCCACTCAGACTAACTAACCAGTTTGCTACAATCCACGTGGTGGGTGTGATGTGTTTCAATCAACCCTGTCTATACTCACTAAGTGTCTCCACCGGAAAGAGGAAGATCATGTGTGCTGTGTCCTTTTATATGGGTAGCCCTCTTGTGGTAGTGTCACCTCTGGATGTGTCTTGAATGCCCATTGGTCGTGTCCTATCTTACTGACCTATTGGTTGAATGTCTGTGTGTCATGATGTCTCTAGTGCTCCCTCTAGTGTCTAGCTAGGTGTAGTGTATGTACATTAACCCTTGTGTATTTACAGTGATGTAGATCACCACAACATCAACACCACCACTCATAACGTACCATTGCAGCCCGGTGATGGTCGTTGGTCTTCTTCCGACAATGGACGATGGTCCTCCTGGTCACAGTACCCGAACTGGAGGCCCCTGCCACTGCCTCCCAGGCGGTATTCACCTCCATAGCGTCTAGCAGCCTGGCCAGGTCAGCATCCCCACAACGTGGAACAGGTCTTGTTGGTGCTATGGTCTTGTTCTGTCCGGGAGTGAGTTCAGAGGGAGCGTTTCTGAGCAGTTCCCCTTTGTTAGTGAGGAGCTACCAGGCACAGTTCCGGCACATCAGCTGGCGGGACAGCCAGTTCCGCTGTTAAGCTCGTGGTGGATCACTGACAGCACTAAGGGTCGTTAAATACTGGCCACGGTCTCAGTGGATCAGCTGTCGGGAAGCACTTCGGATGTCACGCCCAATATGGCACTTAGAACTTTTTCCATTAAAATACGGCAGATGTTGTATGACTTTGATTGATCCGTTGTCACCAATTCTACATCCTGCAGTGAAAATTAAAAGCTGCCCCACCACTGGTGGGGTGGCACTGTGGTTAGCAGTGCTGCTTCAAAGCGCCAGGGACCCAGGTTCAATTCCGGCGTTGGGTAACTGTGTGGAGTATGCACATTCTCCGCATGTCTGCGTGGGTTTCCTCAGGGTGCTCCGGTTTCCTCCCACAGTCCAAAGATGTGCAAGCTAGGTGGATTGGTATGTAAAAATTGTCCCTTAATGTTCAGGGGTGTACAGGTGAGGTGGGACTGTGGGGTAGAATCATAGAGTCATAGAATTTACAGTGCAGAAGGAGGCCATTTGGCCCATCGAGTCCACAGGGTGCGGGAATGGGCCTAGGTGGGTGCTGTTTCAGAGGGTCGGTGCAGAAGCGATGCGTTGAATGGCCTCCTTCTGCACTGTAGAGATTGTATGATTCTATGTCTCACGTTCTGATTTCCACTCTCCCCATCACTTACCTACCTATGAAGAAAGGTGACTAATGTTGCAATTTATCTGTGGATGAGGTGGTTCCAACCAGGAAGTCATTTGTAGGAGAATAACATAGCAATGTCCAAAGGGCCAATATCAACCTGAGATGCTGCAAGTACTGGGCACTCCAGCACCAGCCCAACTCCTCTGGGGTAGAACTTCAACTTGCTGCCTGGTACAGAAGTGGCAATTGGTCATTATGCAAAACTGCCCAAGTTTCAATTCCAATGTGAATAGTAATCTTTATAATGGGCAAATTAAAAATCTACACCCTTACATTACATAGTGTACCCACAGTGGGTCAATGAGCATGTAACTCTCATTACTTTGTCTTCTAATTTTGAAGGTTTCAATAGGTCATAAAATACACGCAGGCGATTTTCCGTCTCATTTAATTTTCAATCAGAGAATCAACTCACAAGTCATCAGGAGTTCACAGACATACAGGGTTCTAAAGAACAGTCAAGGAATTGAGTTGGGTACAGGAATGGTAAACAAGAAGACGTAAGTAGATCAATTTATTACTGTATTTGAGATCCATTCATAATTCATTAAATAGTCATATCAATCTATCTCATAAAATGCATGACATATTTGCATCAATGTTAATGTATTGCACAATAATTGCAGCCTTGTAAATCAATTTTTATAGTTAGTAAGCTGACTAATATTTCGCATAATCCAATTAGTCATTTTCGGAATTCATTCATTACAGAGTGGGGTTGGGGGGTGGGGGAGAGATTAGCAATGCAGTTTAGAGGATTCTTGCTCCACCGATCTGTGAGTCGGACTGAATCCTGGCCGGGCTGACGTTCCCAACAGCCTGCCACGTCAAGTGATGGATGGGGCCACTTCTTCCGTGGATCCTGAAGTGGGCCTGTGCCATCAACTGCTAACTCCAGCTGTTCTCTGGGGCAGGGAATTTGGCAGAGATGCCCCCCCCCCCCCCCTCCTCCACCTCCAAACAGAGCAGCAGGACTGCCTCATGCGGCTGCAGATGACTGAAAGCAAGAGCCAGCTCAAGCGAAGTGAGGAAAACGATACAGGAAGAAAAGCCGAAGAACAAACTCCTTTCAGGGAACTTTAAAAAAAAAATCTTTATTGTCTCAAATAGGCTTACATTAACACTGCAATGAAGTTACCGTGAAAAGCTCCCAGTCACCACATTCTGGCGCCTGTTCGGGTACACTGAGGGAGAATTCAAAATGGCCAATTCACCTAACTGCACGTCTTTCGGGACCTGTGGGAGCAAACCGGAGCACCCGGAGGAAATCCAGGCAAACACGTGGAGAACGTGCAGACTCCGCACAGACAGTGACCCAAGCCGGGAATCGAACCTGGGACCCCAGTGCTGTGAAGCAACAGTGCTAACCACGGTGCTCCCATGCCACCCATTTGCTTCACCTCTCTACCTGGCCTCCTTTTAAAATACACCAAATATTTGCTTTTCCCATCTTTTCAAAAGAAATTCCCTCACTGAGCTTCTGTTTTTTGTCACCCGGCATATTTTAGTATCAGAGGAGGAATACAAATCTAGAGAAAGGCGTGTAAAAAAGTTTAAAATATTATTTTTTTTAAATCGATAGCAGCAATAAAATTCTCAGCTTGGAATAATATTTATGTTATGCACACCACACTCCCCTTTCAAATCTGGAACGTTGTTTTAGTGTGTAGAAATGTTCCATTAAGGCAAGTAAACAGAAAAAGTTGGGGTTGGTTGAATATTGGTCCGCTCATGTTTATCCTGAGATCAGTTTGACACCACAGATCTGCAATTAAATTAATAATATGCAAGACCGTGGGGTCTGAATTATGCTTTTAATTCAAACAATGAAATGTCTCCCATGTGATGCAATGGCAAAACTCCCAAATAGACAGTCAATCACAGACTGACTAACTAACTTTCCTTTAATAATCATCAGTCTTAACTCCGTAGCAAGATATGGCCTGTGTCTCCACATTATTCAATTGAGGCCCATTGTGCAAGGGTTTCATTGAAGTAAGAATGAGATAGAACAGTATTCTGCTACATCTAGAATGCTGGGGGAAGTCAGACAAAGCATAAATGACTTATTCCATAGAATCTCTGCAGTTCAGAAGGTGGCCATTCGGCCCAGCGAGTCTGCACCAGCCCTCTGGAAAAGCACCCTACCTAGGCACATTCCCCGCCCTAGCCCTGGAACCCTACCCAATCTGCACATCCTTGGAGACGAAGGGGAAATTTTAGCATGACCAATCCATATAACCTGGACATCTTTGGACTTTGTGAGGATATGGAGCACCCGGAGGAAACCTATGCAAACATGGGGATAATGTACCAACTCCACGCACAGTCACTCAAGGTCAGAATTGAACCCGGGTCCCTGGCACTGTGAGGTAGCAGCTCTAACCACTGTGTTACCATGCCAACCTCATGTTCTCTTGACTCCCATTGCCGTTAGGATTGGCAAATGGACATATCTGTGACATTATGGGCACAGATGCCACCAAAGGATTAAATGCCCCTTTCAGGGTTTTACAAAAATGCACTTTGTGTCTGCAGACAATAGAATGCATTATTCATCAGCACCACGCCACACCCCCTCTCTCCATTGGACCAAATATATCAGAATTTTGCTGTTGTAAAAATCCAGCAATGCATGGTTGCTGGGGATGGGCTCCGTCTACACCTGCCAAACCTTTACCTGTAAATTAACATAACTATGGTTAATGGTGGGGGGTACTTCATGTGGCACCTGGTTATGGCTTTTGGCACTGATATGGATGATTTTTAAAAAATATATAAATTTTATTGAATCGGTTTTTCAATATAACATTGTAAAAACCGTACGACACAACTAGTACAATTACAATTCGAGACTCAATCCCCCCCCCCCCCCCCCCCATCCACAAAGAAAAACAACCAAGACAAAACTTGAAGCAAATCCTGAACCCTCCTCCCCTACCATCTGACGGTAATCAGCTCGCTGAAACAGGAAATGAAAGGCTACCACCTTGAATAGAACCCTTCTGACAAACCCCTCATGTAAGGCGAAGGTCAGAGCATCTGCCTTCGCCGCCGCCTACAGCTCCGGCGAGCCTGAGACCACAAAAATAGCCACCAAAAGGCTAGGCTCTACCTCAATCCCAAAAACTCCTGACATCACCATAGAATTTGTAGTGCAGAAGGAGGCCATTTGGCCCATTAGGTCTGCACCGGCTCTTGGAAAGAGCATCCAAGCCCACGTCTCTTCTCTAACCCCGTAACCCAGTAACCCCACCTAACCTTTTTGGACACGAAGGGCAATTCATCATGGCCAATCCATCTAACCTGCACATCTTTGGGCTGTGGGAGGATTCCAGAGCACCCGGAGGAAACCCACGCAGACACGGGGAGAATGTGCAGACTCCGCACAGACAGTGACCCAAGCTGGGAATTGAACCTGGGGCCCTGGAGCTGTGAAGCAACTGTGTTAACCACTGTGCTACTGTGCTGCCCTAAATGGTGCTGAAGAAGGGGACACAAAAGCTTACCAGAACAAATGCATGTGATTCGCTGGGCCCCGTGAACAACGCTCGCACCTATCCCTCTACCACCGGAATAAACCCACTCATACATGCCCTGGCCAGGTATGGGCCACCTAGAAATGAATCATGCTAAGTCTAGCAGCATGGGGCAAGCACGGTAGCATTGTGGATAGCACAATGGGGCAGCACGGTAGCATTGTGGATAGCACAATCGCTTCACAGTTCCAGGGTCCCAGGTTCGATTCCGGCTTGGGTCACTGTCTGTGCGGAGTCTGCACATCCTCCCCGTGTGCGCGTGGGTTTCCTCCGGGTGCTCCGGTTTCCTCCCACAGTCCAAAGATGTGCAGGTTAGGTGGATTGGCCATGACAAATTGCCCTTAGTGTCCAAAATTGCCCTTAGTGTTGGGTGGGGTTGCTGGGTTATGGGGATAGGGTGGGGTTGTTGACCTTGGGTAGGGTGCTCTTTCCAAGAGCCGGTGCAGACTCGATGGGCTGAATGGCCTCCTTCTGCACTGTAAATTCTATGATTCTATGATTCTAGTGCATGAGGAGGTGGAGTGACTCTGTGTAGAGCTTGGGTGAAAAGGCAACCTCCCAAATTGGCTCCCCTCACAGAGATTCACTGGAAAGAATCGCATGCACCCAGGTTCAATTTATATTCCAAGAAGGAACCAAAACTCCTAAGCAGCTTCATTATCTCCTCTACAGCAGAGGATCTGTCACATACAACAACAAATCATCCTCGTACAATGACACCCTATGCTCCATCCCCCCCACCATCACCTCCCTCCACCTTCACCTCCACCTCATGGATGATCTCAATACTGTGGCTAAAGTCTCAATTGCCAAAGCAAACAATAGCGGGGACAATGGATGCCCATGTCTCGTGCCTCTCTTCAGCTGGAAGTATTTTGAGTTCAAGGCATTTTTATGAACATGCATGGTGGGGGCCCTACTCTCTCATTCTACATTCGGGATAGACAAACTATCCAAAAGCTCCAACAAAGACAACCTATCCTCAGGGCGATCTGATTTATAAAGACTGCGACAGAAAGCTTCATTGACCTTAGCTGGGGTGGTGACCATTACATATCTCACATTTGGATCAATTAGAATCTTAGCCGCCAAAAAGATACTTTCTTATTAATCAAAATCGCAAACCCCCAGGCCCTACTGTCAAATCCCGAATGAAATACATGCCCCACCCAGCCCTTCCGTAGCCTTGTCTGATCTTTAATCCTTAAATGGGTCTCTTGCAGCTTCACCACATCAGCCTTCAAACTCCTAAGGTGTGCAAACACCCTAGAGCATTTTACTGGGTGAATAGGGGGTCGTCTAGCACCCCCACCCCTTCCCCGACCCAGAATCAGCCATTCCCACCCTGTGGGGCAGTCCAGCAACTGAGAGTCGACACCATGTCCACCTCATGTGGCCGCCAAATTCCCCTTCAAGACAGACCAAAGAAACGTTTAAAGCCTTTGTCAGAGAACGACCCCTCCCCCTCCCGCCTCCCAGCAACACCAACCCCAAATAACCCAGCAAACAATGACTCCCACCCTCCCCCTCAAACCCCAACTAATATAAAAACAAAACACCTAAGCTCACGCTAACCCCAACCCCCCCCCATGCAATAACTGCAGACACCTCCATCCCTCTGCTCCCGTTAACTATCTCTTTAGCTCAGAGGGTGGGCCCCACGCAGAGTAAAAAATAGAACAGAAACGCATAACGCCAACCAGCCCCTCCCCCGCCCAAATCCAACTTTAATCGATCGTTCCAGGGAAAAATAATAAAGATGCACGACCCATCCTACAAAACCCGCAGCAAAAAGCCAGATACAAAGCCACAAAATGCCAAAGAAAACACCCAACCAAAACCATCAAATTCACACTCCCACCCTCAGACAAACATCTCCCAACCAATATTATGCAGTTATCATGATCCCCATCTATGTTTCTGCACAAACCACCCAGCCTCCTCCGGAGTTTCACAGCAGTAATCTTTGGAGACGCGCACAGTAAACCATGCCACATCGAACACTTCTCCGATGCAACACAGCCTTGGCCTTGTTGAATGCTGCACGCCTCTGGGCCAACTCCACTCCAACATCTTGATAGATCCTCACAATGTGGCCCCCCATCTGGAGTCTCGATGATCTTTTGCTCACCGCAGAACTGTTCCTTTGTCATGAAAACTGTGAAAGTGCACAACAATCACACGCATGGCCCACCAGTATGGAGTTTCTGACTCAACGACCTGTGGTCCAGATCCAACTCAGGAGTCGAGGCCATTTCCTCTCCCCCACCATCTTCCAAAACAATTGCAACATAAACTTTGTCAAACTCAGACCCTCCAAGACCTCCGACAACCCAACCACCCTTAAGTTCTGTCTTCTGGAGAGATTTTCCAAATCTTCCGCCTTGGCTCTCAATGCCATCACCACTTCCAGAGAGATGATCTGGTCACTTTGCCTTGAAAGAGCCACCTCAGCCTCTTTTATCTCCGTGCCCTGTGCCTTCACCCAGTTTTACCAAGGCCGTTCGAATAGAGGATATTGTCCTCTCAATCGCTCTTCCATGATCCTCAGAGACCGCCCACCGTAGTTTCCTGAAGGTCCCCCACTAGGATGCCTGTCAGTATCTCGCCGGTTAGCGGAGTAGGTGCAGGAGCCTCCTTCTTTTCCTCACAGAGCCTCAAGGCTTCAGAGTTCCTTATTTTTCTGCTGCCTGTTCCGGTATTAATGGGGCATCCCTTTGAAATGGGAATCTTAACCCATTGATCTAACTGAACATCAGCCCAAATCACCTGCAAAAATCAGACAAAAAGGGCTTAAATAAAAGTTCTCTGGCGGGAGCTACCTCGTGTGCGACTGCTCTTCTACATGTCGGCACCAGGGGTCGCACAGATATGAATGATGACGTGCTTTAGGATTGAAGTCTATTTGTTGGAGTGAGATGACAGTTTGGGTTGAACGTATCTTCCTGATATCTTGTAGGGTTTGCTTCATTTAGTTTTGTGGTCAGTTCTTTCCTCCGGGAAGATTTATCTGTCGTTGTATATGAACTTTAAGAATTAAGCATGATGAAGCAAAAGAATAGCAAAAGCTTCGATAAGTATACATGTATATTAAAAGGAAGAAAGTAGCTCAAGTCAATCTTGGTCTCTTGGCGGATGAGGCCGGGGCGTTAATAGTGGGGAACACAGAAATGACAGAGAAGCTAAATTAATATTTTGTCTCAGTATTCACTGTGAAGGACACTTGTACCATCTCAAATATAACATGCAATGCAGAGGTAATAGAAAGGGAGGAACTTACAACAATCATCAATAGCACTACAGTACTAAACAAGCTATTGGGATTGAATGATGTGGAAATGCCGGCGTTGGACTGGGGTGAGCACAGTAAGAAGTCTTACAACACCAGGTTAAAGTCCAACAGGTTTGTTTCAAACACTGGTGTTTGAAACAAACATGTTGGACTTTAACCTGGTATTGTAAGACTTCTTACTATTGGAATTGAAGGCAGACAATTTCCCAGGGTCCTGCCCATGCCGATTCCTGTCAGAAAATACCAGCCCTTGTCCATTTCCAGTTCCTTGTTACATTAACTATTCAATTTGCTGATGGCGGCTGATTACATAGCAGTGACTTCCGTTATAAAGCATCTTTAATGCATAAAGCTCCCAAGGCACCTTAACATACAGAAAATTGATGCTGTGTCAGGAAAGGTTAGATTAAGAAGGGCATCCAAACTCTTGGCCAAAGGCATTGATTTTGAGGATGTTTTAAAAGGAGGAAAAAAGGAATGGAGAAGTGTAAATGTTCAGACGAGGTCAGTCAGAGAGTGAAATCTATTAGATGCTCTTCTGCCATTAATACAGCAAAGAGATGACAGTTAACAGATCAGAGTCTGAAAAATAGAGGGCTGGATTCTCCATCATTGGGAGTATGTCCCCACGCCGGCATCAAAACCGTGGAGTTTTACTCCTGAAAATCCTGGAAAAAAGGGACACAAATTCACAGCCCTGCAGGGGGCTATCAGGGACCCAGAGTAAATCTCGCCAATTTGCTGCAGATATGGGCACCCCCACCTCCGGGTTAGAGGCCGCGCATGCTCAGACCGCAGAGCCTGACCCAAGAAAGAGACCCCACCCCCCCATCGGCCATGCGCCCGACCCTCAAACCCCGCACAATCATTCCCCGGCAGTCTATAAGACCTCCCCCCGCCCCCCCCCCCCCCCCGGCCTTCTATCGGCCCCCAACCAGGGCGGTTGCGGACCGAGTCCGCAGCCGCCACGCGAGTATCCCGATCGGCAATAGCAGGTTAGTTCCACGTCGTCGGGAACTCGGCCGGTCGGGGGTGGAAAATGTCGGAGCAGGCCTCTGGCAATGGCCTCCGGTGGCGCGGTGTACTCCCTGGTGACGCCGCTTTTCGGTGCCCAGAGAATCGCTGAATGGGCACTGGACCCAATTTCGGCGTCAAACTGGATTCTCCACCCCGGCACCGGCCGCAAGTTTGGTGTCAGGGTGCGGGGAATTCAGCCCAGCATATTTGGCGAAGAGTGGGCTGTAGGGCTGGAGAAGGTTATGGAGACTGGGGGAGGGGGTTGGGTGCGGGGAGCTATGGTGAATGAATCCATGAAAGGATCTAAAGGCAAGGACGAGAATTTATACGGAATCAACACACAAGACGACAGAGTGATGGGGAAGTGAGGTTTAACATGGAGTAAGGTACAGGAGGCAGAAATGTGGGTACATTTTAGGTGATAGAAGCTCTAGAATGATGGAAGAGGCTACAAGAACCCAGCAAGGAGAACAATCAAGTCGTCAAGCCTGGATGTGGTTTGACTGGTGTAAGGATATGAAGTAAGGGTGGAGATTCACAACAATATGAGAGTGAGTTAAGTGGTCTGCGTACTGGAGAAGATATTGAGCCGGACTTTCAAAGTGGGATCCGGAATCCTGGATAATCTCCGGTTCCCAATCCCACACCTCAACAACGTCGCTCACGTAACATTATTTTCAAGAGCTGATTCCCTAATTGGGTAGCAAGTGAGATTGGTGCCCAAATAGTGATGGCAAGCATCTCAAGGAGGAGGGAGATGGTTGGCCTCCAGTGTGTCAGGTCTTCCTGAAGACCACGATCTCAATCATGAGGCTAAAGTCATGGTTTACTGGACAGCAGTGACCACCGTGCTCCTATATGCTTCGGAGTTCTAAATAACTTAAAGCAGCACTCAAAGCATTGGAGAAGTACCACTAGTGATGCCTTCACAAAATTCTTCAAATCCAGTGACACGAAAGGTGGCCCAACAGCAGCTTCCTTTCCCAAGCTAACGTTGAGACGCTAATCATTCAAAACCAACTCCGCTGGGTGGGACATGTCATTCGCTTGCCTGACGCCAGACCTCTGAAGCAACTGTTGCAACTCTATTTGGAGCTCAGTCATGGCAGATGACTCCCAGAAAGACAGTGGAGAACTTTAGGGATGTCCCATAGAATCCCTGAAGAGGTCATAGATACTCACTGACTCATGGGAGCCCTTGGCTTGTGGCTAACCAAAATAAGAATGTTAATTCTGGAAAGTACATTGATTGACTTAATTGGGAACACACAGAAGTAAAGTCAAGACCTCAAATGAGCACACAAATCCCCAAACAGCCCATCTACCAAACTCTTCAAGCACGACCTGCCCCACATGTGTCAGAGTCTGAAAATCACGCATTTGACTTAACAGCCATCTCAGAACCCATTGAACCAGAGCGGTGAGCAAGTCATCCTCGATCCCGAAGGATTGTCTAAGGAGAAGAAAAGCACTTGCGAATTGAAGGCAAATGGTTTTCCCATTCCCAGTCCACCCCGAGCTGTCATGAAAATGGCAGGTTACCCAGAAGTCGTTGGGATCCAGATTTGACCTCAGTGCCGAAATTTTTAAATCCCGTCCAAACTGAGTCCTGATTCCACTGGGATTTGAAAATCTGGCCCATGAGGTCTGAAGATCAGAACTAGGTTGAACTGAACTGAGGTGGGAGTTGTCCTCAGCTTTAGTTGGAGCCAGTGGCTATGGAGGGAGGAAGGGATGGAGGGAGGAAGGGAGGGGGATTTGAACCAACGATCAGGGAATGGAGTTTGTGTCAGGAGTCAAAGACAATGGCTTCATTCCACCGTGTGTTCAGCTGGAGAAAACGAAGACTCATCAAGGATTGGTGTCAAGAGGTGTGTTGGTGAGCGAATGTCATGAGCTAACATGTGGAAACTGAGTCCCTGTAGGCAGATGGTGACGTTCAGAGACAGAATGTAGATGGAGAAGATGAGCTGAAGGATGGATGGTGAACTCTGGAGGTGAAAGTTGTGACAGGGGAGGGAGGTGTGCAGGAGAGGGACAATGGGGTTCAAGGAGAAACCATTGCTAGAAATGGGCTGGCTACCCCTATACAGTTGACCACACAACCATGCAAAGGTACACACTCACATAGCTAAAGAAGAGGCATTGGAACAGGATTATATGGTCAACCTTGCTGAAAGCTGCTGCCGAGAGGTTGTAGAGAGATAATGTATCATGGTCGCAGTCCCCAAGGATCTATCAGCTTTAGGACATGATCTCAATCAATGCACTGGCAATTGTAAATGGAGCATCATGATGCAGTACTGCATCATTGCAGATTTACACTGGGAGTAGGAAAGAATTTACAAAACAATAGATTTAGAAATGATTTATGAATTAAGGAAATGGTCTGTGAAATATACACATATTTTGTATAAAGTAAGTGCAGCTCTTTATTCAAGCTTCTTCCCAGAGGCTGCAAAGTGATGGATATCACTTGAGTATTTATTTAATTTTTGTGTAGTTTAGCAGATCCAGAAAGGAATGTATCTTTAAGCCAAAGCTTCAGACGCACTTCCAGTTAAGCAGGAATTAGCTGTTGATTATTACAGTCAAGCTTCTTAAAATAATCTACATGGGGGAAAAAGGTTAGCTTTAACAGAAATAAAACCATCCTTGGAAAATGAATTGCAGCCAGTACGTCAGGATATTTAATCGGTTTGAGTCGTTCTTTTCTTTAAATACCTGATCCATTTTCTTTTGGGTCCATTTTGATTTCCTTCATTTGCGATGCCATTTCCTACCACATATTGCCCTGCCCACACCCTTCCCCTCCTCCTTTCCCCCCAAGTTGGCGGGGAATGGGATACTGCAGTATGGGCCATAAACCTCTCGGGGAGGCTACAGTCAGCGCCATGTAGATATTAGCTGGCAGTGGATGCAGCTCAAGCTTAGGCAGGGGTGGGGAGGAGATGCGGGGTGGGGGGGGGGGGGGGGCACAGTAGCAATCGCAGCCTCAGGTAAAGGCCAAGTAAGAAGACAGCACTGAACGATTGAAGAATTACAGAGCATTTACGATTTTTATCTTCAAGTTTAGCTGGGCTTTGCTTGCATGCAACTAGGATTTGTGCCAAGACTTATACACGGGATGTACGGTTCGCCTTAAATCAGTTTTGAGTGGGCGCAGTTTAAAAGCAGCTTGGCCTTCTGGGAAAATGGTCAACCCAAGAGTTTTTTTTAAAATGAGGCTTAGCCGAGTGCCGGGAATGTTGCTGTGATGTTTGATTATTATGTTTATTCTGGATGATAGTATCTGTGAGTAATTATTCAGAATCACAAGCAGATTTATTCTTCGTCAGGCCGCAAGAAGAAACACATGCGAGGAAGTGAGTTTACAGGAGGATTCTTTGTTAAAGGCAGAACTGCTTATTTTCCCCTTTACAATTTTTTTGTTGTGTTTTATGTTCGGTGAATGGTATGTTTTATATCCAGCCTTACAAGTGAGCAGTCCCAAGTTAAAAAAATCCCTTTGTCGTGCAGCCTCAAGGTGCTATCTAGCCTCAAACTTTGAAGAGCAACCCATGTACACGAGCGGGGTCATTCCTCAGAGATCTTTATGGCCTTTCTAAGTTACCAATTCAATACAATTACGAGCCCCTTTCTGTCTTGCGCCGACATCCCTTTCGTCACTTAATCTGCCTTCCTCCTCATCACAGCCCTTTCCCTTTTGTTCTTTGCCCTGAATCCTACCACCCCCGCTCTCCCACTTCCCCTGGCTCTGTACGTACTCACTTAAAAGCTGTTCACCTCTAACCACTTCCAGTTCTGATGAAAGGTCAGTGACCTGAAACGTTTCCCACATTTCAAAAGTACTTCATAGGTCATGAGGTACTTTAAAGGGCATCCTGAGGTTGTGAAAGATGCTATATAAATGCAGATTCTTTTCAGCTTTCTTTATTAAATGCACATAATACTTTTAATGCCTTTTCCCCCCTCCAACATCCATGTGAATAATCTATCAATGTTCCAGTGTCCCTGTGTTTATCCAGCAGTTTTGGCTTGTATTTTAACGTGTGTTATTGGAGGTAGTTTCATCCTGAAGGAGTTTGGATTGACTAAACTTCGGGGTTGGCCTGCCCAAATGGATTTTTCTTTTATTATTTGCTCTTGAGGGTACATTTATTGTCAATTTTTTATTGCCCTGGGAAGGTGGTCAGCCTATAATGTGGCGTGTAACAACTCGGTGTTTAGCTGAGCCACTTTAAATGACATTAAGACTCAATCATGTAGTGTTCAATTCAAATCACTCTCAGCTGGGCTCGCAGCTTCCCTTCCCTGAGGTTCATCAGTAAACCAGTTGGGTTTTTAAATGACAAGCTGGCAGTTTATCTAGACATTTTTTGGCCTAGTGTTGCTCCACACGTTACCAGTATAGTATTTCAA
Organism: Scyliorhinus canicula; assembly: GCF_902713615.1. NCBI lineage: Eukaryota > Metazoa > Chordata > Chondrichthyes > Carcharhiniformes > Scyliorhinidae > Scyliorhinus > Scyliorhinus canicula. Next base: position 265,216,979 of record NC_052147.1, read on the forward strand.
TACACACATACGAAAATGATAGAGGGCCTCGCCCACAAAATCATCTGGCAACTCAGCGCCATGGCTCTACAATGCGCCCTGTAGTAATCCACGGGAGGCAGGAGCTCCGTCACCATACCAATATTTATTTACAATAACGATATTACAGGAGCAGCTACAAACAGTGCTGCTAGCAATCCAGTCAACTTAAGACTGCTCACAAAGCCTACACAGGTGATTATATGGGCCCCCTCAATGAGCTATCATTGAGGGAGCTCATACTCCAATTGGCCAACCAATAAAGCCAATTGGAGTTCATTACACCCCTCCCCCCCCCCCCAAGGTCCGAGGAATTCCTGCCAGCTGGCATTCCTCTGAGCTTCTTCCTGCTCCTCATGTCTGGGAATGTCACCTCTGTGTCGTCCGCTGGGTCGTTCTCCGAAGTGGGCGGGGTGTACCTTATAGGTGCCCGTCTTTTCCTTGACGACCTCCTTGGAAGTTGTTCTTCCTCCTCCTCTGGGAGAGGTGTCGCGGCGGCCTCGTCGAGTGTGTCCATCTCCGACTCTGATGACTGGATGACGGGGTCTGGAGAAATTGCTCGGGGCTGGGGTGTGGGTATCCTTTCCGTCTGGGCTATCCCAGCTTGAGGCGGTCCTGCTTCGCCTGCCTCCAGGTGTGATTCCGCTGCCCTTATTTGGTCTAGGTGTTTCTTCAGCACCTTACCTCCTACCGAAACTTCATAGGATATGGGTCCTGTTTGGAACTCTACCGTGCCTTTGACCCACGTTGGTCCATTCCCATAATTCTTGACCCAAACCGGTGCCCCCACCTGGAAATATCTCTGCTGCTGACTATTATCATGCCCCCTGCGTTGGGCCTCCTGTTGTTTATCCACTTTCCCCGTTAAATTTGGGAAAAGGAGAATCAGCCTCGTTCGCAGCTGCCTTCCCATTAAGAGTTCAGCTGGTGGTATGCCCGTTGTGGAATGCGGTGTGGTCCTGTAATCAAACAGCCAGCGGGAGAGCTTTGTGTCTATTGACGCTGCCGGCTGCTTCTCGAGTCCCGCTTTAAGTGTCTGGACCGCTCTCTCTGCCAGGCTGTTGGTCGCTGGATGGTAAGGGGCCGTTTTGATGTGACGGACACCGTTTTCCTTCAGGAATTTTCCAAATTCCCCACTTGTGAATGCCGTTCCGTTGTCCGACACCAATACTTCCGGAAGTCCATGTGTTGCAAACGAGGCCCTGAGCTTTTCAATTGTCGATGCTGTGCTTGCCGTGTTTACCCGGTAGCAACGCCCAGCGTTGGATTCTAGCTGATGCAATCGGGGGTATTGACTTGTCTTCTTTTAATAACCCTAATAATGGCTTATGGTCCGTCACTATGGTGAATTTCCGCCCGTACAGATACTGGTGAAATTTGTTTACTGCGAATATCACCGCCAGTCCTTCCTTCTCGATTTGGGCATACTTCCTCTCAGCCATCGCCAAGGTCCTCGAAGCATAGGCTATTGGCCGTTCTTCCCCATTCCTTTCTCTATGGGCTAAGACGGCTCCTACCCCGTAGGGGGATGCATCACAAGTGACCACCAACTCCTTCCTTGAGTCATAATGCTCTAGGACATTTTCGGATGACAGCTGTTCCTTAATGTCCCTAAATGTTAGGTTTTGGCGAGTGGACCATTTCCATTCTTGCCCCTTTTTTAGTAGCTGGTGGAGGGGTTCTAGGATGGATGCCCTATTTTCAATAAATTTTCCATAATAGATTACCAACCCTAGAAATGATCATAACTCCTGGACCATGGTGGGAGCTGGGGCTTCTTTTATTGCCCTTACTCTGTCTTCTAATGGATGTAAGCCTGACCCGTCTACTTTATATCCCAGGTACGTCACTTGTGGGGCCAGAAAAACACATTTTTCCATTTTTAGCCGTACGCCTGCCTTTGCGAAACGCCTGAGCACTTCCTCCAGGTTCCTTAAGTGTTCCCTGTTCGTCCTACCCGTGATTAAGACATCGTCCAAATAAATCGCCACCTGCGGTAGTCCCTGCAGAATATTTTCCATCGTACGCTGGAATATAGCGCAGGCTGATGATACTCCAAAAGGTAGCCTAGTATAACGAAAAAGGCCCTTCGGGGTGTTGATCGAAGCGAACTTCTGGGAGCCCTTGTCCAGTTTTAACTGCAGGTAGGCGTGGCTCATGTCTAGTTTCGTGAACAAAAGCCCACCTGCCAATTTGGCATATAGGTCGTCTATTTTCAGGATTGGGTATTTGTCCAGCAGTGCGTATTTGTTTACTGTCTGTTTGAAATCTCCACAGAGACGTATCGAGCCGTCTGGCTTCAAAATTGGTACCACCGGCGCTTCCCATTCCGAGAACTGTACTGGTCTGATAATGCCGTCGCGTCGTAACCTTTCTATTTCGTCATCTACTTTCTACCTTAATGCAAAAGGTACCGGCCTGGCCTTACAAAATTTTGGAAGTGCTTCTGGGTCCACGTACAAAGTTGCTTTGGCGCCTATGATTTCCCCCAAACCTTCTTGGAAGACGTCCGGGTATTTTTGGAGTACTCCACTCAACTGCCCGCTTCCACTCTGGAAAATTTTCATCCAATCAAATTTTAGGTCTTTCAGCCAGTTCCGTCCAATTAAGCTCAGTCCGGAGCCCTCTACTATTGTCAACGGTAATCTGAGCAATTCTTTCTCATATTCCACAGGTACATGAGTTGTTCCTAGAACTTCCAGGGGTTCCCCCGTGTAGGTTTTAAGTTTCGTCGATGTTTTTGTTAGGGTTAATGGCTGGAGTCTATCTTTGATTTTTCTAAATGCTGCCACTCCCATTACTGATACGGCCGCACCCATGTCTATTTCCATTATTGTCGGCCGCCCGTTCACCCGTGGGGTAATCCCAATGGGTTCTGCTTTCTTCGTTGTAATATTATATAATTGTTCCCCTTTGGAGGAGGATGGGGCGTCTAGGTTGTGTACTTCCCTGCGTACCCACCTGCTATTCCTCTTTTGCCACCTCCTTCTAGGGCTTCTGTCATTGTTACCCCACTCTGTCTGGTGCCAGAAATGGTCCTTCTCTGTTGGGGGAGCCTCAGCCGGTACTTCCCTCTGTCTCCAGTTAGTCCTGGCAGACTTGGGGGCAGTTCTGGGGTTTTCCTTTTTCCCTCTATTCCTCAGGTTTTTCCTGAGAGCAGCTATCTGGTAGCAGGACCCATTGTGGTAGTCCCTCTCACAGGTATCTACCTCCATCGGCGTGCCCTGTAGTTCCTGCGCCCCACTTGCTGCCTTTTCTAGGGACAGTGCGACCTGTAATGCCTGCCTGCAGTCTAGCTCCGTTTCCGCCAACAGGCGTTTCTGTATTGTGAGGTCGTTTATGCCACACACTAACCGGTCCCGAAGCATTTCATTTAGCGTCGGGCCGAACTCACATTTTTCCGCCAGCCTTCTCAGGCGGGTCAAGAAATTTGTGACTGACTCCCTGTCTTCCCGCTTCGCTGTGTAGAATCTGTACCTACGCAAAATGAGGGGTGGTTTTGGGTCGTAGTGCTCTTTCACCAATTCCGTTACTTCTTGGAAAGTTTTCGTGTCCGGCGCATCGGGATAAGTCAGACTACGTATAATGGCGAAAGTGGAGGGTCCGCACGCCGACAGCAGGATAAGCCGTCTCCTTTCGTCCGTCAGTATATCATTTGCCCGGAAGAAGTAACACATTCTCTCCATATACTGGGACCAGTCCTCAATAGCCGGGTCGAATGCCTCTAACCTCCCAAAAAACGGCATTTTTTTAAATGGCAAGGCTTACCGTCCGAGTGCGGCAGCTGGTCTCCGCAAAATTCGTAGTTTACCTCGTCGCTACTGTGGTAATCCACGGGAGGCAGGAGTTCCGTCACCACACCAATATTTATTTACAATAATGATATTACAGGAGCAGCTACAAACAGTGCTGCTAGCAGTCCAGTCAACTAAAGACTGCTCACAAAGCCTACACAGGTGATTATATGGGCCCCCTCAATGAGCTATCATTGAGGGAGCTCATACTCCAATTGGCCAACCAATAAAGCCAATTGGAGTTCATTACACGCCCCATCGACTAGAGATGAATTTAGCATTCTGCCAGTTTGGGACTTGAACTCTGGGTTGTTAGTTTAATACCAACAACAACTAGTTGCATCTGTGTAGCACCTTTAACATAATATGTCTAATGGCTCTTCAGTGCCATAACCAGTACACTATGATATTTCATATCTGGCCTTTCCCTCTTTGTTTCTCTTTCTGACTCTGCCTTTCTCTCGTACTTTGTTCAGCTAAATTACATCCTCCTCCCGTTCCGAATATCTTTTGAGCCTTCTACGATCCTAGCTGAGAGAAGTGACTTTCTGTCCTCGAAGTTGAGTTAGATTTGAATCCAAGGCAAAAAAACATCCTATCCGGCTGCATCACAGCTTGGTGTCTCAACCGCTCGGCCCAAGATTGCAAGAAACTGCAAGCTTGCCACGCTTGCCACCCCCACATTGATTCAGTCTACACCGCCCGCTGCCTCAGGAAGGCAGACAGCATTATCAGAGACCCCTCCCACCCAGGCTTTGCCTTCTTCCAGACCCTTCCATCAGGCAGAAGGTACAGAAGTCTGAAGACCCGCACATCCAGACATAGGAACAGCTTCTTCCCCACAGCTACCAGACTCCTCAACGACTCTCCCTCGGACGTATCTGTTCCCTGTACGAACACTATTCGCGACGCCCTATGCTGCTCTTGCTCATGTATTTGCTTTGTTTGACCCCTTGATCCGCACTGTAACCAACCATTTGTTAATGTACTCTGTCGATTATTCTTTTTTGTCTACCATGTACGTACTGTGCATCTTCCCTCGGCCACAAAAAATACTTTTCACTGTACTTTGGTACATGTGACAATAAATCAAGACAATAACCATGCCACCAAGGGCAGCACGGTGGCGGAGTGGTTAGTGCTGCTGCCTCACGGCGCCGAGGTCCCATGTTCAATTCTGGGTCACTGTCCATGTGGAGTTTGCACATTCTCCCTGTGTTTATGTGGGTTTCACCCCCACAACCCAAAGATGTGCAGGGTAGGGGGATTGGCCACGCTAAATTACCTCTTGATTGGAAAAAATGAATTGTGTACTCTAAACTTTTTTTTAAAATTAAACAATCATGTTGTCTAGTACCTCATCCAATCAAGGTCTGTGTAATGCCAAATAGCAGAATGCAGCATGGGCAGCACGGTAGCACAAGTGGAAAGCACTGTGGCTTCACAGCACATGGGTCCCAGGTTCAATTCCCTGCTGCGTCACTGTCTGTGCGGAGTCTGCACATTCTCCCCGTGTCTGCGTGGGTTTCCTCCGGGTGCTCAGGTTTCCTCCCACAGTCCAAAGATGTGCAGGTTAAGAACATAAGAACTAGGAGCAGGAGTCGGCCATCTGTCCCCTAGAGCCTGCTCCGCCATTCAATGAGATCATGGCTGATCTTTTGTGGACTCAGCTCCACTTTCCGGCCCGAACACCATAACCCTTAATCCCTTTATTCTTCAAAAAGCTATCTATCTTTATCTTTAAAAAATTTCATGAAGGAACCTCAACTGCTTCACTGGGCAAGGAATTCCATAGATTCACAACCCTTTGGTGGAGAAGTTCCTCCGAAAGTTTAGGTGGATTGGCCATGACAAATTGTCCTAGTGACCAAAAAGGTTAGGAAGGGTTATGGGGATAGGGTGGAAGTGAGGGCTTACGTGGGTCAGTGCAGACTCAATGGGCTGAATGGCCTCCTTCTGCACTGTATGTTCTATGTTCTAGAATATAGTCCAATTATATTTCAAGGTGCATTACCACGCAGGCATTTGTAGCAATTTGCTTAAAGGGACACATTTACTTCTGTATAAGCAGTGCATTGCTATCACTAAACAGAACACCTCACACAGATATCCAGATTACATTTAAGTGAGCTTTTGTATTTGCTTTGCAGTGCAAACATTGTTGAACTGTGTCTAAATGTTAAGGATTACGTGCTTCCACCTTTGAGATATTTCAATAAGGCAGCTTTTTTTGTGGTTTTGCTTTTCACAACAGTAATCTTGGCGCACCATTAAAACTCCATTTAATAAAACCAACAGCATAGAGAAACAACTTTCCCTCCTATGTAAAGAATTGATTTTATCAGAACTCCGTTGCAGAGATGTCCTCACGTATTGATCCCTGCTTTTTCAGCACCCGGTTACCTGCCCTCCCCTCTCTATTTTGTCACTAATTCTGCTTCAAGGAGACATACTATCAACAGCTGGGGAAGTCCCTTGTGCTCCGACATTCCTTACAGTGTTCCAGTGGGGAAAGAAAATAAACAGAGCTTCATCTAAACAAACAGACCCTTCTACAGCAACATGAGAGAAGCTATCGAGCACCGTTATCACAGCTGGGCCAGCCAATCTTAACACAGGGCGTTTGAAGCAGTGGCCAAATCTTCACCTTTGCTTCTGAAGCCTTGACACAAATTGCGACTTGACGGCTTATCATTGGCTGTTCATGTCCTCAACGTTATCCAAATAAAGCAACCGGAATTCTGGTTCTCTCCTGACTGAAATGCTAGTGTCAGAAAATGTTGTTCCAGTCCACAGAGTTTGTCCTCCACTGGGGCAAGTATTGCGAGAATGTCGCTACACTTAGAGGATCCAGAAAGACTGAGCAATGGTGTGAAGAGCAATCAGACAGGTGGCATGATTGACAGAGGCAGCTGCTGGTGGAGATGGATTGCAAACAGTGGGTGTTCTGCTCATCACAAAGATTCTGAAGCAGATGAAAAATGTCCGCGTGGCTGGGGTTTCGCTCAAGTATTGCTTTGTCTCAGTCTTATTCTGGTTCTTTTGATCTCCGTCACCTGCCTTATTGTTGCATCCCTTGTTTGCATGCGCTGGCGTTTAGAAGCAGTGACTCGTTTGAAACCTTTAAGATCCTGAGGGGTATTGGCAGGGTGGATGTGGAGAGGATGTTTCCTCTTGTCGGAGAATCTAGAACTAGGGGGGTCACTGTTTAAAAACAAAGGGTTGCTCATTTAAGATGGAGACAAGGAGAATTTTTTTCTCTCACAGGGTCGTGAGTCTCTGGAACTCTCTTCCTTAAAAGGCAGTGGAAACAGAACATGTTAAAGGCTGAGCAAGATAGATTCTTGATTAACAAGGGGGTGAAAGGTTATCGGGGATAGGTGGGAATATGGGGTTGAGGTTACAACCAGGTCAGCCATGATTATATTGAACGGCGGAGCAGGCTGGATGGGCCGAGAGGCCTATTCCTGCTCAGAATTTGTAAGTTTGTATTTTCCATCATTCACTTTCTTACTATCCCTTTGCGCATTATGCTTTTACTTTGTTTCAGTCTCGCATTCACTTTGCTGCTCTCCCTCCCTGAGGTGCTGGTTTTATTTTACTGGCAACATTCCAGCCAGAAGGCTATGGTTGCAAGTCCCATTCCAAAGACTGTCGCACAAACGATCGAGCCTGAAACCTCAGTGCAGCGATGAAGCGACGCTTTCCAAACCCGAGCTGCAAACAAAAGCTACCGCAGGCAAATTGCGGACGAGCAGGGGAGATCTCCCAATGCTCTCGCCGCCGTTTATTACTCAACCAAATTCCAAACATATTGTCAGGCCACTCACCTCGCTGAGGCTTTATGGAGCCTTGCGGAATACAGATTGGCTGCAACATCAACCTTCAGTGACTCTTCATTGATTTTTGTGTAAAGTAAGTAAGTAGATCATAGGCTGCTTTGAGGGGGGAGAGCTGACTGGTGTCAGGCAAGGGGCAAGTTTGAGAAGGCGGAGCCTTCATGAATAACCTCAGCTGGTGCGGGAACTGAACTCACGCTGTTGGCGTCGCTCTGCATTACCATCCAGCCAACTGAGCTAAACCGGCCCATAGGCAGCATTTCCTCCTCTCACTTTGCTTCTCTCTGACTCTGCCTCTTGCGCCCTGTATAGATAAGTACATGAGAAGGAAAGGAACACAGGATTTATTGATAGGGTGAGATAAAGTTGATGGCGGCGGGGGGAAGCCTAGTCGGAGCAGAAAGACAGTTGGGCTGAAAGAGTTTTCACAACGAGGGATAAAGACCTGTGCAATTCTCCGCTTTTATTTCTCTCCCCAATGCTGTGCCTCAGTCTCTGTTTTTCCCTCTTGCTTTGTTTCTCTGTCACACAGATGTAAAAGTAAAAAGAAAAGACGAAAGCTTTAAGGAAAAAGTCAGGAAAATAATTAGAAATAAATAAATGAATTGTGAGAGAAACAGGTCACGTGAGCGAAGACACCGAATGATACCTTATCCAAACAGAATCAGATGTTTTGATGTTTTTTTCCCCCCACAGTTAATCAAGAGATCCGTTCATGGTAACAGGGCAACATAACTTGGGTCATTCAGAATTTATTAGAATATTATTTTCTTACAACCACAGAAAAATGTTATTTACACTCTTATATATTTCCAGTAAGCATTTCCGTTGTAGCTTACATGGGAAGCAGTCTGACTTGCTGCGAAAACATGTACATTGGCATCTATAGAAAAAAAGATCTCTTATAAGTGCACACACAGTAAAGTGCACATTTGGGTTTGTGGGTGGACATGGCACATCACCAACCTGTTTAGATGTCCCAAGTTTCAATTCCCAGAAACTGCATTGCAAACATTCAGATCGGATCTAACTGCATCTCAAATATACGCTTCTGGCACAATCTGTTCATCAGCGTTTTCCTGAAATGCACATTTTTCATATCAAGCTACGGATGGTTGGAGGCTTGAATGTACTAAACTTGCATTGTTGCATTTTCTAAATGCTATTGAACTTTTTCCGCCATTTGTCGAGCAAATCCGAATCAATGGTTAGCTTTGCTGGATTCCATTATTTTGTTATCTTTTTTTGGACGTTTATCATTATTGTTTACACATTTTGGGGGCCGGGTCATTGGGGTAGAAGACGCTGGGGTAGAAATTAGATCTCGGTGTACAGTTTAACAGGTGCAGTTATACGGACCAATGCCCTGCACCTCGAGAATGTTTGAAGGGCATCCCAGGTGGGGATCCTCTGGTCCAGTCCGTGGCAGGGATTTTCGGAAAATCTTTACAGATAAGCCTCGAGTTGAGTTTGGGTGGGAATTTCTGGTCATGTGGTTAGCTACACCAGCTGAGAATTAGGGCCGATGATTTTTAAAATATACCCGCCAGCTACCTAAGCCAGCTGGTGCATAAAGTCACATCCCACCCCGACTTCCTCTTTCAACAGTAATTTGCATTCTGTTTCTACCACTGTTCGCCATTCCTTCACCTCAAAACACTCTAACAGCGGTGAGCCCCTGGGCTACATGCAGCCCATCAAGCTTCTGAGTGCGACCCACGAGACATTTTGTTGAGCGTTTGCCGACGGCCAGGGCTGCCACATTTCACTGATTTCCATCCACGTAGGTTTTGTTTCTACTGGCATGGCTAAAGTGATACACACTTAAAGCAAGGGCAAATGAAGTGAGGTGCATGCTGATTGCTCACAACATTGACTGTGAGAGCCCTGCTCCGAATCTAGTCAAAGACCATAAGACATAGGTGCAGAATTAGGCCACTCGGCCCATCGAGTCTGCTCCGCCATTCAAGCACGGCTGATATTTTCTCATCCCCATTCTCCTGCCTTCTCCCCATAACCCCTGATCCCCTTATTACTCAAAACGCAAATATTTATTTTGTTTTTACCATTTGATGTTGATGACAGTTCTGTTAATATATAAATGATTGAGCATTTTCTCCAATTCGTTGTGAAATATTTGGCAAGCATTAAATGTATTCAATCGTATTCATGAGGTCAAGGTTCCTAAATATGCCAGATTTCAATTGACAGCCCATTGAGGTAAAGGAGGGCCACTCTTGCGGCCCACTCACCCAGCCTGGGTTGCTCATCCCTACTCTGTACCTTTTGGTTTTTCACTGAGAATCTTAAATTTAGTCAATTCGGATATGAAGCTACGTCTAAGATCATTTAAGGGGACAATGTGGAAAGAAGATTGAACAAGCCTACAATTATATCCCACCTCTCTCCTTCTCAGAATATCCCCAATCATTTCATAGCCAATGAATTACATCGGAGGTGTTATCACTGTTATTGAGTCGGCTTTATGAATAGACAAAGACTAAAAAAGCAAGGAAGTCACGTTGAATCTGTATGAAACATTGGTCGGCCTAAACTGGAGCGTCGTGTTCAGTTCCGGAAGGGTGTGAGGCATTGGAGAGAGTGCAGAAAAGGTGGCCAGAATGGTGCCAGGCAGGGATAAGGAAAATCAATGTTGTAGATAAATTTGAGAAGGTGGGATTGTTTCCATTGGAGAACGTTGAGAGGAGATTTCACAGAGGTGTTCAGAACCATGAGGGACCTGGGCAAGAGTAGATAGGGGAGAATGAAAGGGCACAGATTTAAGGTAATTGATAAAAAGAAGCAATGGCGACATGAGGGGAACCGCTTTCACACAGCCAATAGTTCGAATCTGGAATGCATATTTTAAGTGTGTGGTGGATGTAGGGTTAATCAAGACATTCAATGGGGAATTGAATTAGCATCTGAAAAGGAAGAATGTTCAGGAAAACAGGGAGAAGGCGAATTGCTTCTTCAGAGGGCCAGTGTGATGGGCCAAATGGCCTCCTTCTGTGCTGTGATTTAGCAGCCAATCTTCCAGAAAGAACAAATTAGATAAGTGAGCTGTTATTCAAACAGAAAACGCTGGAAGCACTTCGCTGGTCGGGCTGCATTTGCAGAATGACAAACAGTTAATGATTCAGATCAGTGACTTAGCGTCAGAACTGGAACGAAAGGTCACTGACCTGAAATATTTATGGCGTTCCTCTCCCGATAGATGCTGGTTGACCTGTTGAGTGTTTCCAGCAGCTGCAGGAGTTTTGTCTTTGCATAAATTATCTGCCCATCTGTTTCCGTTGATGAACGAACACTGTTTCGGATTTGAAATTTAAATGGTCTGATTGACACATCTGGCTTTCCGCAGACATGTGACTGTGCCTGGAGGCAGATATCTTAAGAGGAGTTCAATAAAGTCTCACTGAGAACACACTAAAGACGTACAGCTGTCCTTAAACATAAATCATGGGTCGGATCTTCCGCTCCTATTTTTATTGGGCAGAAATGGCGGCAGGAGCTAGAATCCAATGGCACTCCCCAAATAGTGCAGCTAAATACGTGGCTAAACTGGTCATGTAGGAGGGAGGGTTTCAGATTTCTGGACCGTTGGGATCTCTTCCGAGGCAGGTGGGAACTGTGCAAGAAGGACAATTTGCTGGACTGGAGAGGCACCAATATCCTGGTTGGGAAGTTTGCTAGAGTCACTCGGGAGGACTTAAATCTAGTATGGCGGGGCAGGGTGGGGGTGGGAGTGGGGGGGGTGGTGAGGGAGGGGCGGAACCAGAGCATTAGCTCAGAAGGTATAGTAACTGAAGGGGAAATAGAGAACAAAAATAAGAGAACAACAACATCACCCCATCTGCACAAACGCAGTGGTCTGAAGTGTACTCAGAACTATGATGTTGTGGCTATCGCAAAAACGTGGTTAAATGAAGGGCGGGATTCACAGCTGAAGGATATAGATGCTTCAGGAGGGAAAGAGGGGGATGTGAAAGGGGTAGGGGAGTAGCATTACTGGTTAAGGAGAATATTATAGCCGTACAGCGGGAGGACAACTCAGAGGGCTCATACAATGGGGCAATCTGGGGAGAGCTCAGGAACAGGAAGGGGGAAATCACAATGTTGGCATTTATTACAGGCCCCCAACTGCCAGTGAGAGATAGAGGAACAGATAGGAAGAGAGATTTTGGATAGGTGCAAAAGTAACAAGGTTGTTGTGGTAGGGGATTTTAATTTTCCCGATATTGACTGGGACACACTTTGTGCTAGGGGCTTGGATGGGGTAGAGTTTGTGAGGTGTATCCGGGAAGGCTTCTTGATGCCTTCTTTATGTAGGTAGTCCAACTAGGGAAGGGGCAGTACTGGACCTGGTATTCGGAATGAGTCTGGATAGGTGGTTGAGGTTTCAGTAGGGGAACATTTTGGGAGTAATCACCACAATTCCATAAACTTTAGGGTACTTTTGGAAAGGGATGAGGATAACCCTCGCAGTAAGGGGCTAAACTGGGGAAAGGCAAATTACGTTAACATTAGACAGGAATTGAAGAATTTGGGTTGGGTGCGACTGTTGGAAGTAAATCAACATCGGACATATGGAAATCTTTCAAGCGACAGTTGATAAGGATACCTGAGAGAACGAAGGGTAACTATGGGAATTTAGGGAGCCTTGAATAACGAGGGATATTGGGAACCTTGTTAAAAAGAAAAAGGAAGCTTTTAGTTGGTCTAGAATGGTGGGGACAGTCAAAGCCCTTAGGAGTATAAAGCAAGTAGTAAGGTACTTCAGCGGGAAATTAGGAGGGCTAGGAGGGATCATATAAAGTCCTTGGCAAGCAGGATTAAGGTGAATCCCAAAGCTTTTTATTCATATGTAAAAAGCAAGAGGGTGGCCAAGGAAAGGATTGGACCACTTAAGGACAATGGGGAGACGAATCTATGTGTTAAGCCAGAGGAAATGGGTGGGGTACTAAATGAGCACTTTGCACCAGTGTTCACAAAAGAAAAGGAATTTGTGGCAGATGATTCTTGGGTAGGGTGTGCGGACAGATTGGGTCATGTTGACATCGAAAAGGAGGAGGTATTCGGAAATTTTAAAGAAATTAAGGTAGATAAGTCTCCTGGGCCAGATGGGATTTACCCCAGAATACTGAAAGAAGCAAGGGAGGAAATTTCTGGGGCCTTGACTGACATCTTTGTATCCTCATTGGCTATAGGTGAGATCCCAGAGGACTAGGAAACAGCTAATGTGTTACTGCTGTTAAAGAAAGGTAGCAGGGATAATCCTGGAAACTATAGGCCGGTGAGCCTCACGTCAGTAGTAGGTAAGTTATTGGAGAGAATTCTCAGGGACAGGATTTATACCCATGTGAATACAAATGGACTCATCAACGATAGCTGACATGGTTTTGTGAAGAGGAGGTCGTGCTTCACTAGCTTGATCGAGTTTTTTGAGGAGGTGACAAAGATGATTGATGAGAGGAGGGTGGTGGATGGTGTTTACATGGATTTCAGTAAAGCTTTTGACAAGGTGCCTCATAGCAGATTTGTACAAAAGATGACGTCACACGGGATCAGAGGTGGGGTGGCAAGATGGATACAGAACTGGCTCGGTCACAGAAGGCAGAGTGCAGCAGTAGAAGGGTGTTTTTCTGAATACAAAGTTGTGACTACTGGTGTTCCGTGCTCGGTCCTCTGTTGTTTGTAGTATACATAAACAATTTGAGGAAAATGTAGCTGGTCTGATTAGTAAGACAGCGGAAGATAGTGTTGAGGATTGTCAGAGGATACAGAAGGACAAAGATAGGTTGGAGACTAGGCAGCGAAATGGCAAATGGATTTTAATCCACACAAAGCTGAGGTAATGCACTTTGGTAGGTCTAACATAGAGGGGAAATATACCGTAAATGACAAATCTCTTAGGAATATAGAAAGAGAGATCTGGGCGTACAGGTCCACAGATCTTTGAAAGTGGCAACACAAGTGGATAAGGTTGTCAAGAAAGCATACGGAATGCTTGCCTTCATTGGACGAGGCATCGAGTATAAAAACTGGCAAGTCATGCTACAGTTTTATAGAACCTTGGTAAGGCCCCACTTGGAATATTGCACACAATTCTGGTTGCCACACTACCAGAACGATATGGAGGCTTTGTCGATATTTACCAGGATGTTGCCTGGTCTGGAGGGTGTTAGCTATGCGGAGAGGCTGAATAGACTCAGGCTGTTTTCATTAGAATGACAGAGGTTGAGGAGTGACCTGATAGAGGTCTACAAGATTGTGAGGGGCATGGATACAGTGGATCAGCAGGCAATCTTTCCCAGGGTGGAGGTGTCAGTCACTAGGGAGCACAGGTTTAAGGTTTGTGCGGCAAAGTTTAGAGGAGATGTGCGAGGAAGGCTTTTTTACACAAGAGGGTGGTGAGGCATCTTGACAAATACATGGATGGGATGGGTATCGAGGGATACGGCGCTAGGAAGTGCTGAGGGTTTTGGTCAAGGGTGGTATCATGACCGGTACAGGCTTGGAGGGCCGAAGGGCCTGTTCTGTGCTGTATTATTCTTTGTTCTCGTTGTTCTAAATGTTTTTTACACGGACGTGATTTCCTGATCCGATTATCCCTGATCCCTGCCAGTGGTGTAAGGTGGTTCCCACCCATGAAAGTTCGGAAACCCCATTACCATTCATATGAACATCATTAGCGGGCTTCCCCATTTGATTATCTCCCCATGTTTGAATTACCCCCCTCCCCCTGCTGAGATGACGTCACATTGACTTGTTAAACCTTAGAATTTAGAGTATCAAATTATTTTTTTCCAATTACGGGACAATTTAGCATGGCCAATTCACCTACCCTGCGCATCTTTTTGAGTTGTGGGAGTGAGACCCACGCAGACACGGGGAGAATGTGCAAACTCCATACGAACAGCGACCCAGGACCGGATTGAACCTGAGTCTTTGGTGCCATGAGGCATCAGTGCTAACCACTGCACCACTGTGCCATCCGACGTCCCATTGGCAACAACATTTGACAAACGTGGACCTGGTGAAGAAATCCCGCCGGGGGTGCACAGGTAGGTACACCTTCGGGGAGGGGGGGCATGCTTAAGCACTGCCGGGCTATGCTGGGGTTGGGATTTCTGATGGGGAAGGTCGTGAGGGGGCGGGGGAGGGGGGGGGGGGGAGAGAAGAGATGCTCTCTCTGATTATTATTTAGATCGGTGCGCTCCAATCTCTTGGACATCAATGTTGGTGATGGGGCTGGGTCATTTGGAGTCCTCCCCACCAGCGTGACATCGTGGGACACACCTCCAGGATTCTATTTGACCAAGTGGAGCCAGCGGGCTTTTCCCACCCGAGTTGTCGGTTCATTAAAAAAAAATGAAAATTCTGCCAATGTTGTCAGAAAGTGAAGAAAAAGTGGATATTTTTACTTTAGCAATGACGCACACAATAGAGTGAGAACATAGACACATAAAGATTCAAATCTGTAAAAAAGATGCTGAAAAAAGGATAAAAAGGAAAACTGCAAGTAAAATAGTGACTACACCGAAAATAGGAGCAGAAGGGGGCCATTTGGCCTTTCAAGCCTACCTCGTCATTTATTATAATCATGGCTGATCATCCAACTCTGTAACCAGTTTCTGCTCCCTCCCCTCCGTAAGCTTTTATCCCTTTAGCCCCAAGAGCCATATCTAACTCCTTCATGAAATCATACAATGTTTTGGCCTCAACTGCTTTCTCTGGGAGTGAATTCCACAGGTGACAGAGAAGACACAGCTCAGAAAGGTGCACAGAAATGTTAAACGTTGCAGACAGTGGCTGAAAAAGGACAAGTAGACATGAAAGAACAATAGGAACATAAACAAAAGCTGCAAGTGAATATTGAGTGAGTTAAAAAACGGCACAATAATGTTTCCTATCTCACCTACAGTTTAAATGAATGGTGATATGTGGAAAAAAATGGCAGTTTTTCCACTTACAATGGCAAAACTGCGAGATTGCAACAGACTGATTTAACAAGTCTGAACTGATAAGAGGAGCCACACTTTCAACACTTCTGGGGAAGGACTGCTACAAAGTGTACATCACCCTAAATCTAAGCGACAAAGACAGAAAAAAGATGGCAGAGCTTTTGAAAGCCTAGAACGGACATCTCAACCCTGAATGAATGTTACATATGAATGATATGTATTCAATGCTAGAATTCAGAGTGAACACAAGGTCATTGAATGGTACGTAATGGTAATAATGCAATTTGCAAAATTGTGTGAATTCGGACAGCTTAAAGATGATTTGATTAAAGAGAGCTTAATTTTGGGTGTGCAAGACTCCATGGGTGGGAGTAAGTCTACTGAAAGATAGGGAACTGACGCCAGCTAAAGCAATAGATGTGTATTGAAATGTGGAAGTTATGAAACATCAGCTAGAGAATAGTAGAGTAGACCAGGAGAGAAATTATGCTGAGAGACAGTCCAAGCCGGAAGAGCGGATCAATTTTAGGCAAAGGGAAGGATGCAAATACTGTGGAGGACAGCATGCACAGGAAAAGAAGGCACGCTCATCAAGAGGAAAACAGTGTTTTAACTACAAGAAGCAGAATCATTTTGCACACAAGTGTTGGGCTAGAAAGAAGCAAAACAAGCCTATACAGATGGCCATGGGAGAGGTATCAACAAAAAAATGTCTGATGAAGAACTATACATGACATGACAGGTTGGTTCAATCAAGTCTATAATCGACAAGTGGTTTGTAACTGTTACAATGGTGACTGCAGAGGGAAAGTAGCGAGCGAACAAGTGCTAGTTAGATGTTTTAGTTTTGAAATATAACCAGTCTGACGCACACATCTGCTTTTCCATAGTCATCTGACTATGCCATGAGGCTGCCATCTTAAGGGCAGTTCAATAAAGCCTCTAACTGAGAACATACCAAAGAAATGCAGCTGTCCTTAAACATGAAACAAACACTGGTCAGGATATAATGGCTCGGGTTCTTTTAATATTCACCTGAACAGGAACACTGGGCCTCAATTTAACATCTGAAAGAAAATTTCAAATACAGCAACCTGCAGCACTCCACAAGTACAAACTCTTAAGTGCCAACCTCCATTGTATGCTTAAAGAGTGGGGGATTTGAATCTATAATTTTGTAACTTAGTGGCAAAAGTGTTACCATGGAGCCAGGTTCCTACAAACATTTGCAGCAAACATTTTACACAGCATCATGTTAGCTAATGCGAGTTGTTTACGATTTATATTTACAATTCTGTACTGATCCAAAGAGAAAGGCCAAAGCCTAAGTACGCCGATGTTTTACATGCCATATTTTAATAGCTTCAACTTAGGGATATGAGCACATCCAAAATCTGCAGATGACACAAAACTTGGAAATGTAGCAAACTTTGAAGAAGGTATTAGACTTCAAGAGGACTGAGGCAAGCTGGTGAAATGGGCACACAGATGCAATTGAGCATAGAAATGATCAATTTTGGTAGCAAGAATGAGGTTAGAAATTGAATAGCTGAAAGAAAATTGGATACATACATTTAAAAAAATAAATTTAGAGTTCTTTCTTTTCCAATCCACGGGCAATTTAGCATGGCCAACTCGCCTATTCTGCACATCTTTGGGTTGTGGGGGTGAAACCTACGCAAACACGGGAGAATGTGCAAACTCCACACGGACAGTGACCAAGGGCCGGGATCGAACCTGGGACCTCGGTGCTGTGAGGCAGCAGTGCTAACCACTGTGCCACTGTGCTACCCTTTGAAAATTGGATACATACATGACGGAATAGGTGGCAGGGGTATGGGTAGAAGAATTGGAGAGTGAGGCTAACTGGACTGCTCTTCAGAAGAGTCAGATGAGACTCATGGGTCGAATGGTCTCTTTCTGTGCTTCTTCTATGAAAACCTCTGCAGTATCAATGTGTGCAAGCTTACTTTCAAACACGTGATCTAAGGAACAGAAGCATTCAATCCAAAACGCCTCCCTGACCTGAGGATAGTGGCTAACTCTCAATACATCCTGAACGAGGTCATTAACTCTTCTGACCGGCATATCTCAATAGTCAACTGAGCCAGCTAGGGCGCGATTAAGGTAAAACTGTTCTCAAATGCTGAAAACATTTGTCATTGATGTATGTATCTCTTGAAGTGAAAATTAATTCTGCTAGCAAAGCAACTAAGAAGCAACCCCTTTAAAATAGTTACTTCTAGGAACAGAGTAAATCAAAAGACTGGAGGGGGATGCAGCAACACTCCTTCTCGATACTCTTTGCGAAAGCAAATTATGCAGCTATCAAAGCTCGGCACCAACAAGCTATCTATACTCGCTTTCTTTTTCTCCTCCCTTTCACATCTGCTCAATCTATCTCCTGATCAGTATGTAAACACCGCACTAAATGAAAGTCCTGCATGCCGCACAATACATGCAATATAACCGAGATAAAGTTTGAATGTCATTAGATTGCTACAGTTGTGAAATGCAGGATTAGCTCAGTAAAATGATTAATGATTTTCCTTCCAGGTTTGTTGTCTTTGTAAGCACTGTGCTAGAACACTTTGTAACCTGATACTCTTATGAGGAAATGCCTTTCTGCCTTTTAGAACAACAAATCTGACTTGTCATTTGATGTATTCCTTGGTCTAAATAGATTTCTTTTTCAAAAGTCAACTATCTGATCAATCTGCGCCAAAATTTTCCTCGTACTTATTTTAATATATTATGGTTCAAACCGTTCAAGTTGAAACGTTGTTCTATAGGTACTTAATCCTCAACTCACTTAACCATCTGAGGAACTTGTGTGATTGAAAGCTCTCCTGCTTGACGGACAAAGCGCTGTCTAACCGGCTACAGCATGCGCAAATATAGCACGCCGAGGTAAATATGGAGCTGCCCATAGGTAGACTGGCATTTAGGTTCCACAAAGTAAAAATGCTGACATGAAAAACCATCATCAGATTTACCATCATTAAAAAAAATAGTGCCTCTGTTTCCCATGCAGCTCCTAACAACACATGGGTGGTTACGTTGATTAAGGAGATGACCAACAGGATCCTCTAGTGCTCTCTCCATGCATTGCTTGTGAAAGGGTAGCCACCTTTCATTTGCTCTCTTACCTATGGGAGGGAGCCAGCATGATGAGGGTAACAGAGACTTGCAGGAATGCACCGATGTGCACAGGGGGTGAGGTTTGGACACAGCCCATTTACAGTGAGCTATGAATTCAGGCAAGGCTTACTCTTATGTGTTACTGCTAATTACCAACGAGGACTTCTAGCAACAGGTACAAACCAAGAGCGACAACAAACTTTTTTTCTGCCATTACCATATATTGCAGCATGTAAGTGGGCCTGGTGGACCCCACTTGTAGCACAGTGGTTAACACAGTTGCTTCACAGCGCAGGGTCCCAGATTTGATTCCCGGCTTGGGTCACTGTCTGTGTGGAGTCTGCACGTTATCCCTGTGTCTGCGTGGGTTTCCTCCGGGTGTTCCGGTTTTCTCCCACAAATCCTGAAAGACGTGCTGTTAGGTGAATTGGACATTCTGAATTCTCCCTCTGTGTACCTGAACAGGCGCCGGAATGTGGCGACTAGGGGATTTTCACAGTAACTTCATTGCAGTGTTAATGTCAGCCTACTTGTGACATGAATAACGATTATTATTATTGCTGTATAAGGCGACCCGGCATATAAATCGACCCTATTTTGTTAGTGCCAAAATCATGTTTAGGCCTATAATCAGGTTATAAGTTGAAGCCCCCCCCCCCCCCCCCCCCCCCCCCCCATTCCGCTAAGAAATGTTATCTTCACATTTGGAGTCAGCTTCAATGTTTCACCTCAGAAATGCATGTTTTACTCACCTCCTAGGTTGGTGCGCAAGATCAAACAGGTGACACAGGCCATGTTGACAACTTGATGCGCAGACGTTTAAGACATGGCCACACAGAACAGAACACAAATGGCAAACGGTGAACGGAATTAAGCTGGTGGTAGCAAGTTAAAGGTCATAGTATTTTATATGAGTGGCGGATAAGGTGACCACCATTTCTGGAAATGGAAACATTTTTCAAGGTTTCAAGCGTGACTTATACGCTACGATTCATGACATTTACTGGCCTGTCTGTTTGAGGCGAATCAATTTCAGATGAAAAAGATATGAGGAAGACCAGGACCAGTGACGGGAGGTTAATGTTATTACTGTCACCTTTTGAGTCTGAAGGTTGTAGGTTCAAGTCCCACTCCAGTGATTGTGGCACATCATCCTGGCTGATGTTCCTGTGCAGTATTTAGGGAGCTCTGCACAATTGGACATGCTGGGCTGGATTTTCAGTACCAAGGTGGATAGCCCAACCTGCCGGAAATGCCTCAGTAAAATAAATGCTCGATTCTGGCTCTGATGGGGCAGGGTCGGGATTGAGTCAGGCCTGTGGACCGCCAAAGCAGAGTGTTGGTGACCAAGGCAGCACGGTAGCATGGTGGTTAGCATACATGCTTCACAGCTCCAGGGTCCCAGGTTCGATTCCCGGCTGGGTCACTGTCTGTGCGGAGTCTGCACGTCCTCCCCGTGTGTGCGTGGGTTTCCTCCGGGTGCTCCGGTTTTCTCCCACAGTCCAAAGATGTGCGGGTTAGGTGGATTGGCCATGCTAAATTGCCCGTAGTGTCCTAAAAAGTAAGGTTAAGGGGGGGTTGTTGGGTTACGGGTATAGGGTGGATACGTGGGTTTGAGTAGGGTGATCATGGCTCGGCACAACATCGAGGGCTGAAGGGCCTGTTCTGTGCTGTACTGTTCTATGTTCTATGTTCTAAGGCGAGTGTCATGATGAGTTGGTTAGAAGATCGGTTGCAGTTCTGTGGTTTTGTGTCAGTTATTTTTCATGCTGCTAGGCTCTTTAGCTTCATGCCCCCCCCCCCCTCCCTCCACCACCCCACACCCCATGCCAATACATGTCCCCCAGCTAACCCCCACGCAGCCTCACAATTCCCATGCCAAAACCACAGCCACTCATCCCACTATCCATCATGAGTATTTGTCGGGTGCCATATGGAGAACTTCTAACAATCTAATAGGGCTCTCACTTATAAACAATTGATAGTGAAAAAACTCCAATTCATGAAATCCATTCAGATATTTTACATCTCAAGTGTTTAATCTTTTATAAAAACAAAGAAAAATACTTGGGCTGGATTCTCTGCAGCCCCGTGCCAAAATCGTGTTCGGCACGGGGGCAGAGAATCCACTTTCGCGCCGAAATCGGGCCCGGCGAAATTCCGGCAATTCTCCGGGATTGAGAATCGGTGTGATCGCGGATTACGCCGAGGGGTTGGGGGCCCATTGACAGAGGCCCGTCCAGCAATCCTCCGCTCCCGAACGACCGAGTTCCTGACGGCATAGAACTAACTACCTATTGCCGGCCGGGATGCTGGCGTGGCAGTTGCGGACTCAGCCCATGGCCGCCCTGGTGGGGGATCGGACACCGGTGGTGGTGGGGGGGGGGGGGGGGGGGGGGGGCTGCTTATGATGCCCAGGCATGCAGCCGATCGGGGGAGGGGGGGTCTAGTTTTTGCGTCTGGCTCCGCAGTCCGAGTCCGCCATGGAGCTCGTCGTGCGCATGTATGGACTCCAAACCGGAAGTGCGGGGGCCCGTATCTGCAGCTAACGTTGCAAGATTTACTCCAGTTACTGAATTAGCTGTACTTTTTTTACAGGAATCTCTGGAGTAAAACTCCAGCATTTTAACGCCGGCGTGGGGACATAAATTTTGGGAGAATTCAGCCCCCTATATTTGTTCCCAAGTAGTTAATCTCCTATAAAAACAAAAACACTCAAGCCCCATATCGAAATAGCTAATCCTTTAATAGCCTCTTTAAACTATCAATCAACATATTAATGTCTGCTGAGAGATAAATGTAGCTTTTGAAACTCAGCCAAGCACTCATAGTGACATAATAATTGCCCTTGGGGAAATATCAACAAAGAGCTCTATTGAAATGACATGACCAGATGCTAATGTTTTTTTTTCTAACCCACACTAGATGGCCTGTCAATCGAAGCAGTCCAGCAAAGGTTTTTTTAAAAAACTCTCACTGTCAGCTTTAGTCTGTTTAAAGAGTGGGGCATTTAAAAAACTTTGGATCGTGACACTTAAACAGAGTTTATCTGACCATTATTCCTTCACTGTGGGTTGAGGCCATTGCAACAGTGCATGAAATCAGCACTAAGTTTAAATAGTTCTGCTGAACGCATGTTTCCTGCCTGAGCAATTCATGTTATGCTGCCTTTCCCCCATGCCGACAAAAATTGGAGATGTTGGAAATAGTGGCTGGACTTTTGCATCCATGTCCCGCCTGCCATTTAGATTAGATTTAGATTTATTGCCACATGTACCGAGGTGCAGTGAAAAGTCTTGTTCTGCGTACAGTCCAGGCAGTTCACTCCATACATGAATACATAGAACATACTATAAATACGCAATGTAAATACATAGACATAGACATCGGGTGCAGCATTAGGAATATAGTGCTACAGCCGTGGAGAGGATGCGTAGAAAGATCAATTCAGATCATAAGAGGGCCCTTCAGGAGTCTGGTAACAGTGGGAAGAAGCTGATTTTGAATCTATTGGGGCATGTTCTCATTTAAAAAGATCCACAGCTTTCCCGACTCCACAAAAATCCAGCCCAAAGTCTTTCAGATAAGATGCCAAACTGAGGACCCTGTCTGCCCTCTGAGAAGGAATGTGAAAGATTCCAATCTCCTATTTGAAAGTAGAGCAGGAGAGTCACCTCAAGTGTCCTGGCCGATATTTATCCCCGACAAACATCACTGAAAATAAGACCATCTGACCTTTGCCGCATCTGTTTATGCCATCTTTCTGTGCACAATTTGGCACTTTGTAAGTGATTAATCGGTTGCAAAATACTGAAATACTGTGGATACCGATGCTTGTAGCAAGGTGCTACATAAATGCTAGTCTTGCTTTTAGAACCACAGAATCACTACACTGCGGAAGGAGGCCATTCTGCCCATCGAGTCTGCACTGACTCGCCGAAAGAGCACCCTACCTAGGCCCATTCCCTCACCCTATCCTCGTAACCCCACCTAATCGTCACATCCCTGGGCACTAAGGGGTAATTTTATCATGGCCAATTCACCTAACCTGCACATCTTTGGATTTTTCTCTTTAAATGACATGGATTTACAAAACGTAGGAGTAAATGGCTATAGCCTAGGTTTGCTCAGTGGGCAGCCTGCATACCTCAGAATCAAAAGGCTGTCGGCAAAAGTTTCACATCAGGGCTTGGGTGCATAATCCAGGTTGGCACTGCAGCGCAGTTCTGAGGGAGTACTGGACTCCTCCAAGTACTGTCCTCGAGATCAAGCATTAACTTGAGAGCCTTGTACCGACGGACATTAAAGATCCCTTCGCACTATTTGACAGAGAGCAGCAAATTTCTCCCGGAGCCTTGAACAATGTTCGTCAAAAAAACAGATTAACTAGAAATACAACTGACAGCAAAATTAATAAATAAAACACTTCTGCTTTTAAGCTTAGGGAGGCTATGTATGAATGTGATTTTTCTTTTGACTGAATAAAATACTCCTGGTCCAGCAGCGTGCTCGGTCTCAATTAAAGGCTACCTTTACTCTATATTGAAGGACAAAGGGCAGTTCATTCCATGAATTCAGAAGGATATATTTCCCAGAGGGAAAGTATGAAGAGAGAAAGGACTTCTCCTGAAATAAAAGTGGATCTTCGGGAGTCCGCACGGGAAAGGAGCATGCGGTCTGTGTCACTGGTGGTGACACAGGGTCTATGGGTACTCAGTTGGCAGGAGATGAATAAACAGATGGTTAAAAACCAAACCGCTACCCCGTCTTCAAGAGAGAGGCTGCAGCCCGTCTCAGGAAGGAACATAAAACAACTCATCTCCAACCATGTTTCTGAGTTCTGCCTCTCGGCTTAAAGCCAGGAGACTGGAGTTTTTAACCTCGCTGAACTCCTAAGGATCACTTGGGCTCCCATTAACTCAGATTTATTCTTAACTGTCTGAGCTTCTGATTCTTCAAGTATCAAAGTAAATATAAAAACAAGCAGGAACATCAAACAGCAATTCAATAATGGGGGATTTGGGCTCCTCTGGCAGACTCAGAGGAATTCCTTTTGGGAAGAATCCAAAGAAAGCGCTGAATAAGGTTAAAAAGGGAACAGCGAACCGGGTTGCTAAAATCAAAATCTCATACTGAAGAAAGTGGACAATTTTTTTTTTCCTGTTGGTTTTGTAAATATTTTTGTTGAAGCTAAGCGCAGGATGCTGAAGGCAACATTGGGAATTGCTTGAGCGGGTTTTTTGGGCCTTGTAGAATGAGAGACATGAATGGATTAAATCAGAACTGGTAATACGCCCCGGGTTAATGACTATCTACTCATGGTAAGTGGCATTCCTCACACTGTCGGGCTCACAAATTCCAACAGCTCCCTAATTATACGTCGGCAGTCACTCTATAAACAAAAATATTTGCAAAAACAACAAGCAGGCAACTGGCAAACATATATATATGTGGGCGTTAATCTGAATTTCTCGCCACCATCACTTTGCTCCCTGATGCCTTTACGGTGGTGATTGCTGGTGGGCCTTCTGTACATTGTTCGAGACGCCAGACACTGGGTATTGATGAGCTATTCAACTATAACATGCAGTCCAGTAAACTAGAAAAATTACATCGGACTTTCCTCCGCATCTATTCATCGCTTTTTAATCGACAAAAAAGGAAAAGCAAAATTAATTGACGGGTCAGTTAGTAATATTCTCCCCTCTGAGTCAGGCGGATATGAGTTTAAGTCCCACTCAACGGCAGTGAGCACAAATGTCTTGGCTTACGCTTACTGAAGGAGCATTGCACTGTCAAAGATGCTGCCTTTCAGGTTAGACATAAAAGACTCTATGGCACTTTTTCTGAAGGGGTGTTACCTATCACCACTCCACCCTCCTGTTCACTGCTCTCCCCACCCCACCTCACTCCCCCGCCCATGTCCTGACCATATTTATCCTCAATCAACATTAGTGAAAGAGATTATCTGATCATTGGCATATTGCCGATTGTGGGCCTTGCTGTTCACAAAATGGCTGCCATGGTTATCCCTTGTACAAAACTGCCTTGCCAGTCATTCGCGCATTCTGGAGAATGCTCCATCATCTCACAAAAGCACTCTATCCCTCAGCCGAGTTCACAATCTACAACCATCCTTTTACTTTCTCATCTCTTGCAAACGTCCAAATTCAGGGGGCTGATTTAGCTCACTGGGCTAAATCGCTGGCTTTTAAAGCAGACCAAGCAGGCCAGCAGCATGGTTCGATTCCCGTACCAGCCTCCCCGGACAGGCGCCGGAATGTGGCAACTAGGGGCTTTTCACAGTAACTTCATTGAAGCCTACTCGTGACAATAAGCCATTTTCATTTCATTTCATTCATTCATTTCATTTTCAATTCATATCATGATGACAACCAATCATAACCCGAATAATTATGGACATATTGAACTTTGTTTTTTAAATTTAGAGTACCCAATTCATTTTTTCCAATTAAGGGGCAATTTAGCATGGCCAATCCACCTACCCTGCACATCTTTGGGTTGTAGGGCTGAATCACCACGCATTTACGGAAGAATGTGCAAACTCCACATGGTCAGTGACCCGGGGCTGGGATCTGTGATCCAACGGCCACACTGCGCCGAAAATACCGCTTGTCGGGGCGCAGAGTGCCCGTTGATAGCCGGGAGACCCCGCTTTGGGATCTGTCCTGCTCGCAACGCCTCATGAGATTCAACACAATCTCGCGAGACCACCTTTGGGCGGGATCACTTTTTAGCAAGTCTGCGTATTAGAGCGAGGCAGTAAACCTCACTCTAATGTTCAGATTCCCGGGGTACCTGAGACTTTGGGATTTAACTCCTTTGCCTCAAAGACCTCAGTCGAAGGCCATTCAGCACTGGTTACTACAACCGCGGACCAGACAGAACGGACTTGGGGGGGGGGGGGGGGGGTCTCGCAGGGGCTCAGAGGCCTCCAGCTGCCTGCACTTTGGGCAGAGTGGTGCCCTGACACTGCTGCTGACCTGGGTACCCCCCTGACAATGCCACATGGGTACTGGCGTGGCACTGCCAAGATGCGAAGCTGGAATTATTTGCCCACATGCAATTGGGTTGGGTTTGCCGGGGAGGGGGGGCTCTCCAATATTGTGTTTGGGCCTTGGGGATCGGGACACGATTTGTAAATGGTGTCCCGATCTCTCACTACACTGGGGAGTTCCAGCGAGCGGAGCTCCCCACTGTACAAAACGGAGCTACCTGTGGCCTCGGCCACGCGTTCCCAGTTCGGGTCCCTTATTCAACGTGAATCGCATTGAATAGCCATGTGTTTCTTGGCACTGCGAGTGCCGGGAAACACACGGCTAAATGTGCCCGCGCGTGGACTTTGTTCTCTTTTGGGAGAATCGCCCCCATGTTTTTTTCCTCCCGCAGGGATGCAGAAGGAAAGGGATTAAAAACCAACAGCAACCCTGGTCTCTGTGTAGTCGTCTGGTCTTTTGGGGTGTTGTGTGCTGTGGAGGACACAGCTGAAGAACTTCCACTAGGCATCCCTGCACTTGCAGGTAAAAACGTCTCTCTCTGATTAAATGAAGCAAGCCAGAAGTCAGCAAAGCCACAGTCAAAAACGAAACAGAACAACTCTTTTCAGCTAATCTCCATGCCAACAGCTCAACTGCAAAAGTCAGTGCTGCCTTGATCACCCAATCTAACAGCAGTAACGCTTCACCATCTGCTCTTCGAGGATAGGTTAAAAGCTGATTCACAAATCGTTTCATTTGTGGACTCACTTCTCATTACTAATCTGTATGTGTATTGTGTTTTATTGTTATTTTCCTTGTGCTTTAGAACTTAGAACACACAGTGCAGAAGGTGGCCATTCGGACCATCGAGTCTGCACCGACCCACTTTACCTACCCACCTAACCCGCCAACCCCTCCTAACCTTTTTCGACATTAAGGGCAATTTAGTATGTCCAATCCACCTAACCTGCACTTTGGACTGTGGGAGGAAACCGGAGCACCCGGAGGAAACCCACGCAGACACGGGGAGGACGTGCAGACTCCGCACAGACAGTGACCCAGCAGGAAATCAAACCTGGGACCCTGGAGCTGTGAAGCCACAGTGCTAACCACTGTGATACCGTGCTGCCCGGTAATCAGTTAATTAATAACCAATTAGTTATTAGTTTAATAACTAATTAACTCAAGAAAGCCTGGTTAAGTTGATTCAGTTTAAATCAGGTTTGTCTAACCTTTCCGCATTGGGGGGGGGGATCGCATTTCAAATTTGTTATCACTCAAGGGGCCGATGAGCAAATTAAAAAATATATAATTTGGCACGACATTAAACATGAATTTTAAAAAATATCTGAGATATGAAAAGAAACAGCTGGCTGTACAAAAAACCGAGTCAGAAATAAAGACGAGTATTAGAGAGTAATAGGGTGAGAGTGTGTTCTTCCCGGTCACTCACAGGTTTGCTGTGTGTGGGTGAGGGAGAGTGAGAACCATGATACTGTGAGTGAGCAAAACTTATAGACACACTCCCTACCATCCTGCCCCCCCCAATACTCTCCACTATCCTATCACTCTCCAACCCACTCTCACACTCTCCGCTCCCCCCACACATCCGCTACTCTCCTCTTACATATGCCATCCCCCATACTCTTCACTCCTCTAACTCTTTCCACTCCTCAAATTCTTCAACCAGTCATGCTCTTTCAGACCCCCTCATATATCCTCACCCTCCTCTCACTCCCCCTTAAACGCCCTCTCACACACACCCTCTCTTACACCGTCATCGAATCATAGAATTTACAGTGCAGATGGAGGCTATTCAGCCCATCGGGTCTGTACCGGCCCTTGGAAAGAGCACCCTACCTAAGCCCACACCTCCACCCTATCCCAGTAACCCCACCAAAACGTTTTGGACACTAAGGGCAATTTATCATGGCCAATCCACCTAACCTGCACATCTTTGGACTGTGGGAGGAAACCGGAGCACCCGGACGAAACCCACACAGACACAGGGAGAACATGCAGACTCTGCACGGACAGTAACCCAAGCCAGTAACCCAACCCACTGTCTGTGCGGTGTCTGCACGTTCTCCCCCTGTGTGCGTGGGTTTCCTCCGGCTGCTCCGGTTTCCTCCCACAGTCCAAAGATGTGCGGATTAGGTGGATTGACCATGGTTATTTGTCCTCAGTGTCCAAAGTTGCCCTTAGTGTTGGGTGGGGTTACTGGGTTATGGGGATAGGGTGGAGGTGCGGGCTTGGGTAGGGTTCTCTTTCCAAGAGCCAGTGCAGACTTGATGGGCCGAATGGCCTCCTTCTGCACTGTAAATTCTATGATTGTATGACACCTCCAAGGCCTGGATCTTGCTACCCAGCCCTTGGCACCCTGGGCCCCACTCCTGACCCTCAGCTCCCCAGGCCCTACTCCTCCACTCCCTGGGCCCCAGTCCTTCGGGTCTCCGGCCCTCAACTCCCCGGGCCCCATTCCTCAGCTCCCTGGGCCCTGCGTCTAAGCTCCCCGCTCCTCGGTTCCCTGACCCTTGGCTGCCTGGCCCCCCACTCTTTGGCTCCCTGGCCCTGCTCCTTGGTTCCCCAGCACTTTGCTGCTGACTGCTTGGTTCCTCAAGCCCTGTTCCTCAGTACTTGGTT
The DNA here is from genome assembly GCF_902713615.1 of Scyliorhinus canicula. NCBI lineage: Eukaryota > Metazoa > Chordata > Chondrichthyes > Carcharhiniformes > Scyliorhinidae > Scyliorhinus > Scyliorhinus canicula. The sequence goes on from NC_052147.1 coordinate 265,245,379, forward strand.
CCCTGAGCCCCGAACTCACTGCCGCTGGTGTTCGCTGCTCTTCCAATCACAGACATTTGCCACATTTGCTGGTAATTGGACTTGCCAGTCTGGGTGGCACTGCCATGGTGGCACTGCTGGGTGCCAGGGTGACAGTGCCACAGTGCCCGGGTGGCACACATCCAGGAAGCCGACCATCCGGGGCCTCTGATCACCTGGGAGGCATCCCCCCTCCCCCTCCCCCACATGAAATAATATTATGGTTCACCATCTTAAGGCCCAAGAATCTTTAACCCACCTTCCAGTGGCAAGGTTCTTCGTCACTGTTCTCACTGGGCCTCCATACCCGCCAGATGTTCAGGCCCTCTCAGTTTTACGTTTTATTCACAGTGATGGGACTCTGACACGATTCAGTGACCGGTGGATCCTCGCCCCTAATCCACCCCTAGAGCAAAGGCACAAAGGAATGTACTGCAGAGTCTCACTCAAACACGAGCTGGGGGTCAACATAAGCAGAGGTTGTTGGGCATCACATCACTCACTGCGAGTCATCATCACTCTCCTGCACTGACTGGGCAGGAGGCACTGACGGACTCTCCAAACCACCCAACACTTTGATGATCAATCTTTCAGCTACCTTAATGCCCTGGTCGCAGAGGAGTCACGGCAACCGGGGCTGCAGGGTGTGGGGGTCATGCTGTCAGTCAGCGAGTTGTGGGGTATGGGGGGGGGGGGGGGGGGGGGGGGTGTCATGCTGTTAGACAGTGAGCTAAAACTCTGTGAAGTTGGAGGCAACGAGGGCTCTCGGTCTCCTGCCCAGACGCAACGTCACCCTCACCTGGCCACCATCCTCAGCCTGCTCTTCCTCGACATCCTCAGGCACATCATCCCTTGTCCCCAGGGAGTCATGCCTGTAGCCTGCGGTGTCCCTCAAAGATTCCAGGGATCTATACATGACCAAGGACATAGCTGTTATTCATGCTCCCTGGAAAATGGGCACACATGTGTATGAAACGCATCTGGTGGTCGAACACCAGCTGCGCATTGAGGGAATGGAAGCATTTCTGGCACCACAGGGTGTGGAGAGTGGCATTGGTGAAGCCTATTGCCTCCTGCTTGTGTGACACGCTAACTATGTGCCCAAACCTCATCACCCTCTCATCCTGCCAGGCCTGGACGACACAGGTGCAATTATAGGTGGAGAGAGAGAGAGAGAGAGAGAGAGAGAGAGAAACAGGTTGATGTTGCAACTGCTGCCCATCCTTGATGCATTGACCTTCCTGACCTGGAAGTAGTCAGTCCCAGAGCTTTGCTGGCAGCGATCACACACTCACAGCTCAGGGGCTCTCCCATCTCCAGAACCTGACAGGCCCAGGCCCTGGTCCATTCCCTCGCCCACTTAGACTCGCCTCTGGTTTCCTTCTGGGTTTCCTTTCTCTTGAGATCACTACCACTCGGGGTTCTTACAGGGTCATGTGCTCCCTCATCACGACTGACCAAGGTTAACTGGATGGTTATGTCCGCCTTGTGGGGGCTGCTGGCTCCTGACTGGCAGGTGTTGGCGTCCCGGCAGATCCCATTGCCTGTTGATCCCCTGCCTCAAGCACTAAGCCCTGAGCATTCATCCCATTCCTTGACTTTGAGACTGTGGGGAGCTGACGTTTCGAAGGGTTAACTCTTGATGGCCAATTAGTGTCACGCGCATGAGTCTCCGGAATGTTCGAGCGCACAATTGCTTTCTGCTTCAGGGAAAGCCAGAGCTAATTGACACCCTTCTTAGTCGGGCTGTATAAATCAGAGATCTGCCTCAACACGTAATCCTCCTGGACACCTCCTCCATATGTCAAGCCACTACTCCCCCCCCCCCCCCCCCCCCCCCCCCCACCCCCACCCCTCAACCCCACCCCAGGTTGATACCATGTTGCTGTTGCTTCCGAGGTCTTATCCCCCGAGCCCACTGGCTCCGACTTCCAGATTCTCATCAATCTGCACCCCCACCCCATGTGTCCTGCAGCCGCACACACCCCAGACTCCCACCCACAGACATCAGACTAACTGCAGATTCCACGACCACCGACACCAACTGAGACCCCCACCCTGCCCCACGAGTACAGCCTTATGCGCAGCTGCCCTCCTCTTTCGCTCCCCGCCACGGCCACGCCCCCCCACGCGGGAGCTGCTCAACAATCTCTGTCCCCCTGGACTCCCAGGTGGGCTCAGTGGAGACAGTGGTGCCCGCGTCCCTTCCTTCCCTCACGGAGCTTTTGGCACCTGGTCCCCATTTTTAAAAAGCAATAGTAAATGGTGCCAGGATGATGTCACGCCTGATGGGTGGGTAAATCCGATGCGGGTTGAAGATGAGATGTCAAACCCGCTCGGTAGATGCTAATGGATTGAAATTCATGTCAATCAGGTTTTTCAGAACCTTTCAGGATATGAACCTGGGGCTGGATTCTCCCCTTCCTGGCGGGGCGGGGGGTCCCGGCGGGATGGAGTGGCGTGAACCACTCCTGCGTCGGGCCGCCCCAAAGGTGTGGAATCCTCCGCACCTTTAGGGGCCAAGCCCTCACCTTTAGGGGCCAAGCCCTCACCTTTAGGGGCCAAGCCCTCACCTTTAGGAGTGGTTGGCACGCCGCCGGCCGGCGGGAAAGACCTTTGGCGCCACACCAGCCGGGGCCGAAGGGACTCCGCCGGCTGGTGGAAGTCCACGCATGTGCGGGAGCGTCAGCGGCTGCTGACATCATCCCCGCACATGCGCGGGGGGGGTGTCACCTCCGCGTCGGCCATCGCGGAGGCTGATGCCCGACGCGGAAGGAAAAGAGTGCCCCCACGGCACAGGCCCGCCTGCGGATCGGTGGGCCCCGATCGCGGGCCAGGCCACCGTGGGGGCACTCCCCGGGGCCAGATCGCCACATGCCCCCCCAGGACCCCGGAGCCCACCCGCACCGCCAGTCCCGCTGGTAAGGAAGGTGGTTTGATTCACGCCGGCGGGACCGGCATGACAGTAGCGGGACTTCGGCCCATCGCGGGCTGGAGAATCGCCGGGGGGGGGGGCTGACAGGCGTGGCGCGATTCCCGTCCCTGCCGAATATCTGGTGCCAGAGAATTCGGTGGCCAGCGGGGGCGGGATTCACGCCGCCCCCGGCGATTCTCCGACCTGGCGGGGGGTCGGAGAATCCAGCCCTTGATCCCGACATCGGGGAGGGCCTGGGAAGATTGCCTTCCAAATCTCACCAATACAAATCCTGCTTTTGATCCCTCATGATATTTTAGCGGTCACTACGGGATTTGCGCCCACAGCTAACAGGCCCATGTCACAGCTCAAGTTTGCAGCCTTCTTCCCCGCTCCCTTGTCAGATGATGGGGCAATCTCTGTCATCCAACTGCTACCTGGATCTTCCTCTTCACCTCCAAAACATCACTCTGAACTGCTGCCTTTTACCTTTTAACCTCAACCAAATCTATTCCTCTTTCATTGCCACACACCCTCTCTTTTATTACCAGCTAACCCACCATTTCACTGTCATCCATTTTCCCACTTCCTTTGCCACCCATTGATTTGATTTGATTTATTGTTCACATGTATTTGCATACAGTGAAAAGTATTGTTTCTTGCATGCTGTACAAACAATGCGTACCGTACATAGGGAAGGAAGGAGAGACTGTAGAATATAATGTTACAGTCATAACTAGGATGTAGAGAAAAGATCAACTTAATACGAGGTAGGTCCATTCAAAAATCTGACGGCTGTAGGGAAGAAGCTGTTCCTGAGTCGGTTGGTACGTGACCTCAAACTTTGGTATCTTTTTCCTGATGGAAGTAGGTGGAAGAGAGTATGGCCAGGGTGCGTGGGGTCCTTAAGTATGCTGGCTGCCTTTCCGAGGCAGCGGGAATTATAGATAGAGTCAATGGATGGGAGGCTGGTTTGCGTGATGGACTGGGCTACATTCACGACCTTTAGTACCTTCCTGCGGTTTTGGACAGAGCAGGAACCATACCAAGCTGTGATACAACCAGAAAGGATGCTTGTCTGTGTCATTCACTACTATTCACTGATTCCTGCCCTCTCAATGTTGCTCTTTCTCCCCCTGCCCTGGCAGTTCTGCACTGGACCAGATCTTCCTCTTTTCTCAGTGTTGTTCCCTTGGCTCAGTGGAGCATGCACACGTCTCTATTTTTTGTTCCCCAATTAAGGGGCAATTTAGCGTCGCCAATCCACCTAACCTGCACATCTTTGGATTGAGGGGGTGAGACCCACAGGCATGCATCTTGAAGACAGAAAACTGTGGGTTTAAGCCCTATTTCATAGACTTGAGCACATAATGCAGGCTGGCATTCCAGGTCAGCAGCTGAACAAAAATGGAATGGTTTTGTAAAGTATGGGGCACAAGTTGATGCCGAGGGTTTTGTGTCTCCTTCTCCTAACCCCTCCTAACTTGCACATCTTTGGACACTAAAGGGCAATTTATCATGGCCGATCCACCTAACCTGCACATCTTTGGAATGTGGGAGGAAACCGGAGCACCCGGAGGAAACCCACTCAGACACGGAGAGAACGTGCAAACTCCAGTCACCCAAAGCCGCAAATGAACCCGGGTCCCTGGCGCTGTGCTAACTACCGTGCCACCATGGTGGGGGGGTGCCTTCGGTGGGCCCGAAAAATCACACCAGCGGGAAGAGCCAGAAAATCCTGCCATAGTCTCAGGGTAATACATCGGCCATTTGAGACAAGGAGAAACTTCTTCAATTAGTGGGTTGTAAATCATTGGAATCCTCGATCCCATAGGTCATTGAGTGTTTCAACGGTGAGATTAATAGATTTTCAGAAACAAAGCAAATCAGAGATACCAGGATATGGTGGGAAAGTGGAGTTGAATTCGAAAATCAGCTTATGATTATACTGAATGGCAGAATATTCAAAGGAGCATAAAGCCTCTTCCTGCTCCTAGCTCGTCCATTCTTAGCACTGAGGGAATGGTGCACTGTCAGGGGTGTTGTTTTTTGGATGTCAACCAAAGGTATTTCCCTCTCCAACTGAATTGAACATTCTGCCAAAGATGTCCTCAGCCAACACGACTAGAAACAGATGATCAGACCATTTATCACAGTGGTGTTTGTGGGGCCATGTTGCGAGCAGAATGAATGTTATGTTTCCTTGAAATATCAACACTCTATTCATCGACTGTGAAGCATTTTGCAATGTCCAGGAGTGATAAAAGGTGCTATATAACTGAAAGTTCTTCCTTAGCTGGCAGGTTCTGGTACCTGACAAGTATTCTATCTGTACTGAGTAGCCACTGAGTATGGAGCGGGATTCTCCCATTGTGACGCCAAAATCGCGTTCAGCGATCGGCCAGAGGCTACCCAAATCCGCACAAATTGGGGGTGGTGCATCTTTCCCGATGCTCTGCCTCCTCCAAAGCGGCGTACGCACCATGTATCGACGGCCTCAGGACATTGCCTGAGGCCCACCCCCCGATGCTCCGCCCCTGACCGGCCGAGTTCCCGATGGCGTGGGACACGTGTGGTCTCACCCGTCGGGAACTCGGTGTGGTGGCTGCGGACTCAGTCCAGTTCCGCCACAGTCGGGGGAGGGCCGATCCGCGGGTGGTCCAGGGCACGCAAGCTGGTGAAGGGGGGGGGGGACTATTTCGCGGGTCGGGTCCGCAAGCGGTCACTGCCACGTACCACGGTGCGGCTGCTGCAGGCCGCCGCCATGCACATGCACAGCCATGGACCCGGCAAATTACAGGGCCGCAACGGCAGCTAGAGCCAGGTGCTCTAGGCTGCCGTCCTAGCCCTCAGCAAAATGGAGAATCAGTGGCCGTTTTGCGCCATTTATTCTGCTGTAAAACGCCACCATTCCCACGCCAGCGTGGGGACATAGACCCAGAATCGGAGAAACCAGCCCATGAACTTTCTAGTAATGGAAAAGTTGGCTGATGTTCTCCCCCCTCTGTCACCAGGTTTGGATTGAACCCCCCCCCCCCCCCCCCCCCCAGTCTCTTGGCCCTGCTGAGTTCAGCTAAAATAAAAGATCCATGTTGTAGCAATTTAGCTTAACTCCAAAGGCAGGCTCCATCATGAATGATCCAGGCTTTGGCAAGCCTGCTTAAAGTTCCATCTCGTTGTTCCCGAGGCGTTGCGGCAGTAATTTTGGCACCATTTAAAAATAAAAGTGTTATAATGACAAACATTATGAATGCGAAGCTGGCAGAAGTTCAGAGGATGCACATTCAGCCACATTGCCAAAAATCTGAAAACGGCACTTCCTTTGAAGTCAAACTAGGTCAGCAAAGCCAATGATGTCTTGGGTGAGACATTGCGTAATATCAATGAGGCTACGAAGCTTACTCTCCCAAATAGGGCCTGAAAGGTTGATTGATCGCACGCTCATGATTTCAACATTGCATTCATTGATAGTCTCACCACCTCGAGCACTGATTTCATGGTGGTCACAGAGCAGAGTGAGCAGCATAAACGGCTGATGCTCCAGTCTATATCCTCTTCTATTTTCTCTGGTCACCAGCCAACATCTTTTTTTTTCATTTCTCTGTGAACCTTCCTTTACTGCTGAGAGAGGTCGTGGTCAGAAACGTAAGTCGTGATTCACAATTTTTGATACCAGTAATGAGGATCCTGATACCGACCATCCCCCACCGCCACCCCTCCCTTGCCACGCCCCCACCACCCACAATGCAAATGTGACAATTTTCACAGCATTACTAGCCAAAGACAATAGGAAAGCTTCCGTTTGAAGCAGTTCTTTCCGATATAAAAGTGTCAGTCAGAGCGCAGTGGTAGCTCCCTGGACTCTGAGCCTGAAGGTTGTGTGCAAGGCCCATACTAGAGATTTGACCACATAATACAGGCTGATACTCCAGTGTCATACTCAGGGAGTGCCACATACACCGTCAGAGGTGCATTCTTTCAGATGTGGCGTTACACCAAAGACTCATTTGCTTTCTCAGGTAGATGTAAGAACCCTCAAGGTACTATTTCATTGAAGAGTCGGCGGGGAAGGGATTCAAATTGGTCTTTCTTTCTTAAGGTGGCTGAAGAGCACATAGTGAAGAGCTAACGAAAGAGAAAATGCTGGAAAATCTCAGCAGAAAATCTCAAAGCTGACAAAGAGTCATCGGACTCGAAATGTTAGCTCTTTTCTCTCCCTACAGATGCTGCCAGACCTGCTGAGATTTTCCAGCATTTTCTCTTTCGTTTCAGATTCCAGCATCTGCAGTAATTTGCTTTTATATCATGAAGAGGTACGTGGAACTCAATGACAATGTGGTTGGAGTTGATTTGGTAAATGAGAGGCTATTCATTTCAGTGGACAGAAGATCACAGCGAGTCTACTACAAGTGACCACACTGCACTCGAGGCAGGTAATCCACTGTTTCTGTCACAATGTTAGCTACTAATCCAGAAAAGGGATGGAAATCCCTGGGGGTTTAGCTCAAGCCACAAAATCAGCCAATTAAATGTTTCTTCCTTGAAAATGCCATGTAATTCAATAATCAAATATACCCAAACGTATCTCTTTAGATTTGATTTGATTTGATTTATTGTCACATGTACCTAAGTACAGTGAAAAGTATTTTTTTGCGGCCCAGGGAACGTACACAATACGTACATAATAGACAAAAGAATAATCAACAGAGAACATTGACAAATGGTACATCGACAAACAGTGATTGGTTACAGTGCAGAACAAGGGGCTAAACAAAGCAAATACAAAGCTTATACAGTATGGTGCAATAGCCTGGCAATATACAATTGCAAAATAGATGTTCCAGAAAAGGGTAATTCACGTGGGAACACAATAGACCTCAATAGAAGTTTGGGAAAAGTACTTGCTCAAAATGAAACATACCCTTTGTCCTATAGGACACCATAATAATCTTTATTAGTGTCACAAGTAGGTTTACATTAACACTGCAATTAAGTTACTGTGAAAATCCCCTAGTCGCCACACTCCGGCACCTGTTCAGGTACACTGAGGGAGAATTCAGAATGCCCAATTCATCTAACAAGCACGTCTTTCAGGACTTGTAGGAGGAAGCCGGAGCACCCAGAGAAACCCACGCAGACACGGGGAGAACGTGCAGACTCCACAGACAGTGACCCAAGCTGGGAATCAAAGCCGGGGCCCTGGGGCTGTGAAGCAACGGTGCTAATCACTGTGGTTAATATATGGGTAATTATCATCTTGTGCATTGAGCAAAATCAATGTTGACTATTCATTTATTCCTGGACATTTAATGGAATCATGGTGAATCCTGGAAGAACACAAGATACCTCGGTGTTTATTAAAAGAACCTCAAAGAGTTGTCTTTCTAATAATCACAAACAAGTGAGTACTCTCAACTCCTTTCCCTGCCAGGTTGTGCCAAAATAGGATACATAAGTTTTTTTAAAAACACACTTTCATCATTCGAGTTTAGAATGCCTAAGTGAACACAAACATGAATGAGTGAATAAAATGCCGCATTGTCAGAAGTGAAAGCTTTCAGAGAAGACCTTAAACCGAGGCCAATGTACATCCTCAGATTGAAGATTAAAGATCCTATGGGACCTGTCTGGCGAAGAGTAGAAGAGTTCTCTTGGTGTACTGGCCAATATCTATCCCTCAACCAAAACCTTAAACAGAGGATCTGGACATTTATTTTATTACTGCCTGTGGGACCTTACTGTGTGTAACCTGGCTGCAGCATTTCCTACACTCCAGTAGTCACTTTATTGGCTGTCAAGTGCTTTCAGACATCAAGGGGTTTGGAAAGACTCCACATAAATATATTATTGTTTGCCTCACTGTTTTGCTCAAAGGGAGTATCTAATTGTGTTTAAATTGAATTATTAAATAAATATTCAGAATAAAGAATTCTGTAGCTAAAATACAAATACATATCTGAATGAGCTATCTGTTTCAATCCAAGACAGAAGCTAAAAATGTGCCACCTATGAACACACATAAAAGCCAAAACACAGACTGTCTCTCTAATTTAATGATTAGATCGTACGCGTGTTGAAACTTGCGGTAAATGCATAAGATTTGACTTGTCCTTAAACTTACAACAAAATTAGACATTACAGTCTGTCTAGAAGAGAAAGGGGAGGAGGGGTTAGGAAATATATATATATATATATATATAAATATATATGAACGCACCCAATTTGTCTTTTGTAAATCAATTACCAAAGCTACTATAAGAAAAAGCTCAACCTGGTGCAGAGTACAAGTTAGTGTCCAGCTACGGGAATCAACGTAGATGGACACTAAAAGAGCCTTTTTATTTCCAACGCAGGGTCCTCTCTAGGTACGTCCTGTCATCAATGGTGTCCGTTTACAGGTAATGTTTCCTGATCATTGAAGCTCTGAACAATGATTAATAGTTTTAATTACTTGTCTTAAAGAACGTTTGTCACATTCAATAACTGTTTTCAAACAGAGTCTCCCTTCCGATTTAAATTTCAAAGGTCAGAACAGCAGTGGTGTCATTTGCACCAGGACCCAGGCAGAAAAAGATCAATGATGGAAAAATGTAAGAAATCATTTCTGTGGCGCCTCATTACTTCACTGAAATGTCTTTGGGCATGAAGGAATGGATGACGTTTTCAGGGTGCGGTAGTTGGTTCCATGGAGCAGAAATTCTGCATTGATAACATGCAAGCGTCGGTGGGATAACAAGGAAGAAAGGACTTGCATTTAAATAGTGCCTTTCACAGTCTCAGGACATCTCAAAGCTCTGTGCAGCCAACAAAGTATTTTATTTTTCAGCTTAAAAAGAGAACTAATGGGGCAGCACGGTGGCACAGTGGGTTAGCCCTGCTGCCTCACGGCGCCGAGGTCCCAGGTTTGATCCCGGCTCTGGGTCACTGTCCGTGTGGAGTTTGCACATTCTCCCCGTGTTTGCGTGGGTTTCGCCCCCACAACCTAAAGATGTGCAGGGTAGGTGGATTGGCCCCGTTTAACTGCCCCTTAATTAGAAAAAATGAATTGGATACTCTAAATTTATATAAAAGAAAGAACTGTCTTATTTCCCAATTATCGGAAGATTCAGCCTGCATTATTCCAATACATCATGGTGTCAGTTATATCTCCAGTTTATCTGTTTTTTGAAGACGACGGTAAAGAGAGAGATATTGTTCAAGACTGGGAGAAATTTGCTGCTCTCTTTCAAATAATGTCCCATCAGTGCAGGGCTCGCAGTTTAATGTTTGATCTCGGGGACAGTGCCTCGAGGAATTCAGCGCTCCCCTCAGTACTGCACTGACAGTCAGCCTGGCATTATCTGCCCGGATAATGTGCTCAAATCCTGATGTGAGGCTTTTAATCCATAACCTTTTGAATCTGAGACAAGAGTGTTACCAACCGAATAAAGCTGACGGAAAGGTTTTTATTCTGAGGCCGCATTATTTATTTAAAAAAGAAAAAAGGGTGAAGGTGGAAGTTAAAACACCCAGGAATAAAAAAACAACACTTTTAACAAGGGTTAGCAATAGAACTTACTGATGAACCATTTAACAACACTGCCATGAAAATAACATTGTTTTTCAGGGCCCCCTTTTATTGATCATCACATTCGAATAATCACTTCACCATTAAGAACCCAGTGTTTGAACAAGATGGCCGGAATACTCTGGTTGCGGTGATTCATTTTTCCCGCTGGCAGCACACCCCCGGCAGCGGATTTCGCGGCAGCGAGTGGGACGGTTCCAATGCGAAATTCTATTAACATGCGGCGGGTAGATCGAATTCCGCCAGCAGCGAATGGCGCGCGGCCGAGAAACAAGACTGGGGCACCGGAGAATCTCGCCTGGTGTAACTTTTTGTGGGGTTTCAGCCAATGGGGGAGTGAGAAAGCTGAAGGTTTCACTAATTTCAGCGATAGGTGGCTCTGGGGTTTGGGGTAACAGCGGCAATAGTGTGGGGGAGGGGGGGGGGGGGGCGAGGGGAAATCCATGGTGCAGTGTGCGGAGTCAGAACCCCGAGTGAGCGATTGCAACCTCAGGATTTCCACATTTATCCCAATGTGCCTGACAGCTTGAGACTGGCGGCTAGGTTCAGAGGGGGTAATGACGTTGAATGCTCAACTTTCACCATCGAACCCTCTCAATCCCCACAACAGACTCCAGGCCTTTATCTTCAACCACTGCAGCTTAAAGTCCAGATCTTGGTTTTATGAGTGCATCAACTGTTTTCTTTGGCACTCATACATTTCGTCATTTCTTTGGCCAAACGGCACTGGGGAGAAACTCAGTTAAAATCATTCCATCAGTTTGCTCTCTTCAACCGGGAGGATCGGAATGGTTTACAGATCAGACGTCGGTCCTTTGGGTTTTTCGGTGACTCGCTTGATGACCTCAGGAATACTTTCCGTACTAAACTGCTGCAAGCCTTACATTTCCCAAAACAGTTCCAGATATTATTTTTACTGTAAATAGCGACTCTACTCCAGGGACCTGAGCACATATTCCCACTCCCACTGAGGGAGTGATGCACTCGAGGAGCTGCCATTATTGGGCTGAGATGGTAAACTTAGGTCCTGTCTCAGCTCTCAGGTGGCCGTAAAAGTCATTACTTTGAAGAAGAGCTGGGGAGTTCTACCCAATGTCCTGGCCAATACTAATCCCTCAACCAACACCGCAGAAATATAGGTTATCCAGCCATTAGTGGTTTTCTATTTGTGGTAGACGGCACGGTGGTTAGCACTGCTGCCTCACAGCTCCAGGGACCCGGGTTCAATTCTGGCCTCGGGTGACTGTGTGTGTGGAGTCTGCACGTTCTCCTCGTGTCTGCGTGGGTTTCTTCAGGGTGCTCGGGTTTCCTCCCACAGTCCAAAGATTACAAATTAGGTGGATTGGCCATGCTGAATTGCCCCTTAGTGTCCAAAAGAATAGTGGGGGGGGGGGGGGTTACTGGATTACGGGGGTAGGGTGGCAGCGTTGTCTTAAGTAGGGTGCTCTTTCCATGGTCCGGTGCAGACTCGATGGGCTGAATGACCTCCTTCTGCACTGTAGGGATTCTATGGTACCTGGCTGGATGCATGACGGCAGCCCACATGACAACGGAGAGCACGCTTGAAAAGCGTCCATTGGATGTACAACACTTTGGGATATCCTGAGGTGGTGAACAGCTCTCGCTAATTGCTAATCATCCTTTTAAAACCAAACTGTGCTGCCAGCTAATTGTTTCTGGGCCTGTTGGTTACTCAAACTTGGTTACTGATCCTGTATTTGGATCAGTGTGCAGCCTGGTGGAAAGCAAAGTCAAGTGAAAGTTCCTTTCAATATCTTCCATCGCAATGTCACTGTCATGCCAATTGATTTGTTTTCAGCTAAAATGTACATGACCACTACTGGCCTATTAAAAAAACAGCGATGTACAGTAAAACCTATTACCTGGCATGCGGGGAGAAATGGGCGATGCCAGTTAATCAACAATGCTGGTTAACAAAAAGTTCCATTTACCAATGGAATACTGCGCAATACTTGAAGTATGAACTAATATGCAGGTAATGAATAGGATTCCTTTTACTTAGAAACTTCAACAGTACATTAAAACATAAATCAACACAAAATTATACAGTATACAGGTGTGGGTTCAGAATAATTTCATAATAGCATCCGGTTGGTAAAGTGATGATTCACATTAATAATAATAATAATAATAATAATAATTGCTTATTGTCACAAGTAGACTTCAATGAAGTTATTGTGAAAAACCCTAGTCGCCACATTCCACCGCCTGTTCTAGGGAGGCCGGTACGGGAATTGAACCCGCGCTGCTGGCATTGTTCTGCATTACAAGCCAGCTGTTTAGCCCACTGTTCTAAACCAGCCCCTCTAGCCCCATTAGGGGAAATATCAGAAATTCTGGTTAGTTGAGAATTCTGGTTGTTAAGAGTGCTGGATGATACAAAGTCTCTTCCCCAGTCTGTCTAGTTCAGTGATGTCGTTTGAGGGATAAGTACTGGTCAGGGCATCAGCATCGGATCAGGAATAGGACATTTATCCCATTCAGCTCACAGAAAAGACTGCGAGGTACAAGGGACAGAGCCGTGGGGGATGGGCCCGAGGGCAAGCGGAAAACCAGAGTGAACAGCAAAAAACCAAAACCCACGTCGGTTAATATACTCTGGTGCCAATGCTGGGGAGTACAGCTGAGGCAGATCGACCAAATGGGGACTACGGCCACAGAGGGGAGACAAGTAAGTGTAAATATATATCGTACATACTTGTTTGTTTTTGTTTTCCTTCTCGCTCCTTGCTTTATCTCTTTTGTAATTTTAACTTTTCCTTGATTTTTTTTTTTGCTTTGCTTTGCACGGTTTTGCAACTTGTAACTTAACCTACGAACTGAAATGTGTAATCTAAAATGTGAAAGCCAATAAAAACATTTTGAAATTTTTTTATTAATGGTGTTGTTTGAGGGGTAAATGTTGACCACGATACTGGGGATCACTCCCTTGGTCTTCGTCAAAATTGTGCCGTGCCTCCCAAGAGAGCTGTTTGGTTTAACATCAACCCATCCTCGACTCTGAGGGGCTGGCTAAGAAGAAGAGGTTTTAACATCCCACCCAAAAGGCGGGATGATTATTTTCTTTACTCCTTCGTTACGTGCCCCATTTGAACCATCTGTCACGTCTGAATGAACTGCGGTGTCTGAAGCTACAGTGCCCCATGAATGGATCTGCTTTCGGACTAAAGGTCACACTAAATCCAGCTACCTGGCCAGAGGCCACAATCCAAACGGGACGAGCTTTGAAACTTTTTATTTTGGAGCAGAGTTTGAAAACGAGAAGGGAGAAAGAAGTTTGTTGACTGCTGGGTGTTGCTTCAATCTCCTCTTGGGCTCTGTGGGTGACAGGAATCCGGGCCCAGGTACGGTTCCAAGACTTAGGTGCAGAAACAGCATTGATACGTAGTCTCAACCCCTGTGTAAAATAATACACCTTCAAATCCCTAACGTTTGGACCATGTTTTGTGGCAGGTCATCTCCTTATTGACAAATTCCAGAAACGAGACACAGAGAAAAATGTCAGACTATCATATCTGTAAAAATGTCAGAACATTCCGAACATTAGAGCTAGCTCCTAAATCCTATGACACTGCTTTTGTTTCAAGTTTCCATGATGCTCTTTTAGGTATGCAAGTTCTTTACTGAGGAACGGCCCAAAGATATGGGGCGGGATTCTTCAACCCATGCCAGAGTGTCCACGCCATCGTAACCGCCGTCGCGTTTTACGATGGGATGAACGTGCCGCTCCCACTTCTAATTCTGGCCCCTACAGCTGCAGATCCCGGTGCAAACTGTGCACCGCGGGACCTGCGCATGTGCAGTTGCGCCGGCGCAATGAGGACATGCACCGTGGAGCCGGCGCTAACATGCACAGTGACCTCCGTCCGGTCCCGACACAGGGCTACAGGGGCCGGCGCGGAGGAAAGGAAGCCCCCAGCCACAGAGGCTGGCTCACCGATCGGTGGCTCTTTCCAAGGGCAGGTGCAGACGCGATGGGCCAAACGGCCTCCACAGGTGCACCGCATATTGGGAACTGCGCACACGTGGTGCTTGTTGGGCACTGCGTACGCGTGGCGCGCATTGGGAACTGCGCTGCACGGCGAGTTTGGAAAAAAGCGCCGATGTTGGAATTTTTCAGTTTTCGGAATTTCGGACAAGGGATGCTCAACCTGCAGCAACTTTCACAGCCTCAGGATCTTCCAAAGCACTTTACAACTAATAAAAATATTTTTTGAAGTGTAGCGACTGTCAGAACCTGGAACACAGAAAGGGGCCAAGCCGCCAAATCAATCCGCGATCGAATTTTATCGACCTGTGTGGACAAATCACCTTAACCACCTTACATCACACCAAGTGTCTGAGGTTTTCTTTCTATGGGGGGGGCATGGGAATGAAGGCAAGTGCAAATGTAAAGAACAAAATGATGTTGTGGCTTCAGAAGAGGAGAAACTAGGCAAGAAAGTTTTATTATGCAAGGTTCCAAATAAATATTCAGAATGCTGGTACAAGCCCAGCCATTGGAGATTCTGCTGTTTTGTAAGCACTCGTCAAAATGCACCCTGACATCCATGGATGTGGGGGTGAATTTGTATGAAAGCATGGAATAAGAGGATCCCTTTCAGCCATCGAACCATTCCCTCTTCTAGTGATTGACATACTATTTGCACAGTCATGGGCTCTCTCTTATTTACTCTCACAGGAAACACATGTTCCTGTAATGTTATTCAAATCCGACCTGCACGCACAGTTGATGTTCTCTTTCTCCCAACAAGCCAGTGGCACAAACCGGCAGTGACATCGGGTGGCATACAAGAAACCAGGTTTGGACGTTCAAAGAATCCAGGCTGAGCCATTGGGTGTGAGGTCATTATAGAAGTAGGGCAGGTTGAAGGCAAGAAATAAACCAAATGACATGATGTTGTCACAGGATTTGACCGCTATTTAGATCTGTGGAGCAGAATTCTGAAATGTCTTTCTCAACTTGATCACCCCGGGGCCAAAGGTGGCATGGAGTAGACGATGTCCTGCAGGCATAAAGTGGGCAGGTTAAACAGGGCCAGGGTGGGGCTTCTGCCTCTGACTGGGGAGCAAGTTCTTCCCTTGGGAACTACCTGCCAACCAGATTAATTCTTACCTCCAACAGCCTCAGCAGCACCAAGAGCGCATTAGTGGACACTGTCGGGACTGCAATATGTAAGAAGAATGCCCATGGATCCCGGAATCAGATGTGTCCCAGGTATTGGCGAAAGGGAGGTAACAGATGGTTAAGAAGAAAGAGGCTTTTTATCTTGCAGAGTTTGTTATATTACTTAGTGTAATATATGTTATTCATTTCATATGTCAACCATTTCATTTCATTTCATTTTCATTAGCTTCTTACCAAGATGCTTTTGAACTCGATGCTGATTAACACTCATAGTCGTTCAATGAAAGCAAATCATTTATTGAGTAATTTAAACAAATAAATTGTGAGTTTGTTCTATCTCAAGTACTTTTACTGGACACTAAATAAAAAAGATTGAATAAGAATAAACTATGATCAACTACACTTGCACTCTGAGCTAACTCTCTATGCCTCTGGTCACTAGTCACAATACACACGAAGAGGCGGGAACTCAGATTGAATCTGTCTTTTATACCCCTTGTTAGTGCTGCCATCTAGTGATCACTTAGCTTTTATTACTACACATTAACCCCTTATGTATATGCAGATCACTACAGGGTTCATGCCTCAATCCATAAAGGGCAGCTCCTGAAGATAGAACACCCCCTTTGACGGATTATTTAAGACAAACTGAGCTGTCCACAGCCATTTGACTGCCTGTTCCAACCATTTTATGGCATGGGCAGTGTATTATTGAGGTCGATTGGCTTGATAACAAGCCTAATTAACCCTTGATTATCTATTTCAGTATGATGGGCAGGTTGCCGAATCCAGAGCACGTCCACACCCACCCCGTATTATGGTGGTGAGCTTGAGGGCGGATGGGAAGGTGATGGGGCGGACACCTGACCTATTTTACATGTCTACCGCCCCCGGCCACAGAAAACCCACCAGGCAGGGGCACGTAAAATGCAGCCCATAATTCTAGCTGCGTGAAAGAATAGTCATAGATATAAAAATGGACATCAAAAGCAGCTGTCATCTGAATTAATTAGCAATAATTGAAAAGGAAAGCGGATTCTAATTTCACTTACCTATTTTAAATAAGGACGTTCCGCTTTATTCGCCTTACTGTGGAATATTTGTCCTCATCTGCCAAATAGAACATTCAAAGGTGCTATTAATATAAGGTATGATGTTAACAGTCGTGCATTGACATTTACAAGTCCTGGGCTGAAGGAGCTGTAACATTTCAGTGTGCAGTAGATTAAATGTATAGATTCAGTCTGTAATTCTGTTAAAGAGCTACTGCCCCTGTTTGTCTAAATGGCACTGCCTACACCTTGAGGAATCTTTTTATTAGTCATTCCATAATTTCCAATTATTGAGAGGTATAGATTTAATCTATCCTATTCTGTTCTACCAACGTACCTCTGGCTGCACGGTAGCACAGTGGTTAGCACGGTTGCTTCACAGCGCCAGGGACCCGAGTTCGATTCCCGGCTTGGGTCACTGGCTATGCGGAGTCTGCACGTTCTCCCCGTACCTGCGTGGGTTTCCTCCGGGCGCTCCGGTTTCCTCCCACCAGTCCCCGAAAGACGTGCTTGTTAGGTGAATTGGACATTCTGAATTCTCCCTGTGTACCCGAACAGGAGCCAGAGTGTGGGGACAAGGGGATTTTCACAGCAATTTCATTGCAGTGTCAATGTAAGCCTACTTGTGACACTACTAAAGATTATTATCAGTCGGCTATTTGCAGCTGTGTAACCGGAATTTTAAAGGCATGCGGAATAGCTATGAGGATGGTGCAAGTTTTTTTTGTTGATGGCTTCACGTTACTCTGCTGCAATAAAAATGATCTTGCATCATTTAAAAAAATTAATAAATTTAGAGTGCCCAATTAATTTTTTCCTAATTAAGGGTCAATTTAGCGTGGCCAATCCATCTACCCTGCACATCTTTGGGTTGTGGGAGTGGGACCCACTCAGACACAAGGAGAATGTGCAAACTCCACACGGACAGTGACCGAGGGCCGGGATCGAACCTGGGTTCTCAGCGGCGTGAGGCAGCAGTGCTAACCACTGCGACACCTTGCTGCCCCTGGCATCATTTTTTAGTACTGTTACTATATTTGAAAGCTAGCATGTCGGCAAACTGCCCGAACTCATTCACACTCTGAAAAAGATTCCGACATCATCTGCGTAATGTCTTGAAACAAGGTTACATTGCTTTAAAAAAAAACTATTTTGATGAAGAGCGCTGTGAGAATGCAAGATTTGTATTTTCTGGCACTTTACAGCTCTCGGAAATGTCTCAGAGGAATTATTTTAAATGCTATGTTATGTTGCCTGATCAGCCAAGTTACAGAATTTTCTGCTGTAACTATCACCCTTTGTAAATTGAAAACCACTGTTATTCTGAATCTGCTTGACACATAAATGTACATTGTACAAAATCATCAGCTTTCTTCATGCACCATGATTGTTGGTTAGACATGCCCATAAGTTTTAAATCAAATATCTTCTGATTTATGCATCGACAGCAAAAATTGTACACTCAAAATGACGAGACTCCAAACACCTTTCACTGACTATAAAGCCCTACGGGATGTCCTAAGTTGTAAAAAGTGGCATGGTAGCACAGTGGATAGCACTGTTCCTTCACAGCGCCAGGGTCCCAGGTTCGATTCCCGGCTTGGACCACTGTCTGTGCGGAGTCTGCACTTTCTCCCAGTATCTGCGTGGGTTTCCTCCGGGTGCTCCGGTTTCCTCCCACGGTCCTGAAAGACGCGCTGTTAGGTAATTTGGACATTCTGAATTATCCCCGTGTACCCAAACAGGTGCCGGAGTGTGGCGACTAGGGGCTTTTCATAGTAACTTCATTTCAGTGTTAATGTAAGCCTACTTTGACAATAAAGATTATTATTATTGTTCTATCTTAATCTTTTAAAGCCACATTCATACAAAATTCAGAAACTCATCACTGTCATGATTATGGGTGTTATATTGATACTGTGTATCAATAAGACCTATTTCTAATCTTTAAAAATACCTTGCAAGACAGGTTACCCAACAACACTTCTTCAAGTAAAGAAATTGGGCGAATTCCCCCCCACCCCCACCCCCCACCCCCCCACGCCAGGAGGGAGAATCGCCGGGGCGCCGCGTGAGTCCCGCCACGCCGCCGTGGCACCCGCACGCGATTCTACCACCCCCTCTCCCCCAAACCAGCGCGGTGAGAATCACGGCTGGCCACTCGGAGAATCGGCGCTCGCCGTTTGCAAAAGGCGAGAGCTGATTCTCCGGCCCCAGTGGGCCGAGCGGCCGCCCCAACACGACAGGTTCCCGCTGGCACCGTCCACACCTGGTCGCTGCCGGCAGGAACTGCGCGGGAACGCTGGGGGTGGGCGGCCTGTGTGTGGGGGGGGGGTTCCTGCACCGGGTGGGCCTCCGATGGGGTCTCGCCCGCGATCGGTGCCCACCGATCAGTGGGCCGGCCTCTCTAAGGGAGGACCTCCTTTCCTCCGCCGCCCCGCAAGATCCATCCGCCATCTTCTTGCGGGGCGGACTCGGGGAGGACGGCAACCGTGCATGTGCGGGGTGACGTCATTTATGCGACGCCGGCTGCATCATTTACCTGCCGCCGCTTTTTAATGACGCGACGCCACTCCTAGCCCCCCTGGAGCGGGAGAATAGGGGGCTGTGAGCGGGCTCCGACACTGGAGTGAAACACTCCGGTTTTCACTCCGGTGTCGACACTTAGGCTCCCGTTGGGAGAATTGCGCCCACTAGTTTCCTAAAAAGTACTTTTTATAATAATAATAATAATAATAATAATAATAATAATAATAATCGCTTATTGTCACAAGTAGGCTTCAATGAAGTTACTGTGAAAAGCCCCTAGTCGCCACATTCCAGCGCCTGTTCGGGGAGGCTGGTACGGTACATTCTTTTAAAAGAATGCAGACTTAACTTTGAAGAAAGCAGTTTGATATTGGCTACTTTGAATGTTGAAGTAAAGGACTAACACATCTATTTTTGAACTACATCTTCATTGTTCATGTTAACTGAAAGCTCCCGTAAGACACTTACAAATGCAACATCAATCATTTGATAAAGGCTGAAGGTTCTGGTCAGCTTTGGTCAGCAGTGACCACAGCAAAAGGAAATAATTAGACAATCAGTACACTGCAAGGAGCAAATAATAGGAGGAGGGCGATAACCATCAGACGGCACTCGCCCCCCCCCCCCCCCCCTCTGTCCTGCAATCCCACCCCCAGCCAACTAAAGAGCCAAAGTAGAGTTATTAAACCTGCCCACGGTTGACAGCGCTTCCTCTATTGTGTGGCCAGGCCTGCTCGTTGACTGACGAACCACAGCTGGTCGAAGGATTCAAGTTCATTGAGGTTAGGCTGTTGCAGACTTCCTGAATGGCTTCATTCAAAGAATTATCCCCCCCCCCCTCAAAAAAGATTCTACTTTTCTCTTCTACACAAAAAGGAATTTCTGCATCCCTCCCATCATATTATAGGATTTCCATGTCCCCGCAGGAATTAAACCAAACTTAAAGTAATAGGAATAGCAGAAGCCATATATCTTTGTGTTTTCTCTCTGCTGCTGAGCTGCGCTTTTGAATTTTAGATTTTGAGAGCACCCAGCTTCCCGGAATGTCGAAAATTAATGCTGTGGATTTTAAAATGTGATTGGATCCTTCATTTACAATCGTTCAGATCCCCAATTCCTGCCTTGTAATTAATTGGAGTTGATTTTGTCGGTTTATATATGAATTATAGGTGTTCACATTTGCAACTATTAACATGATTTTAGACTCCTACACAAATTTCTTTTGTGAGGTCTCAAACGGCTAATGCAGGACACAATGTCCATGGCTCGGAATATTAAGTGCCAGAACATATCTTTCCCAATGTACTGTGAGCCTGTCTCCTTTAACATATCAACGGCCAGAATGCTGACTTGTCAGGATACTTAGAGCCAGAATGTCCTGTTTTTGACTTACTAAAGGTTAAAAGTTTCTTTGTCAGGATACTGAGGGCTGGAATGTTTTCTTATTGGAATAACTCCTTCTTGAGATACGAAGAGCCTGATTATTGCCCAGAAGAGAAATTGCTTTTGATGTTGTCCACTGGACCACATATTTCTTCTCAAGACAGCAAGAGTTATGCTCCCTCCTTTATCGGGCTTCAAAGGCCTCGTGTCCTTTTCTTGGAGTTCCGTACCCAACATATGCTATCAGTCATCAGGAGAGTGCTGGAATCTGTAACGAAGGACGTCTTGACACTTGGAAAAGAGTACTATGATTAGAACAAGTCAATATGGTTTTACGAAAGGTCATTATCAGGTCTTTTGAGGGGTGGGGAGGCTTTTCTGGGTGAAAAGGGGTTTTTATTTTTAATGAAAATTGAAGTTGCTGGTGGGTTGGGCTCAATTAGCATGATGTCGTGGGCCACGCCCCTTCATTTTCTTTCAGCTATGAGCCAAATAGTACGGCAGGGAAAGTCGCTTTTGGGACTGATGGCCTTCTTACCGTTTATCCTGCCCTCTGCATCACTCTGCCTGTTTTGGGGAAAATGCTGCCCACTACGTCTTTTTACCCCAGTGTGGGACTTCCCACCCCCTCCACAGCATGTTCTGCAGAGGCGGGGGACGACCTGCCAGTGGCCAGATCTTCTGGTGTCGCCGTTGGCAACGAGGTTTCCTGTTGAACGTACCCTTGCCGCCGCAAGACCCGTAGTGGAGAGGTGCCCTTGGTGGGACCGTAAGGTGCCGCCAGTGTGAATGGCCAGAAAATCCCCCCCCCACCCCCATCTTACAGTCGACGTCAGGCCTAACGTCGCAAAAGTGCCCTCAACTGTACCAATGTTTATATTTTTTTATTTCCCACACCAGCCATCCTATGGCCTTGCTAAATGAGAATACAAATTAGGAACATTTTTACACTGTGGACCCATGCCCACTAAAAACTGGGCTGAAGCTGAAAATTTGTTTGACATACGACCTTTATAGTCAACAGACAGACAACACTTTTCATCCCATCAGACTTGGCTCGATTGGAACCCTGGGCCCAGAGGTGAAAGGGCGCACGTCTCTTCTAAAACCCATATTTCAAAAGACTATTATAGAGCAAGGTTTGTGTGTTTTGGCATTGAGACTATTTTCACTCAGTTTGTGTTGTATAAAAAGTCTGTTCCCTTGGCTGTACTTGAGGTTCAACTGAACAGATACTGCTAATGCTATAGGTGTGCAATTCAGTATTGGTCAAGGAAAGGAATTATGTTGATTCGCTTTCTACAGAGCAGGGTGGGGAACCCCAACATATCCACCATCACCTCAGCCAGAGAAGCTATGACAGGAGAGACTAATGATCAAAAGGTGTGGCATTCCCTGGAAGTTTTGATAGGGCTAATTTTGGCTTTAGAATATGTTATGAAATTGAAGCTACTGAATATGGTGCCCATTATTCAATTTGTCTCTGGCAATAAAGGGTGATCAATATTATCTGTTTACACTATCACACAAAGTTAAAATCACTGCCTGAAAGGGTGGCAGAAGCAGGGACCCTCACAACATTTAAGAAGAATCCAGATGAACGCTTGGAATGCCATAGCAGTGGCGCAGTGGTTAGCACTGCTGTCTCACGGCACCAAGGACCCGGGTTCGATCCTGGCCCCAGGTCACTGTCCGTGTGGAGTTTGCACATTCTCCTCATGTCTGCGTGGGTCTCACCCCCACAACCCAAAGATATGCAGGTTAGGTGGATTGGCCATGCTAAATTGCCCCTTAATTGGAAAAAACAAGAATTGGGCACTTTAAATTTATATTTTAAAAATGCTATAGCATACAAGGCTACGGACCAAATAATGGAAAATGGGGTTAGAATAGATAGGCGTTTGATGGCTGGTGCAGACACGTTGGGCCCAAGAGCTTCTCTTTCTGCACTGTAAAACTCTATGGCTCTACACAGCACCCCCACCCCAAACCCATTGTTTTTACCAACTGAGACAACAAAGGTGCCAGCCACCAAACTTTTTATTTGTAAACCGGAATCATATGCCTTTTGTTTTGATTTAGTAGGTAGTCCAGATTTACCAGCTCCTTCCTCTTCCTGTGGTCGACCTACAGTATTGACTGTCCATTTACAGACCATGAACCATACATTTGAGTCGAGCAGGCTGTGTGGGAAACCCTGCATTGGTTCTATTCACCACAAACCACTGCTAGTGGCTGGAGAAAGACTGTTTTCGCAATGCTCCTCAGTTATTTGGTAAAATGAAGAAAAAGGCGATCCAAACCGCTGATGGCTGAGCTGAGAGTTGGGAGGTATTTGCCACTTTGAGATGACTGCAGTAATAGTAAATTATCAGCACAGTTATCCAGAGTCTCAGCTACCTGGCAGAAGTTTCTCATGATGAAGCCTTGTTTGAAGCCTCACCCCTTTACCCACTACCTTGACACAACTGGCTTTGCCCACGCCTTCCATTAAATAATGATGTAACAACTGGTACAGCAGAGTTAATAATAGGATCAGGGTTAATAATGCATGCAAAGTTAATAATGCAACAGTAAGTTGGACAGTGACATGCTTTGATTTAAGTTGGTATTTGAGCAGGCTTTGGTGATTGGCCCCAAATGAAATTCACTTCTGACTCACTGGTCGAAACGGCAAGGCCAAATTCAGAGTTAAACAAATGTGACTAAATTGAAAGCAAAATTCACTCAAAAGATATAAACATTGTGTAAAATACTGCCAAAGTTTTAAAGTTCCTAAACTACAAGTAATCACTGTACCATAAAATCCAAGCTAGAGGGCAGGAAAGAACTGTGGTGTGCCAGAGTTGTTTCCACCTGCTCTACTAATAAAAGTTCCTTTGTACACCGATTCAGCCTCCTGCAAGATTGAATTCCAAAACCAACCAGTGCTTGATTCGAGGATTTCTTTTGCTTCCATCAGTCTAGACTTAATGCACCGCATTAAATATCACATAGATTTAACTATCAGTGATATAAAATGAGCCCTACGCTTGAATCCAAGTGGTTTTGATCAATGTAGGTAAACGTGAACAACATGACCCTAGAACCAAATGGTTACCACAGGAAGTTTACGGGCGGGATTCTCTGGCCTTTTCTCAGTGGTGAGAGACAGCGGCCATTGAACATCCCGCCGCCGTCAATGGGATTTCACATTGAATCTGTCCCATGGCGCTGAACAGCTGGAAGATCACGGCCTCCACCTCTGGTCAATATTTCTGTCACATAGGGCAGAATTGTCCGCTCCTGCCAGGAGCAGATTTCGTGGTGGGTGGGAGCAGAAAATTCAGAGAGAGGCCAAAAGTCGGAATGCCGCCAGCGGGAAAACCAAGTGGCAATTTTCCCCTTGTCACTTTCATGACGGGCTGAACATGGGTTGGATTTCCCGCTGACA
This sequence comes from Scyliorhinus canicula, assembly GCF_902713615.1. Classification (NCBI taxonomy): domain Eukaryota; kingdom Metazoa; phylum Chordata; class Chondrichthyes; order Carcharhiniformes; family Scyliorhinidae; genus Scyliorhinus; species Scyliorhinus canicula. Next base: position 265,269,424 of record NC_052147.1, read on the forward strand.
CACGACTGGAACTCTATCTGCATGCATGAACATGTCATGAATCCGCATTCAAAACACAACTCGGCAGAATCACATTCCCGCTCCGAATGCTGTGCTCCACCTAGCAGGAAATTAGAACACTCTTATTCATGACCGGGTACAAGTGACATGTAGCAATCCACCCTCACTTTTCTTGTGACTTTGAGGATCCACTGGACCAAGATCTCCAAGGCGGCCACCACCGTTCCCAACGAGATCTCGAGGTGCTTGCATGTCGGAGTCATGACAACAGCCAGAATGTGGACCCACTCCTCCATCCTTTGCTCGAGTCTGTTGACTGCCTCTCGCTGCTCTGCCTGATGTTCCGCCGCCTGTCTTTGTATCTCCGGCATGTTTGTGACGGATGCTTCCAAAGTCTCACCATATGACTCAAACTCAGTGGGTGCCTGTTCCCCAGCAGTCCTCTGCGTGCCAGCGACCGGGGGCTGTCTTTGACTCTGAATGCTGCACATTGACTCTGAATGCTGCACAGACGTGTCGGGGAGGTGCTCCTCACAATGTGACACTGAGCCTAATCGAGATCCATGACACTCAGGGGTGTGTCTCTCTGTGCTAGCGCCGGGTGCAGGTGAACATGGTGATGGGTCTTCTTCAAATGGCTCCTTGTTACTCTCCACTGGGGGCAGAGGCCTAGGGCTTGTGTTGCCAATACTGGTCTGTCTGGATCTGTTGCTGCCTGTAAGAGAAACTTAGTTCGCAAACAGGCTTAGTGCAAAATTGCATGTCATTCATAGTGAACGTCAGGATGTGATCAACTCATGGACGGTTCATCCACACTCGCTGTCTGGGAGAGGCTGATGTCACCTACACCACAGGAGCGATATCTGTCCTCACACCCCACCCATTCTCCCCCTCTGCCAATTCAGAGGCATTCACCTTGAATTTGGAGAGCTCCTGGTTATCAGCTATCCCTCCTCCAGTCTGGGATTGCTCCCTCGTGTTGTGGAAAAGCTTGGTCAGCAGGAAGACAAATGGATGGAATGCGATGAGAAGGGATGGAGCAGAGGTAAGGGCTAAAGAGGCTATTTATGCAGGATGATGGATGGTGAATGGCCTTTAAGTCCTGATAGCGGCCGCACTAATGTTGTGTGAAATCCCTCAGCTGTGTGATGCTTTGAGTACATAATGCCATGATGAGAGTGAGTTTGCAGTGAGCAGAAGTTTAATTTACCCTGGCAGCGCATGTAAGATTATTCATCTTCTTCCTGCATTGGTGCACTGGATGGCATTCTCTGGTTGGATGCCTGCAGAGCTGAGCATCTTCGTAACCGCCTCCCAGGTTGCTGAGGTGACGTTGTTGGACCTCCTGCATCCATCCCTGGGAAAAAGAACCTGCCAGTGTTCTTGCACACCTCTAACTAAAACCTCCAAGGAGCCATGTCTAAACTTGGGGCACTCTTCTTGTTCTTTAGGGCCATCTCCAGACCTTCCGACCACACAGCTGGGCTGCAGAGAGTAATGTGCGTTCGGCTGCCGTTTAAGTATGGCGGCAGAAATACTGAGTCAATGGTGAGCGAATTGGTGCCTGCTCCGACACATGATTTAGGGAGCAGCTCGTCTACGCATAATTAATGAGGTTTCAAACCGGTGTCGATTGTCGTAAAAACACATCTGGTTCACTAATGTCCTTTAGGAAAGGAAATCTGTCGTCCATACCTGGTCTGGCCTACATATGACTCCAGACCCACAGCAATGTGGTTGACTCTTAGCTGCCCCTCTAGGGCAAATAGGCAATAAATGCTGGCACAGCCAGCGACGTCCACGTCCCGTGAATGAGTTAAAAAAAAACCAGAAGGTCAGGTATTGGAACCTGACCTGCCGATCAGCGAGAAACTCACCACGAATCCCGCCCAGCACCGCACTTAGCCTGCTGAATGGAAAATTCCGCCCATATTTGGTATAGCCAAATATCCAGTCTTCATACTTTCAAAACTAAATGAACCAGAATGAAAAAGGCAAATATTGGATATTTGAACCAAAAAATGTAGTTGGTTGGTCAGGCTAAGGGCTGGGTGCGGCGCATTACTGGAGCTGGCTGTGTCTGATGACAGACCTTACCTTAACTGTGAGCCTAATCTTTCTCATTCAGATGTTCACTGACCTGCCAATGTGTATCCAATGCTGTCTGTTTTGTGCTTTGGTCCCGCTGCCAAAATGGATTGGTCTCGGAAGAGCGTGGATCTATTTTCCAAACGCTTCTTGGACAGTAAGCTTGGAGGACGACCAGGTTTCTGCAAATATTGTTCACTGGGCTGCGTGAGAGAGACAGTGGGATGCCAATTTACAGAGGATCTGCATTTCCTCATTGTCAATCAAACTTCTAAAATCCAGACATGGCAGATGAGGGAGAGGAGTGGAAATGCCGGCTTGTGGCCACATGTATTTACAGCCCCAGAATTCAATTTAAAGCAAAAAATATCAAACCCACAAGCCGCGATTAACATTTTTATATGAAAGACTGAAAAGCCAGTACATTTTCCAGTCTGCTCTCTTTAAATTGAGCAACGTCGGTGATAATCCTTTTTAGATGAAATGAAACACAACGGGCTGGATTCCCTGGCTCCGCAGCACGTGTTTCTTGGGAGCGTGCCATTTGCTGATGGTGGAATTCCATCTTTCCCCCGCTTGACAATGGGATTTCCCATCGAAGCCACCCCACACCGCTGGGAAACGCGCTGGTGGCGGGAAAAGTGAATCGCAAAGGTCAGAGAATTCCGGGTCGACATCTCACCTGGACAACAGCAGAGCGAGTTAAACAGCAAAAACAAAACAATTTTTCCTACAGTATCCACCTGGGCACGGGTGGCGCAGTGGTTAGCACTGGCACTACGGCGCTGAGGACCCAGGCTCGAATCCTGGCCCAGGGTCACTGTCTGTGTGGAGTTTGCACATTCTCCCCATGTCTGCGTGGGTTTCTCTCCCATAACCCAAAGATGAGCAGGATAGGTGGATTGGCCACGCTAAATTGCCGCTTAATTGGAAAAAAATAATCGAGTACTCAAAATTTATAATAGAAAAAAAGTATCCATCTAAGCTATGGTTCAAAATAAACAATCTTACATCCCATACATGCAATATTAAAATGCCAAGCTTTAGGGGATGTTATTTAGCATACACGTTAATGCATTTCATTCCAAACTCTTGGAATCAAACTTCTACAGACACTGAAATGATAAACCGTGGCTTGTGCTCAGTTTTGTTTTTTGACAATTCTTTCGCCGCCTTTGTGAGCAAATTTCTCGAGGTTGGCTTTTGAACAGATACAAGTCTCTTTAATCTTTAAAGTTAATTAGTGCCCGGACCTAAATAAAACACATGACACTCTGGGTTTTCTTAACACTAGCATTATGTGCCTGTTAAGGTCATCAACCATGCCAAATGTTATTCCTCGCAGCAAAAGGGCACACAGCCGTGCCGACACCAAATGGCACTGTTAACAGCGAGCACGTTAACGTGTGTGTCACGCCTTGGGCTGAAACTGAATGAAGGGCTCATTCACATCTAACCACAGTGTGTCAACACTGGAGAGACCATTGATTAAGCTGAGGCTGGATTCCAAAATAACCCTCAAAACGGCTCACTTCTGAATCTACATTTGTGAATGGAGATAAAGTAAAATGTATTTACCTCATGCTGCTTACTTGGGATTTTTTTTCAAATGTATTGAGCGACTAACTCAACTGATAACAGCTTCAGCTATTAAAACAGAAGTTTCCATCATTTCAAATTCCCCCGATATATTTCGATGAGAACATTTATTAGAACATGTTTAAATCTTATGCTTATCAGGTCTATGTTAAGAGTGCTCTGTTTATAGGCAAGAAGGATTTGGCTTTCTCGAGTGCTACTTATGGGACTCATTAAGTCATCTCCAGCCCTTGCTGTACCAATTGACCCTAACTGAGACACAGCCCATTGTGCATCACAACAGTTATTTACAGGGTTCCCAGTACCGGGAAATAGTTTTAAACATATTGACCGAATTAGGTTGTCGGAGCCTCCTCTGCAGGGAATAACATTGTGCCTCAGGGTCAGATCTTGACTCGGGAAATTGAATGGTTTGAGTTCTCGGTTCGCCTCTTCCAATTGCCCAGGGATTTTGACTCCCTTTCCCGGAGCCTCAGTTTGTCTATTTTAGGGCGATCACCATGCTCCTTCCATCGGAGCTGCTTTTTCTTCCATCCCATAAGCAAGTTTGCTCCTCAGTCATGTTATATTTAGTTTATTTTTCTTTTGCTGCTGCAATCTGTACAATCCTTCCCCCGTGTATTTTCGCTGTGAAATTATCATCTTGGTCCCTCATTGTGACTACTATTTATTCAGTTTCTAAAAGTACCGGATGTAAATGTTATGCTATTTTATTATCTGTAAATATCTGTAAAGAGCTAGGGGCTAATTGTTATGTGTAAGTGTTTCAGGGGACCACGAGTTCTGATAATTTCAAGTCTAGAGTGTGATTATTACCAATATCCGGGAAGCAAAAGAGAACAATAAGACAGGAGTGGTATTCATAATTTCCTGTTTTATGAATCCTTTTGTTTGTGAGCATCTTCAATTACTACTTGAGGAAAAATTCATTAAATTGCAACAGAAAGTGCTCATAGAATGATAGAATCACAGAATCCCTACAGTGCAGAAGGTCATCGAGTCTGCGCCAACCCTCTGAAAGAGCGCCCTAACCAAGTCCCACCTTATCCCCGTAACCCAGTAACCCCATCTAATTCACACAACCCAAGGGGCAATTTAACATGGCCAATCCCATCCTGCATATCTTTGGGTTGTAGAACCAAACCCATGCAAACACGGGGAGAATGGGCAAACTCCACACGGACAGTGACCCAAAGCCGGGATCGAACCTGGTACCTCGGCGCCGTGAGGCAGCAGTGCTAACCACTGTGCCACTGTGCTGCCCTCGACCAATTTCTAATAGAGCTGCACACATGCTTGATAGCAAGCACCATGTGTCGGATCAACAGCTCAACTATTTCCGAGAAACAGAGGGGAGGATAGGACTTGCAGTCTATTTGGTCGGTCACAGAGAAAATCGATAATCTCATAACTTCCCATGCCCTTGACTAATTCCATATCTCCCATAAATATTTCCACAAGATAGGATAGTTCTAGTCTTGGGGACCCATGCAATATGAGTAAGACAGCAGCCCTTTTCCACCTCTCGCAACTTTTATCTTCATAATAATAATAATAATAATCTTTATTGTCACAAGTAGGCTTACATTCACACTGCGATGAAGTTATTGCGAAAAGCCCTTAGTCGCCACATTCAGGTACACAGAGGGAGAATTGAGCATGTCCAATTCACCTAACAAGCATGTCTTTCGGGACTTGTGGGAGGAAACCGGAGGCCAAAGTCAAATCGTGACAGACGTAAACACGTTGCTGACTCACTACGTTAATGCACAAAGTCAAGATCTATCCCTATCTATCAACGGTGCAGTGTATTCCATACACTCACCAACCTTTACAACAACAACTTATATATATATATATATATATATAGTTATAGTTATATAGTTATGGGCCAAGGTTTAGAGAACCCCAAAGTGTATCATGGAGTTCACCTGACCCACAACTTTTAATAGATTGTGGTTATGGGGAGCACACGGGCCTACCTTACAGATGTAGTGCAACAGAGAGTTAAAGTACTTTTAAATTAAAACAATGTTTATTTATGAAACCAGTTAACACTTTATAAACCCACAGTAAACATCTTAACAAATATCAACACCAATAAATCCCCCAAAGAATACAGTACTCTCTAAGTAACTCTTAATCTTTCCTTGCAACATCCATAAGACAAAAAAGAATCCTTTTTACAGAAAGACATCAGGTTTAACTTCTCTACTGAGAGCAGTTACCACTTTAAAATCACCAAATGAACATTATTTAGCTTGCAGAGCTCCATACACATCTTGCTGTGACTGCAGCTTCTCCAAATCTAAAACAAAACTAAAACACACCCTTTTGCAGACAGCCGAAAGCAAAAGTAAAAGCAGACAGACCGCCCAGCTCCATCCACATTCTGACATCACTGCAGCTATCTAATAAACATCTATTTCTTAAAGGTACATCCACTACAGCTATTCGATAAATACCCATTTCTTAAAGGGACTCTCACATGGCTATATATATATATATATATATATATAGCCACTCACGGCAAGATCGCCACGGACAGGTCGGGGACCATTTGAAGATCTGTTGACATCGGGCAGGAATTTCTGGTCAGCAGGCAGGTGCAGCCGAAGAATCCAGCCCAACGTCTTTAATGTGATGGAACATCCAAAGGCGCTTGACAGGAGAATTATAAAAGAAAGTATAACATGTGTCATAGAAGGAGGTATTAGCTCAGGTGACCAAAAGCTTGGTCAAAGAGGTAGGTTTTGAAGGACAGATTTAAAGTTTGAGAGCAAAGTAGAGAGGCAGAGAGGGTATTCCAGAGCTTCTGACCACAGATGTGGAGCAAACAAAGTCAGGGTGCACAAGAGGCCAGCATTCGAGGAGCACAGACGTTGCGGAGGATTGTGGAGCTGGAAGAAGTTACAGGAACAGGGAGAGGCAAAGCCATGGAAACGTTTGAAAACGAGGATGAGAATTTTATAACAAAGATTGTCACTTGACTAGGAGGCCAATGTTGGTCTGCAAGCACAGGCCGACAGGGCAACGCAAATTCCTGCAGGTTGCATTTAAACTGCTTGTGCACCTTCCCACTACTAAGCTTGTGTTACATCCAGAATGACTAGCTTTTTCTTAAACATATTATCAAAGTTAAATTTCGGCATCTTCACATCAATAGTATCTGCCTGAGCCTTCAATACATGTGTAACCATTCAGTGTGAGCAGACAGCTGCACTATCGTACCCGTCCATCACAATATGATCATTTATTAAGCAGTGACGCTGAATAAGCATTTGAAAGCATGGATCTTTTATTTAAAAGCATGTCGAACAGTTATAACAAGAACCAGGAATGGGAGTGTGTGGAGAACAGAATTTACATTTACATAACACCAAGTCACGGGTCAAAATATGAGGAGGTGTGCCAGCATCTTACTAGCTGATGGCCAAATGTTGACCCTGCCAAAGTATATGGGATCAATGGGATAATGTCTCGTTGCATAGACAGTGAGTACCTGCACTACCATGGGTGCATCTGAATTGACATGTCTGCCTTACATCATCTGACTTGACATGTCTGCCTTACATCATCTGACTTGACATGTCTGCCTTCAAATTGATGTCAATCTCAAGGAGGTCCCAGCATTGGGGGTCTGCACTATCCACCAAGCTGTCTCCACATTAACAGCTTTGTCAAGACAGGCAGAGGCTCCGCCACTTTCTGAGGCTGCTTGAAACCCCTAATTAAGGACACAGCCTAGAACATACAAGTTCTGGTGGAGTCTCCAGCCACCTCGCGAGGCTCAGGCATGACCAGGTGGATACAGGGCCATACCCTTCAGAAATCTGCACACCGTCAGATCCCACAAACAGCAACGGAATGAGCGATTGGTTGAGTTGTTTTCAGTGGCATTGATCCAGGAAGGAACGCCGGTCAGAAGAACTCCACACGTTCCTCGGAAAAAAGGACGTGGAGTCTGTAACAGTCGTCCGCACAGACATTCCTTTGGTTTAACATATCAGTCGTCAACATCTCCGAACACAGCATCATCCCCCTCGGCCGAGAATCAGCCCAGATTATGAGGTCAAGTCCTGCAGTTGACTTGTTTGAAACTGAGAAGCAAAAATCTTGACAACTGAGCCAAACCAAACACTTGCAGCTATCATAACAGTCTCTGTGCTGTCGTTTCAGGCTCCCTGTTGTTAGATGTCGACCAACATTTCCACAATATGGAGGTGCCGTCCCTGTAAATTGATTGTTGGAAGAGCTCTTTCTGCGAGTGAGTAAACAGCTTCTTTATATTTTGATATGTAGCTTAGCAACTGTACACATCGCCTGGAGGTTGTTCATTTATGATACTTTAAATAATAAATCTCAATTTTGTGCTCATAAAATCTTTTACAATGTGCAGGGCAACATGGCCTCATTTGTGCCATTAACCATATTTTCCAAGCCATTACTCAGTGTAAAATTGCTTTGAGCCCTATTTTAACAGAGATTTTAGGATTATTAAAATGCAGAGATTAATATCTCTATTAAAATAGTAAACTAATTTCCTACTGATGTGTTAAGTGTTTGTGAATACTGCAAATCCAATATATTCATCGGTTAGTACATTTGACCCCAGTCTCTGGAGTGGCGCAATGCAACTGCCGCATGCCATCGCACCCGGCCAACGGCAGCAGTGCTACAAGGTTCAATGTTTAAGGAACAAATTTGCAGGACAAAGAAAATCCATGATGGGCAGAAAGACACTACGTGTCAGGAACACGCAAGAGGTAAATTGAAGTAACGATAGAAAATGGCGGAAAGTCTGAGCGGATCAGGCAGCACCAAGAGTTAACGGGCTAGATTCTCCGGTGCCCCCCCAGCCGCGCATTTCTCGATGGTGCGCCGTTTGCTGGCAATGGGGATGTCTACTCCACTTGTCAATGGGATTTCCCAGTGAAGACACCCCACGCCACTGGGAAATCCCGCGGGGTGGAGAGTGGGGGTGGGTAGAGGGGAAACGGGACGGTACGTTGCCAGCGGGGACAGAGAATCCCAACATCCAGAGAATTCTGACAACATGTCAAGTCGGTGGCACTTTATCAGAACTCATGGTTATCAAACTAAAGCTCTTCCCCATCCACAAATGCTGCCCGACTTGCGGAATGTTTCCGGCATTTTGTTCCGTTTCATATATTTTGAAATACTTCGGGCAGGATTTGCCAGCTGTTCACGCCGGCAGGAAATTCCCATCCCACGCCGGCACACAGTTTTCCCAGTTCCTCCTGTTGACAACGGCAGGAATGGTAGTTCCCGCTGGCGGGTCGCTTCCCCCACCGGAAAACACACGGCGGGGTGGTCGGTAAATCCCGCCCAAAAGATCCTGAAGGGGCGACGCGGGTGCAAAATCTCGCAAGAATCAGGAAACGAGATTCCCGCTGCTGAGACCATGTTGCCTGATTTTCCCCGCCTCTCGCCAGTGACATAAAGGGCGAGGACCTAATTTTAATGCTTTTACGTAGATTTTAATATCATTAACAAGCCCCCCCTCCCCCACCAGATGATCCCCCTCCTCATTGAATACTCTAACTGTCCAACGTGAAGTCACGTCGGTGAAGTTTACAACAACTATTTTAAAATGCGAACCAGTCAAGGTGGTACCCCGGGGGTGCAAAGGTAGGTATAGCCGTCGGGGGAAAGAGGGGCACGCCTGACACAAATTTTTTTTTTTTTATTTAAAGTGCCCAATACTTTTTTTTCCAATAAAGGGGCACTTTTAGTCTGGCCAATCCATCTACCCTGCACATCTTTGGGTTGCGGGGGTGAGACCCAGCTAGGTGTGGGGAGAATGCGCAAACTCCACAGAGACAGTGACCCGGGGCCGGGATTGAATCCGAGTCCTCGGCGCCATAAGGCAGCAGTGCTAACCACAGTATCACCGTGCCGCCCCATGCCTGACACCAGTTGGCACTGCCAGGGCACTACAGGATGTTTGTGTGTGTGTCTGGGTGGGGGATGTTTGTGCAGCTGGAGGGCTACATCCCAGATTTTTGGGGAAAAATGGGAAGATTCCAACCGTGAAATCGAATTTTGAGCATACGGTAGAGGTAGACACAGGTATCCAAATCAGCAATAAGGGAACTATTGACTCGTGGAAAAAATGGGAATTATATGCAAGAACAGGAGTGCCATTTAAATAGAAGTAAAGCATAAGCTGGGAAACCTCAAATGTAAGACCTAAGAAGTAAGAGGAGTAGGCCATTTGGCCCATCAACTCTGTGCACCATTCAATGAGATCATGACTGATCTGATATGATAATCCTCAACGCCACTTTCCTACCTTATCCCCATAACCCTTGATTCCTTTACTGATTAAAATCCATCTATCGCTACATTGAACATAGTTAATGACGCAGCCTCTGCAGCTCTCTGCGGTAAAGAATTCCACAGATTGTTTTAGAGAGAATTGTTTAGAGTGAAAAGTTCACATAGAGTGCATGACCTTTTATGAGCCAAAGTATCAAGGCAATTACGAAAGACAGTGCCCAACTTGATGGTATACTGCAAATGGGTCAGAAAATATGCAGCAAATGTATGTTTCAGAATCCTTTGGGGCAGTACTTATTAAATCAGCAATCAACTGGAAACCAGAAATACCTAAAACCTTTGGGCTGGATTTTCATGTCGGAGGTGGGAATCGGGAGATGGTACTAATCCAGCATCCCATTCGCACCTCCAAATCGAGACTGCTGGAAGGCATGATATTCCAGATGTCTAGGCCTTTATGTGACCTGGAGCTGGCAAGCCCAAGATGGAAATGAACATTGCCTCCCTCACCCTACTCCCTCATTCTCACTGCTTTGAATATACACCCATCCCTCCTTACTGTACAAACTGTATGATAATATTTGGAAGCTATTAAATCACCCATAAAACTCGTAAGGTACATAAACAGACTTTTGAAACCAAAGGTAAATAGAATCTAGCACTTGTAAAACAATTAGGCAGTTGGATTGTATCCAAGAGCCCATAAAACTTCCAGAGTAAATAAACAGACTTAAGAACTGCTGTCACAACAGATGTTGTGACTGAACTCATAAAAGGAATGGGAAAGGATTAAACATTTACACATTGCTTTAATGCTAGGCTACCCTTTCAATAATGTAAAATGTACTCTTCTTTTTTATCCATTAGATGAATTGTTTTGCAATGATCATCTTTAACTTGACAGTTTGCCGGTTGGCAAAAATAACCATTTCGCAGGGCTGGTTTAGCTCACTGGGCTAATCGCTGGCTTTTATAGCAGACCAAGCAGGCCAGCAGCACAGTTCGATTCCCGTACCAGCCTCCCCGGACAGGCGCCGGAATGTAGCGACTAGGGCAGGAGTTCTCAACCTTTTTTAACCCATGGACCCCTTTTCCTCTTAATTTTTTTTTGTGGACCCCCATAGCCATTCCACAGAAAAAAAAGCTTCTTATATGCGTGGTAAACTAATCCTAAAGTCCATCTACCTTACCGTGAGGGTTGGAAACGGATTAGCGGTATTTTCGTACGTTGCCAAACTTATTCTAATATGAAAAGTAATGAAAAACACTTTTTACTGACTAAATTGAATTAAATTACTCTAAAAATAACCAATTCATATCAAATATACACAGTTTCTAGTGATTACTGTGTTAAAGAGAGAGAGAGAGAGAGAGAGAGAGAGAAAGGTGAATATACATCATGAAAACATACATTTTTTTCTTCTACTTGATTCTCAGAAATAACAATTGTTCTGAAGTAGAATTGCTCTATGGACCACTAAAATATCACCGTGGACCCCCAATTCGGTATTTTTTTTGTGTGGACCCCCAGTAATGTTACATGAACCCCCAGGGTCCATGTGGACCCCGGTTGAGAACCACTGGACTAGGGGCTTTTCACAGTAACTTCATTGAAGCCGACTCGTGACAATAAGCGATTTTCATTTTTTTCACATTGTTTCATCTTCCAATCACTGCACTGTTATGACTCACCTTAATAAACAGATACAACAGATACAACTCTTGGCCTTGCCTCCCTGGTAGCCTGGAGATGGATTTTATTGGCATGGAGGGACTCAGAGCCCCCGAAGTCAGGGGTGTGGGTCAGTGACATGGCGGGGTTTCTCCGGCTCGAGATGATTAAGTTTGTCTTGAGGGGATTGATGCTAGGGTTTGCCCGGAGGTGGCAGCCGCTTATCGACTTCTTTGGGAAAAATTAAGCTGCCGGCAGTGGGTGCGTGGGGGAGGGGCACTGGTTAACAAAGGGGACGCATGGGGATTTGGGTAAGGTGGGGAAGGTTGGTGGGAAATTGGGATTGGGGAGTTGTTTATGTAAGCAATGTTGGCTGGGTTTTCTTGTTGGTTGGGCGTGTGTTGTTCATCTTGCTCTCTTGATATCTGGGGCGGGATTTTCCGACCCCCCGCCGGGTCGGACCCCCCGCCAGATTCGGCGGGGGCGGGAATCGCGCCGCGTCGGCCATCGGGCCCCCCCGGCGATTCTCCGGCCTGCAATGGGCCGAAGTCCCACCACTGTCAACCCTCTTCCGCCGGCGTGGATCAAACCCCTACCTCACCGGTGGGAGCAGGCAGCGCGGGTGGGCTCCGGGGTCCTGGGGGGCGCGCGGGGCGATCTGACCCCAGGTGGTGCCCCTATGGTGGCCTGGCCGGCGATCGGGGCCCACCGATCGGTGGGGCGGGCCTGTGTCGTGGGGGCACTCTTTTCCTTCCAACTTCACCATGGTCTACACCAGGGGTGGGCAAACTTTTCCGTGCAAGGGCCGCATTCAGAAATTCACAATTCACAAAGGGCCGCATAGTATATTAAGTAAAATAATTACTTCACCCGGTTATGATTGTGGGCGCCTCATATAGAACATAGAACAGTACAGCACAGAACAGGCCCTTCGGCCCTCGACGTTGTGCCAAGCGATGATCACCCTACTCAAGTCAACGTATCCACCCTATACCAGTAAGTAACCCAACAGCCCCCCCACCCATTAACCTTTAAAAAAAAATTTAAAAAAAAAAAATTTAAAAAAAAAATTTTTTTTTTTATTTTTTTTAATGACTTGGTGGGCCGCAGAAATACCTTTGGCGGGCCGCATGCGGCCCGCGGGCCGTAGTTTGCCCACCCCTGGTCTACACCATGGTGGAGGCGGAACTGACCCCCTCCCCTGCGCATGCGCGGGGATGACGTCAGCAGACGCTGATGCCCTGGCACATACGCAAACTTACGCCGGCCGGCGAAGTCCTTTCGGCCCCGGCTGGCGTGGCGCCAAAGGTCGTCCACGCCAGCTGGCGGAGCGGGAACCATTCCGGCGCAGGCCTAAACCCTCAAGGTGAGGGCTTGGCCCCTAAAGGTGCGAAGACTTCCACACCTTTGGTGCGGCCCGACACCGGAGTGGTTCACGCCACTCCATCATGCCGGAACCCCCCGCCCCGCCAGGTAGGGGAGAATCCCGGCCCTGATTGTTAAAGGCGTTGAAAATTATAAATGCCTTAATAAAAATGTCAAAAGTCAAAAAAACAGATCCAACTCATGATACAGCATTTCATAATGAACTGAAAAGGAGACAAAATTATTTTACTTACCGTTTAAATTCTCCCTGCCTCCAATTCATGGTCCATGCCTCCATGCCACAGATGTAAAACCCAACCTCTGCTAAGGTACTTCTGTATCCATGGAAATTTTTTTAAAAACTTACCGTGGATGGGCTCTCAATGAGCTCACAGTGCTGTCATATGCCTCTTATCAGGGGAGGGCGTATTCCAGGGTCTGCTCCCTCCCCTCCCCTTGTGAAAATGGCCAAAGGCGGAAATGGGGACGTGACCTTCTGGCAAGCCGGTCGGTGGCCATTTTTTCCAGTCCCATTTGTTCCGAAACAGAACCATGAAAATCTGGTCCTTTGTGTCAGGGTAAATTCAAAAAGGTAGCTAAACTATTGCAAATGGAGTAGAGTGGTTTGCTCAACAAATTTCAGTAAAGGATATGTGGAAGATCTTTAAGAGACTAGTGCTGAGCATTCAGGATGCATGCATTCCTGGGGCCCACAAACTCAGACTAAGTACACTTGGCAAATTACAATAATCTTCATTGTCACAAGTAGGCATACATAGAACATAGAACATAGAACGAGACAGCGCAGTACAGGCCCTTCGGCCCTCGATGTTGCACCGACATGGAAAAAATCTAAAGGCCATCTAACCTACACTATGCCCTTATCATCCATATGCTTATCCAATAAATTATTAAATGCCCTCAATGTTGGCGTGTTCACTACTGTTGCAGGTAGGGCATTCCACGGCCTCACCACTCTTTGCGTAAAAAACCCACCTCTGACCTCTGTCCTATATCTATTACCCCTCAATTTAAGGCTATGTCCCCTCGTGCTAGCCACCTCCATCCGCGGGAGAAGGCTCTCGCTGTCCACCCTATCTAACCCTCTGATCATTTTGTATGCCTCTATTAAGTCACCTCTTAACCTTCTTCTCTCTAACGAAAACAACCTCAAGTCCATCAGCCTTTCCTCATAAGATTTTCCCTCCATACCAGGCAACATCCTGGTAAATCTCCTCTGCACCCGTTCCAAAGCTTCCACGTCCTTCCTATAATGAGGCGACCAGAACTGTACGCAATACTCCAAATGCGGCCGTACTAGAGTTTTGTACAACTGCAACATGACCTCATGGCTCCGGAACTCAATCCCTCTACCAATAAAGGCCAACACACCATAGGCCTTCTTCACAACCCTATCAACCTGGGTGGCAACTTTCAGGGATCTATGTACATGGACACCGAGATCCCTCTGCTCATCCACACTACCAAGAATTTTACCATTAGCCAAATATTCCGCATTTCTGTTATTCTTTCCAAAGTGAATCACCTCACACTTCTCCACATTAAACTCCATTTGCCACCTCTCAGCCCAGCTCTGCAGCTTATCTATGTCCCTCTGTAACCTGCAACATCCTTCCGCACTGTCTACAACTCCACCGACTTTAGTGTCGTCTGCAAATTTACTCACCCATCCTTCTGCGCCCTCCTCTAGGTCATTTATAAAAATGACAAACAGCAACGGCCCCAGAACAGATCCTTGTGGTACGCCACTCGTAACTGAACTCCATTCTGAACATTTCCCATCAACTACCACTCTCTGTCTTCTTTCAACTAGCCAATTTCTGATCCACATCTCTAAATCACCCTCAATCCCCAGCCTCCGTATTTTCTGCAATAGACGACCGTGGGGAACCTTATCAAACGCTTTACTGAAATCCATATACACCACATCAACTGCTCTACCCTCGTCTACCTGTTCAGTCACCTTCTCAAAGAACTCGATAAAGTTTGTGAGGCATGACCTACCCTTCACAAAACCATGCTGACTGTCCCTAATCATATTATTCCTATCTAGATGATTATAAATTGTATCTTTTATAATCCTCTCCAAGACTTTACCCACCACAGACGTTAGGCTCACCGGCCTATAGTTACCGGGGTTATCTCTACTCCCCTTCTTGAACAAAGGGACCACATTTGCTACCCTCCAGTCCTCTGGCACTATTCCTGTAGCCAATGATGACCTAAAAATCAAAGCCAAAGGCTCAGCAATCTCTTCCCTGGCTTCCCAGAGAATCCTAGGATAAATCCCATCTGGCCCCGGGGACTTATCTATTTTCACCTTGTCCAGAATTGCCAACACTTCTTCCCTACGCACCTCAATGTCATCTATTCTAATAGCCTGGGTCTCAGCATTCTCCTCCACAATATTATCTTTTTCTTGAGTGAATACTGACGAAAAGTATTCATTTAGTATCTCGCTTATCTCCTCAGCCTCCACACACAACTTCCCACCACTGTCCTTGACTGGCCCTACTCTTACCCTAGTCATTCTTTTATTCCTGACATACCTATAGAAAGCTTTTGGGTTTTCCTTGATCCTACCTGCCAAAGACTTCTCATGTCCCCTCCTTGCTCGTCTCAGCTCTCTCTTTAGATCCTTCCTCGCTTCCTTGTAAATATCAAGCGTCCCAACTGAAACTTCACGCCTCATCTTCACATAGGCCTCCTTCTTCCTCTTAACAAGAGATTCCACTTCTTTGGTAAACCACAGTTCCCTCGCTCGACCCCTTCCTCCCTGCCTGACTGGTACGTACTTATCAAGAACATGCAATAGCTGTTCCTTGAACAAGCTCCACATATCCAGTGTGCCCAACCCTTGCAGCCTACTTCTCCAACCAACACATCCTAAGTCATGTCTAATGGCATCATAATTGCCCTTCCCCCAGCTATAACTCTTGCCCTGCGGGGTATACTTATCCCTTTCCATCACTAATGTAAAGGTCACCGAATTGTGGTCACTGTTTCCAAAGTGCTCACCTACCTCCAGATCTAACACCTGGCCTGGTTCATTACCCAAAACCAAATCCAATGTGGCCTCGCCTCTTGTTGGCCTGTCAACATATTGTGTCAGGAAACCCTCCTGCACACATTGTACAAAGAACGACCCATCCAATGTACTCGAACTATATCTTTTCCAGTCAATATTTGGAAAGTTAAAGTCTCCCATAACAACTACCCTGTTACTTTCGCTCTTTTCCAGAATCATCTTCGCCATCCTTTCCTCTACATCCCTAGAACTATTAGGTGGCCTATAGAAAACTCCCAACAGGGTGACCTCTCCTTTCCTGTTTCTAACCTCAGCCCATACTACCTCAGAAGAAGAGTCCCCATCTAGCATCCTTTCCACCACCGTAATACTGTCCTTGACTAGCAGCGCCACACCTCCCCCTCTTTTGCCCCCTTCTCTGAGCTTACTAAAACACCTAAACCCCGGAACCTGCAACAACCATTCCTGTCCCTGCTCTATCCATGTCTCTGAAATGGCCACAACATCGAAGTCCCAGGTACCAACCCATGCTGCCAGTTCCCCTACCTTATTTCGTATACTCCTGGCATTGAAGTAGACACACTTCAAACCACCTACCTGAACACTGGCACCCTCCTGCGAAGTCAAATCTGTGCTCCTGACCTCTATACTCTCAATCTCCCGTACCCCAAAACTACAATCCAGGTTCCCATGCCCCTGCTGAATTAGTTTAAACCCCCCCAAAGAGCACTAACAAATCTCCCCCCCAGGATATTGGTGCCCCTCAGGTTCAGATGTAGACCATCCTGTCTATAGAGGTCCCACCTTCCCCAGAAAGAGCCCCAGTTATCCAGAAATCTGAATCCCTCCCGCCTGCACCATCCCTGTAGCCACGTGTTTAATTGCTCTCTCTAAATACTCTCTCTAATTGCTCTCTCTAAATACATTAACACTGCAATGAAGTTACTGTGAAAATCCCCTAGTCGCCACATTCTGTCGCCTGTTCGGGTACACGGAGGGAGAATTCAGAATGTCCAATTCACCGAACTGCACATCTTTCGAGACTTGTGGGAGGAAACCGGAGCACCCGGAGGAAGCCCATACAGACACAGGGAGAATGTGCAGACTCCGCACAGACAGTGACCCAAGTCGGGAATCGAACCTGAGGCCCTGATGTGTGAAGCAACAGTGCTAATCACTGTGCTACCCTTATAATAAGTACACGAGTGAAATAAAGAAGGGAAATTACTTCTACATAACCTGTCGAGAGAGGCAGGAAGGATTTCACTGGGATGAATGTACGAAGAAAGAGAAACAATGATTATGGAGACAAAAGGGAATCCAGATAAAAGGGACAACAGCAGACGATAAATACAGGAATAAAGAACTACTTATAGTTCCATGACAGTAATTGTCAGAAAAGTCAGAAAAGATGGGTCGGCAGCACGGGGGCACAGTGGTTAGCACTGCTACCTCACGGCGTCGAGGTCCCAGGCTCGATCCCTGTGTCACTGCCTGTGTGGAGTTTGCACATTCTCTAGTGTTTGCGTGAGTTTCACTCCCACAACCCAAAGATGTGCAGGGTAGGTGGATTGGCCACGCTAAATTGCCCTTAATTGGAAAAAATTAATTGGGTACTCTAAATTTATAAAACAAAAAAAAGATGGGAAATACTAACAGAAATAAATGAGCTTGAAATGAAGGATAAACACATCGAGCTGAATCTTCCGGGAAGGAGGTATCCCCAATCCGACGGTACAAAGCTTCCAGATCTCAGAGAAATGAGCAGCATTGCGTCCACCCTGGGAACTCCATCAGAGCAGAGTAGTGTCAGGGGAAGGGAAGACACGCCCTCTTTCTACAGCGTTAGCTGGTGTATTATAGTAAGTACTTAAAGGTCCAGTCCTTTAATGAATGTTAATGAATGGATGATGGATGAGTGCATGAATGAATGAGTGAATGAATGGGTAGGTGGGTTGATGGGTAAGTGGTCGGTAGTCGGTTTGCTGGAGGTCTTCAGGTCGGGTGGGGTGGGGCGTGGCTCGGTCTGGACTGGGGTAGAACAAAGAACAAAGAAAATTACAGCACAGGAACAGGCCCTTCGGCCCTCCCAGCATGCGCCGATCCAGATCATTTATCTAAACCTGTCTCCTATTTTCCAAGGTCTACTTCCCTCTGTTCCCGCCCGTTAATATACCTGTCTAGATGCTTCTTAAATGATGCTATCGTGCCCGCCTCTACCACCTCCGCTGGTAAAGCGTTCCAGGCACCCACCACCCCCTGTGTAAAAACTTTCCACGCACATCTCCCTTAAACTTTCCCCCTCTCACTTTGAAATCGTGACCCCTTGTAACTGACACCCCCACTCTTGGGAAAAGCTTGTTGCTACCCACCCTGTCCATGCCTCTCATAATTTTGTAGACCTCAATCAGATCCCCCCTCAACCTCCGTCTTTCCAACGAAAACAATCCTAATCTACTCAATCTTTCTTCATAGCTAGCACCCTCCATACCAAGCAACATCCTGGTGAACCTCCTCTGCACCCTCTCCAAGGCATCCACATCCTTCTGGTAATGTGGCGACCAGAACTGCACGCAGTATTCCAAATGTGGCTGAACCAAAGTCCTATACAACTGTAACATGACCTGCCAACTCTTGTACCCAATACCACGTCCGATGAAGGCAAGCATGCTGTATGCCTTCTTGACCACTCTATCAACCTGCGTTGCCACCTTCAGGGTACAATGGACCTGAACTTCCAGATCTCTCTGCACATCAATTTTCCCAAGACCCTTCCATTGACCATATAGTCCGCTCTTGAATTTGATCTTCCAAAATGCATCACCTCGCATTTGCCTGGATTGAACTCCATCTGCCATTTCTCTGCCCAACTCTCCAATCTATCTATATTTTGTTGTATTCTCTGACAGTCCTCCTCGCTATCTGCAACTCCACCAATCTAAGTATCATCTGCAAACTTGCTAATCAGACCACCTATACCTTCCTCCAGGCCATTTATGTAGATCACAAACAACAGTGGTCCGAGCATGGATCCCTGTGGAACACCACTAGTCACCCTTCTCCATTTTGAGACACTCCCTTCCACCACTACTCTCTGTCTCCTGTTGCCCAGCCAGTTCTTTATTATTCTAGCTAGTACACCCTGAACCCCATACGACTTCACTTTTTCCATCAACCTGCCATGGGAAACCTTATCAAACGCCTTACTAAAGTCCATGTATATGACATCTACAGCCCTTCCCTCTTCAATTAACTTTGTCACTTCCTCAAAGAATTCTATTAGGTTTGTAAGACATGACCTTCCCTGCACAAAACCATGCTTCCTATCACTGATAAGTCTATTTTCTTAGTAATAGTCGAGTGGTTGGAGATAGCCAATCCTGTTAGGGAATGGGGTGGTCAGGGGTAGGTCGATCAGCAAGTAGTTGCATGGTCAGGTTGTAGTCCGGCCGGTGTGGGGAAGGGGGAGAAGTAATCGGAGGGTTAGCCAGGTCTAATCAGAGGGGGTAATCAGGCCAGGTTGGTGGGAGGGGAGGGGCTGATTAGATTGGGACTATACTCATGGGAATTTAGAAGAATGAAGGGCGATCTTATGGAAGAACATAAAATTCTGAAGGGAATAGATAGGAGAGATGCAGGGAGGCTGTATCCACTGGTGGGTGAAACTAGAGCTAGGGGGCATAGCCTCAAAATAAGGGGGAGCAGATTTAGGACTGAATTGAGGAGGAACTTCTTCACCCAAAGGGTTATGAATCGAGGGAATTCCCTGCCCACTGAAGCAGTTGATGCTACCTCGTTGAGGTAAATATAGGTAGATTTGTGAACGGTAAAGGGATTGAGGGTTATGGTGAGCGGACGGATAAGTGGAGCTGAGTTCACAAAATGATCAGCCATGATTTTATTGAATGACGGAACAGGCTAAATGGGCCAAATGGCCTACTCCTGCTCCTAGTCGTTATGTTCTTATGCGAGCCAGGGGGTCAGCGGGGATGATTTATGTCCACAGATCAGGGGCAGGATTCTCCCCTACCTGGCGGGGCGGGGGTCCTGGCGCCGAGGAGTGGCGTGAACCACTCCGGTGTCAGGCCACCCCAAAGGTGCGGAATCCTCCGCACCTTCAGGGGCAAGGCTGGCCCCGGAGTGGTTTGTGCCCCGCCGGCCGGCGGGGAAGGGGCTTGGCGCCACCGAAGGGCCTCCGCCGGCCAGCACGAGT
The DNA here is from genome assembly GCF_902713615.1 of Scyliorhinus canicula. Taxonomy (NCBI): domain Eukaryota; kingdom Metazoa; phylum Chordata; class Chondrichthyes; order Carcharhiniformes; family Scyliorhinidae; genus Scyliorhinus; species Scyliorhinus canicula. The sequence goes on from NC_052147.1 coordinate 265,289,713, forward strand.
TGGCGCATGCACTGGAGCGCCAGCGTGTGCTGGCGTCATCCCAGCGCATGCACTGTGGGGATCATCTCCGCGTCGGCCATGGCGGAGGACCACACTAGCCGATGCAGAGGAATAGAGTGCCCCTACGGCACAGGCCCACCCATGGATCGGTGGGCCCTGATCGCGGGCCAGGCCACCGTGGGGGCAACACCCGGGGCCAGATCCCCCTGCCCCCCCCCCCCGTCCCCACCCCCCCCCCCCCCCCCCCCCCCCCCCCCCCCCCCCCCCCCCCCGAGGACCCCGGAGGCCGCCCGAACCGCCATGTCCCGCCGGTAAGGACCTACTCTAATTCACACCGGCGGGATCGGCAAAAAACGAGCAGCCACTCGGCCCATCGCGCGCCGGAGAATCCTCATGGGGGGCTGCCGCCAGCAGCTACCGACCGGCACGGCGCGATTCCCACCCCCGCCGAATCTCCGGCACCGGAGAATTCAGCAGCCGACCGGAGCAGGATTCACGCTGCCCCCCGGCGATTCTCCGACCTGGCGGGGGATTGGAGAATCCCGCGCTAGGACCTCTGCAGGACCCTGACAGGCATCTCGTCTCTGACAGTTCAGAAACTAGAAGATTTGCACAACTATAGGAGCCATTTGACCCATCGAGCCTGCTCTGACATTCAAACAGATCATGATAGATATCTACATTCCACCTTGTCACACCTCCAAAGAGTTTTGTAAGTTTCATGAAATCCCTTCTCATTCTTCAAAACCCCAGAGAACATATGTCCAGTTTCCTCAATCTCTCCACAAAAAAAAAATGCTCAATCCCAGGGATTTGTGTGGTGAACATCCGTTGTACTTCCTCTATGGCAAGTGTATCCTTCCTTAGATAAGGAGAACAAAACAGTACACCGTACATCCAGGTACAATCTCACCATGGCTCTATATAATTACAGCAAGACATCTTTACTTTGATTAGATAGAATTTCAGGCTTTGGAATAAATTGTAAAGAGCCGAATTCGGTGCTGCCCATTTTCTAAAGAGATGGCAAAACCTGGTATAGGCAACTACAGACTTCGTACTTCACCTCCATCCATAAAATAATTAGCAGGAGTAAACTTGAAAATTATGCGTCCAATAAAAATGCAATAAACAGCAGTCAATGTGGATTCAGGAGTTTAAGATCCAACCCTGTCTGCTCCCATGTGGAAACCACAGCACCGGTGAACTGTGCAAACCGCTACAACATGGTATACCTCGATTTGCAAATGACATTTGGCAAAGTGCCACATGAAAGGCTTTAAGTTTAAGTCAGAGCTGTGGAGGCCCAAGGTACCTGTTGGAAATGGATAAGAAATTGGTAGAGAGGGCTAGGAAGCAATGTCGTGGAATTATATCCAGATGGAGGAAACTGAATACTTTTTATGTCAGAGGTAAGACATGAATAAACAGAGACACCAATGATTGTACATTAAGGGCTAATATCAGTTGTCGGAAAAGTAAACAAATGGAAAAAAATCACTGAAAGTTATAAGCAAGAATGAAAAAAGAAAAGCCCATACTTAAATAACACCTTTTATGATCTCAAGATATTGCGAAGCGCTTTATAGCTAATAAATTACACTTGAAGTGTAGTTCCTCTTGCAATGCAGGAATGTGACTCAAGCTATGGTAAGAGCTTTGAATACTGTATTCATTTCCAGTTACCATGAAACAAAGGATAACATCACAGAAAAAAATACAAAACTGATTCCTAGTGGTAAAAGCCTTGTGAAACATACGCTTTTCAGCCCTCAAAGGGATAATTTGTGAGATAGTCTGATGGGACATACATATTGTTGAGAAAAATAAAATAGCTTACCCACTACCATCTAGAAGGACAAGAGCAGCAGATACCTGGGAACCCCTCCCCCTGGAGGTTCCCCTCCAAGCCACTCAGTGGGTGCACCTCCACCTCAAGGACTGCAGAGGTTCAAGAAGGCAACTCACCACCACCTTCTGAAGGGCAAATAGGGATGGGCAATAAATGCTGGCCTAACCAGCGACGCCCACATCCCGTAAATGAATTTTTAAAAAATTACACATAGCAGTGCTCTCAGAATATCCCAAAATGCTTAACAAATTAATTTGTTTTGAAGCATAGTCACATTTTGCTTACCCAAAGTTTAAGGTCCCAGAACAGCAGCGAGGTAAGTAACCAGTTATTTATCTACTTGACATGATATTGGTTGAAGAATAAATGTTGACTAGGTCACCAGAACAAATATTCCACTCTTCTTTGAATAATGCCATGGGTCCTTGATCACTCACACGAAAACCTGAGTTCAGCCTCTCATCTAAAAGATACCCTCTCCTCAGATCACCCCATAGTTTGAACCTTTACTACCTATCTTTCTGCGCACGTTAGCAGGTAATTTTAACAAAGTTTTCAAGATATTAGCGGAACAGATAGAATAGACAGAGAGAAACCATTTCTGCTGGTTGAGGGGTCTAGGGTTAAGGGGCATAACCTATAAATGAGACCCAGACCTTTCAGGAATGGAATTAGGAAACACTTTTATATGCGAAGGCTGGTGGAAGTTTGGGACATTCTTCCACAAATGGCAACTGATGCTGGATCAATTGTTCACTTTAAATGGGAGATTGATAGATTTATGATGACCAGAGATATTAAGGGGTATGGGGCTAAGTGGGCAATATGGAGTTAAATCACAGATTAGCCATGGTCTCAATGAATGAAAGCTGAAGGAGCTAAATGGCCTTAATTCCTAGGTTCCCAGAACATAATCAAGGCTAAACAAAATACTGTACTAACTCTTAGACAAAAACTCTTGGGTGGCATTTTTTACCCCCCCCCCCCCCCCCCCCCTATTCCGCAGTGTGTTTTCTGGGGGCAAAGGCGGTTTGCCATTGGCCAGCGGTGGCATCTTATGGTTCCGCCAAAGTCTTCAGCCTTTTGCGTTGTTCGCTGACTGTGCCTCCGGGAAACCTGCAGCACGGGGTCAGCATCAGTGAGACTGGAAGATCTCGCCAGCGGGGAGTGTGTGTGTGTGTGTGTGGGGGGGGGGGGGGGGGGGGTGAGGAAGGGGCTCTTTGTTATTTTCACAATCCTGGGGCTAATCTGAACTGTAATTGTCCAACCAGGATTGCTCCTCTTGGGCCTTATTAAAAATACATTAACCTGTTGCACATAGGTACCGGTGGATTTTCCACCTTCTCAAAGCAGCGAATCCCATCGCATTGCCGTCAGTGGCATGTACAGCTGCACACGGACCCATGCCAATGAAGCTCAATCCTCGAAATGGTTCACGCCCCGCCAACGATGGACAAGGCGATCCATCTTGCACTAGGTGTTGAATCCAGCCCCCACTGCATCATTGAGCTTGGCAGAGTAATTTTCAGCTTCTACACTTGACCGTTAACTTGGAGGAGTGGATTGCCTGCTCAGTGGAGAACGTGAAGGTTATTCTTCCACTTGGAGGAACTTGTGCTTTTAAGCTTGTGTGGGCCAGCTTGTTCCCAATTTCATCCAGATCTGTGTTAATTTAACAACAACGGCAGCCTTTGACAATTACCTTGTTAAACCAATTGCATTGTTAAAGACAGGTGATGATCATTGGCTCAATCTCCAAAAGAGTATAAATGGACACGGTTCAAATCGGAGGGGGCAAATGCTAACCTTATATTTTAATAAAAAAATATACCCCTCATGTTGGTTCTTTTGCCAATTACCTCACTTTGGTGCATTCCTGTTCCTGAACCTTCCACCAGTAGCATGGGAGCACAGTGGTTTGCACAGTGGCTTCACAGCTCCAGAGTCCCAAGTTCAATTCCTGGCTTGGGTCACTGTCTGTGTGGAATCTGCATGTTCTCCCCGTGCCTGCGTGGGTTTCCTCCGGGTGCTCTGGTTTCCTCCCACAGTCCAAAGATGTGCAGGTTAGGGGGATTGGCCACGACAAATTGCCCTTAGTGTCCAAAAAGGTTAGGTGGGGTTCCTGGGTTACGGGGATAGGATGGAGAGTGCTCTTTCCAAGGGCCGATGCAGACTTGATGAGGCGAATGGCCTCCTTCTGCAGTGTAAATTCTATAACAGTTTCTCCCTCTCCACTCTCCCTAAACCCCCCCAGAATATTTACACTTCGATCAGATCCCATCTCAACTTTCTCTTTACCAAGGAGACCAACCCCAGCTGGTCGATGAAGACATGCTCCTCAGAGGAAAACCAATTACCTCAGAATTTCACAATAGGGCAACTATTTCAAAGCATAACTCCCCACACTGTGGTTCAGCATTTGCAGTCTGTTGGAGCAATGCCGTTCCAACGCTTGCGTTTTAAATTCTTGTTCAGGAGAAGCAACCAAGTGGAGGCCAGGCTCCTCTCCATGATGGGAGGCAAAACTAGGTGAATCATCACTGGGCCACTGTCATGTGTCTCCATGTAACAGTGGCTTGGAAGCAGGTTCCCTACATGCCGTCTTCCAAACGGGAAGTGTGTGGTTTGGCAAGGTCTATAACAAAGAGAAGAGAAAAAAAGAGATTTCATACTTTAAAAATAAATAAATAAACCATGGAAACCACATAAACACAACTTGTGAATCTGACCTACCAACGCACACTTGTGGCTTTAAGCACTGCGGGTTTTCTTACAGTCAGCTCACTTGGATAAGACCCTTCCCTGTTCTCCACTTATGTGCATCAGCTGTCATAATGTCAGAAATAAATTCCACATTTCCAGTGTACACGTAGCTGATGCCAACAGGATGCGGTTGGTATTAGAAAACAAATGGGAAAATGAGCAATCTTATACTTGCACAAAAATTGATTTCCTAAAAACCGTGGTCCTCTGAGAATGTAACCAATTCTGATAGGTCATGGTGCCAAGTAAGGTACATGTTGTAGGCCACCTGGGAGTCACTAGCTGATGACAGAAGAAAACGTTGACACCTCCTGTGGGGGCTGGTGTGGCACCACCACGGTGTCCAGTGGCTACAGGGGGCTTGGCCAACAGACACCAATGCCAAAAACAGCAGCCCACAATGACACTTGGTCGCGGCATGTGTGGCACTTCTGGCAGAATCTGCCTCTCAAGGATTGGCCTCCTCAGCCATCAGCAAAACGTTGTGCCATATATAGACAGCCAATCTGAAATGAATTGGTTTCCTCTGTTTCCATCATCTTTCGTGGATGGAAAGGTGTCAGAAGTTATAGATCACCTGGCACTTCAGATTTGTACATCGGGAATAATGCAATTCCTGTTGATATTGCCAAAGCCAGTGCCACTTACTTGCCTGGTACATGCAGACTGGGTATTGGCTTTAGGGGACAGGGTACTGACTGCCTGTAAGGGTGGTGGGGTTCCTAGTAACCCAAGTCCCTACAGTCTGATGTATAAATAGCACTCTTTGTTGTACTGAGTGTCTGGTTGGCTGTGAGGTGATTTCAAAGTTGGCAAGATTATTCCAGTATCTATCCATCTCGGGCCCAGAATCCAACTTCAGTATTTCAAGATTCAATCAATATATTTCATTGCTATTTGTAGATTTCTTCTCATCTTATTTCTGTTGCTGCAAGCATTTATTAGCACCTTCAATATAGTAAGATGTCCCAATCGCTTCACAAGGGGCTTTTCACAGTAACTTCATTGCAATGTAAGCCTACTTGTGACAATAAAGATTATTATTATTGTTAAGAGTGTTGTCAGACAAAATTTGTTAGCAAGTCACATAAGGGCATATTAAGACTTGGTCAAAGAGGTAGGGTTTAAAGAGTGTTCTTCAGGAGCAGAAAGAGGTAGAGAGGCAGAACGATTTAAGGAGGACATATTAGAATTTAGGGTTGAGGCACCTGAAGGCACCGAGTGGGGAAGGAAGCCACAGTTGTGCATGCGGAACACAGTTTCCAGAGGGCTATAGGGCTGGGGGAGGTTACAGAGATAGGGAAGGCTATGGAAGGATTTGAAAACAAGAATGAAAATAATTTTCAACGTTGTTTTCCTTTGAGTAGCTCACACTAACTATCTTTTAGAAGTTAGGTCAGGGTTACCCAGCAATGTAACAATCAATGGATGCTGTCCTCCATGCAGAAACACTTTGAAAAGCACTGATATACAGACACATGCAGTTGTTATTTTCCAGGAAGAGAATCCAACTATTTGAAATTTGTAAAACTGAGAGGAAATGTTACTGCATCACAGAAGTGATAATACTGACCCATTCAGTTAAAACAGATTATTAAAACAGACATTAATTTAAACACAGAATTAATCACAATAGCAACAAAGAAATAGCTTTACAATAAACTGTTACAACAGTTAGGGGTAAAAGAGAAAAACTTAACTTACTTCTTAAACCTGCCATTATATTCAAATTAAGCAAGCCAATATATTTCAAATATCACTCATGAATAAATTTAACAACCAGGGTTTTACTTGCTTTTCTCTGTGCAGAGTCCTCAGGACCAAACAGAAATGCTTCTCTTCAGATGCGAGTTTTGGAACCAACTGACTTTTCAGTCAGATCTGGTCCTTCCATTTGACTACAACATCGGTACCCAAAGCACAAGACATTATTTTGCCTCTTCTTTCAAGATGTCCCTTGACTTGTTTAGCCAGGACCAAATAAAATACCCATCATAAATGATCTGCACCCCAAGGGTCCTTCAAACCTCAACAATATTCCATTAGCTAGCTATCTGTAAACACGTAAATGCTTCTCAAGACCTATTACCTGCAAATCAATGATTACCTCACTTTTATGACACATTAATCACAGCCCTAGCAGCCATTTTGTCTGTATCCATTTTAACCTAGGTTTTAATAACATTAGTGCAAAACATATAAAATATGACATTTCTTTTACATTCATCAAAGCGGTACTATCAATCCCAATCCTTCATTAATGAGGTGTGACGTTCCTGTAAGTGGCATCAATATATTTTCCACTTTCCATGCCACCACTTAGGAACTTTGATTTGTTGGCAAGAGCCCATCTCTTCACCACTACCAACATGCTGGCAAATTGGCACCAGAGGGCGATGTTTTCAGAATGAAAGGAGCTAAGAATGTGTCTCACCTTGTGACTGATGCTTAATACTTGATCGGTCTAGAATAAAACTGGCTATGCAATACTGGCAATAATCTGCAACCTGCCCCCCCCCATCCCATTTCACGGATCACAAAACACAGATAAACATAGCTTGCTCAGTGCACACCAGCAGTGAAGATCCAACATGGTACCAGTCATGCACACATGAAAAGTGCCGCCAAAAAGGCTGCACTTGCAATCAGAGACACCCAAATATCATTCACTACTTTAGAGTGGCGGCATTTCTGCAGTGTTCCTACCCCAAACTCCATTAGAATATTTACACAGAGGATTTGAAACAAGAATCAGGCTTCCTGCTGTTAAGTTTATTTTTGTTCCACAGGTGAATGAATGATATCGTAAGTATAACACTTTTGAGGGCTAAAGAAAATTTCAGCTGAAGTCACATAGTGCAATGAATTCTTTCCTGGCCAGGATGTGTGTTGAGGGGAAGAATTTGACAGTTTTCCAAGGACAGTGTCCCTATCTGATGTCCTAATATCTGCCGTGTACAAAGTCAGAATGATGGATACGATGGTGGCAGCCACTGTCAGCATGTTGGGCTGCAATAAGGTACAGGTTTACAACATGTCCTTCTGCTATTCCCATGCACCCTGTACACACGTAAGAACTTACTCATTGCTTATTCCAGGCTCTTTAAAATGGCATCACTATTCCAAAAGTGGTTATTTTGGAGAGGTATGTTTTCTAGCAGTCGGGAATGGCTGAGGAATGATCCTTCCTCTCTTGGCTGTGTGAAATGTGTCAACATGGCTGTCCTTTTACTTTTGATACTTTAATTTTAAAAATACATTTTTCGGGCAGCACGGTGGTGCAGTGGTTAGCACTGCTGCCTCACGGCACCAAGGTCCCAGGTTCGATGCCAGCCCTGGGTCACTGTCCATGTGGAATTTGCCCATTCTCCCCATGTCAGCGTAGGTTTCGCCCCCACAACCCAAAGATGTGCAGGACAGGCGGATTGGCCACACTAAATTGCCCCTTAATTGGAAGAAATGAATAGGGTACTCTAATTTATTAAAAATATATATATTTTTCTCATATCTATCTAACATGCTCAAGACGACCATCCAGCTTCCTTCTCAAGGGAAACTTAAGGATGGGCAACTTGTTTTGTAAGTGACATCCTTATCCCACGAATGAACATAAAATCTTCTCTTCCTTGACTTCTTCATCATAGAATTTACAGAACATAGAATTTACAGTGCAGAAGGAGGCCATTCGGCTCATCGGGTCTGCATCAGCCCATGGAAAGAGCCCTACCCAAGACCACGCCCCCACCCCATCCCCATAACCCAGAAACCCAACCCAACATTTTTTTGGACACTAAGGACAATTTATCATGGCCAATCCACCTGTCCTGCACATCTTTGGACTGTGGGAGGAAACCGGAGCACCTGGAGGAAACCCATGCAGACACGGGGAGAGCGTGCAGACTCCGCACAGGCAGTGACCCAAGCCGGGAATTGAACCTGCGACCCTGGAGCTGTGAAGCAACTGTGCAAACCACTGTGCTACTGTTCTGCCCCAAAGCATAAAGCATGAATGCAATTCCAAGGATTTCACCATTGACCAGAATCTGAGTTTTAACAGCCACATAAGTACGGTGACAACCACAGAAAGCCAGAGGATGGGAATGTTCCAGTGAATAAATCAACCTCTGACTCCACAAGACTTATCTGCCATATACAAGGTATAAGCCAGGAATGAGATGGAAAGCTCACTGCTTGCCAGGATGAATAATGCTTCAACAACACTCAAGAGGATCAACACCGAGACAAAGCATTCCCTCCACCAGCAGCACAATATGAGTGGCTGCAGTGTGCAAGGATACACCACAGCAACTTGACAAAGGTGCTTCGACAGCACCTCCCCAAAGCACAAACTCTTATTGCCTAGAAGGACAAGGACAGGAAGCGCCCAGAAACTCCGCCATCTACAAGTTCTCTGCCAAGTTACACACCATCCTGACTTGGAAATATAGCACCATTCCTTAATTGTTGATAGTTTAAAATCCTGAAATTCCCTACCTAATGTACCTCCAGCACATGGGCTGGAGTGGTTCGAGAAGGTGGATCATCACCAACTTTTCAAAGGTATTTAGGGAAGGGCAATATATAGAACATAGAACATAGAACGATACAGCGCAGTACAGGCCCTTCGGCCCTCAATGTTGCACCGACATGGTAAAAAAACTAAAGGCCATCTAACCTACACTATGCCCTTATCATCCATATGCTTATCCAATAAACTTTTAAATGCCCTCAATGTTGGCGAGTTCACTACTGTTGCAGGTAGGGCATTCCACGGCCTCACCACTCTTTGCGTAAAAAACCCACCTCTGACCTCTGTCCTATATCTATTACCCCTCAATTTAAGGCTATGTCCCCTTGTGCTAGCCACCTCCATCCGCGGGAGAAGGCTCTCGCTGTCCACCCTATCTAACCCTCTGATCATTTTGTATGCCTCTATTAAGTCACCTCTTAACCTTCTTCTCTCTAACGTAAACAACCTCAAGTCCATCAGCCTTTCCTCATAAGATTTTCCTTCCATACCAGGCAACATCCTGGTAAATCTCCTCTGCACCCGTTCCAAAGCTTCCACGTCCTTCCTATAATGAGGCGACCAGAACTGTACGCAATACTCCAAATGCGGCCGTACTAGAGTTTTGTACAACTGCAACATGACCTCATGGCTCCGGGACTCAATCCCTCTACCAATAAAGGCCATCACACCATAGGCCTTCTTCACAACCCTATCAACCTGGGTGGCAACTTTCAGGGATCTATGTACATGGACACCGAGATCCCTCTGCTCATCCACATGTTGGTCTTGCCAGGCGTGCACACACCCAGTGAATGCAGTCAAAAAAATATGCATACAGGTTTAACACTGGTGCAATTTAGGGTTCATTCATATTGCAACCCAAAAAAAACCTGCATGGGTTCTCCAACCATAACTTCAGCAAGAGACAATCAGAACTTCCAGAGCTTCACATTATAAGCTGAAAACTGGTGGGAAACATGTCCAGTTTAAATCAAATCCCAAGGCTTACGCTGCCCCCAAAGTAAAGAGGTAAGATGAGCATTTCCAGGATATTTCATTCCCTCTCGCTGTAGTATCAGTTCGGGCTCTGACTTGGGGAGGCAGGTTGTCTTTATACATGGATCAGAAGCAATGTATTCACGCTAGTGTGTTCCCTGCCATTTGCTAATCTGGTAATTTGCCTTATAAAGATAGGGTGTGATTTCACTGATCTTTTAGCTTTCAATTGTCACATCCTTTTCCGGTGGCTGACTGACCTGCTGAGCATTCCCGACATTCCATTTTCTTTAACTGCTTCAGCAAGTGAAGTGTGGACACAAATATCAATATCTTGTTACCTTACTGCAAAGGGGCGATATTTTCAAAAAAGGATGTGGTTAATCTTAATAGTTGGGGCGGGGAATCATGTGTACAGGTGCAAAAGAGATGCCAGTCCTAACATGTCCTGCAGCAACAGAGGTTGAGACTCAGAAAGAGACGAGACACTTCATAGTTAAAATGCGGCGAAAGGAACAAATGGCCATCATCATTCTCTAGTACGGTCTGAGATCTTGCCTAAGCTTTGCATTGGAATCTACACCAACAAGAATTCTACTGGAACTAAGGAGAGGGTAATAGAAGGAATTCCAGTGATAGTTCAGCAACTGGCACCTTACACACATACACCCACAGAATAGTATCAGAACATGCATAGAAGGGAGCTATGAGTTGAGCAGCAGATTCATTCACTCCACTGAATTGTGGGCCCAGATCTCACATGGATCAGAAATCCAGTAGGTTAGGGTTCCACTCCAAATTTTGGCCTTTACCACAATGCCAGAATCTTCTTGTCACTGTCTCCGTGTCAGAATGAAACCAGCGGACCAGGCATGCCCCGTTTTTATCCCTGTGGGTCCCATGTACATGGAAGATTCTTTACTACAATACTAGTGAATTTCAAATTAACCTGCAGTGTTTCTGTAATATCCCGCATGGGACCTATGGGGTGGGAATGCTCATCTCCCCTGTGCTGTTTGCAGAATATGAGCAGACCCCCGTCCCCTCAGGGCGGGGTACATAACGTCGGCCAGTAAGGCACAGACCAAACAGGAACCCGGTAGGGGTCTACCAGGGAGTGTATACATATTGGGCTGGATTCCCTCCGCAGCCCCACGCCGAAATCGCATTTGGCACGGGGGCGGAGAATCCGATTTCACGCCGAAATCGGGCCCAGCGCCGGTCCGGCAATTCTCCGGGCCCCGAAAATCGGCGTGTTCGCAGGGTACTCCGCGCGGCTGGGGGCCATTGCCAGAGGCCCGCCCAGTGATCCTCCGCTCCCGAACGGCCGAGTTTCCGACGGCGTGGAACTGACATGCTATGGCCGGTCGGGATGCTCGCGTGACGGCTGCTGACTCAGTCCGTGGCCGCCCTGGAGGGGGAGTGGGCGGGTGGATCAGATTGGGGGGGGGGGGGGGGGGGCTACATTTTGAAGCTGCCTCCATGGTCCGAGTCCGCCAGGAAGCTGCGTGAATCACTCTGGGTCCCTGCTAGCTCCCTGCAGGTGAGTGAATCGACTGATATTTCTTATTGGGAACTCGGGAGTGAAATGCCAGCGATTTTAGGCAGGAGTGGGGACATAGTCCCATTTTGGGAGAATCCAGCCCATTGTTTTTAAATAAAACTTTTTTTCTTATTTTTACTCGGCGTGGACTCCCCGTGTCCTTATGAAAGTTTCCTCTGAGTGTTTGGCAAGCACAAAATAGGAACTTTGCCAAAGATTTATCAATAAAGACAGCGGCCTCTCAGGGAGGGGGGGGGGGGAAATGTTTGCCCCAGAAAAAAAAGAAAAGTCAGCGTTACCCACAAAGAAGCCATGCCAAAATCAACAGAGATCTTCGGCAACTCATCAATCAACCTGCCACAATCAGCACCCCTACACCAACCTCATTGCCTTCAATACATACCTCTCATTACTCCCTCTCCCCTCCTCCCTTTAATGTCACTTCCCCATGGTTACTTTGATTAAGATCCTTCAAGTACTACTGTTCCTGCTTCATAAAAAGGAAAGGTAATTTGATTCTTGAAAATCTGTTAATTCCCCCCACCCCCCACCCCCCACCCCCACTTCCAGTAAACCACAGTTTAATTTTCTTTATTTTGAAATAAGAATCCATTTTACTTAAAAACATTCAACGGTAGTTATCCTTAATACCACAGTTGATCCCGAGTGAAATCCAAGCCAGATCACAGAGCAAGGACAGAGGGAAAGGGAGAGAGAGAGAGAGAGAGAATGAGAAAGAGAGTGGGGGGGGGGGGGGGGGGGGGGGAAGGGACACACATTCTGCTGGCCCAGTTGGGTGCCTGATACAATAGGACATCACCCCAGCCGCTTCTTACTCTGCTGCATAGTTCTAATCATTTTTGACCAGTAGACGGGTTAAGCGTATTCTTTCTGGTTCAGTGAGCAGAGAAAAAGGCTGAAGCTCGGGGGTTTTGTTGCCTGCCATGAGAAAGGGAGGGAAGTTTGTGAACGGCAGGCAGAAGGTGGTCTTTGGAACCAACTGCATCTCCTATAAATAACAGCAATATCCTGTGTGAGAGCTCCTCGAGCTCCCTGAATGTCTAACAGATGTTTCCACAACATAAGACTCCACTCTGGAGAGCAGGAAGGGGAAAGTTACCACTGTTTTATGGATGTGATCTGTCGAACTGTATAAAGCCCAAGAACAATGACTTTAGTGAGCTGCCAATTACAGCAGTTAAAGAAGGAATAGCGATGCATCACAGCAGGCTCGGATTACATCAGCCCACGGCCTAAAAACAGCGCCTTTGAAACTAATGAAAAAGTTGTGTGTACGGAGGATTGCAACAAGAGGGAGAATGTTAACAAACCTAAGCCACTCTGCTCCAACTCTTCTCTTAAGAAAGTCATCAAGTAACAGTTGATTCTAATTTAAGTTCTGAAAAAAAGCCTGAACTCAAAAAGATAACCAACAGTTTATTTATGCCCCTAATGGTCCTTGCATCCTGCCATTTGACAATTGTGATGGGGGGAGGGGGGTGCAGGGAATTGGGTCAAAACAGGAGAGAAGTATGCATTATAATTAAGTTGTTACATCTCAGAGAATAATTCCAATATCAATTAACCAGGTCTGGTGGGCTTTCACACACCTTTCACAGTAACACTTTTTTCTTGCCATTGACTTGTAGGGAGACTGTTTGATAGATCAGAGATGAGTTGGGGGGCGGGGGGTGGGGGGGGGGGGGGGGGTGGAGAGAGCACTCCTGGCTTGACGAGGGAAGTTCCTCAGTGGCTAGCACTTTTTAAAATATGAATTTAGAGTACCCAATTATTTTTTTTCCCAATTAAGGGACAATTTAGCGTGGCCAATCCACTAACCTGCACATCTTTGGGTTGTGGGGGTGAAACCCACGCTGACACAGGGAGAATGTGCAAACTCCACACGGACAGTAACCCAGGGCCGGATTTCGAACCCGGGTCCTCAGCGCAAACCAGTGCGTCACGTCCCGCCCGTTTCAGTGACTTGAATAACCGTGCTCATGTCACAAGAATAGAGAATACATATTTTAAAAAATGGTTTCAGTTTGAAGACAAGCAGATATTTTGTGTCAGCTTTGACATTTCAGAAATTTCAAGGCCGCCCCCCCAAAAAGGGACTGCTCGTTCCAAAAGCGAATGGCAATCCTTCATTCCATGTGTGTGGGGATGGGGGGGCTAGTGGTGGCGGGGAGCTGGGAAACACATGCTGGCTTGTTGTGTTCCCTGGCCACACATATGTAGTTCATCCTCCAGTCTGTCATGATGGAGCCTGAGGTCTGGCTGCATTTGATTCCACAAATATTTACACTGTACTCTGTTTTCAATTTGATCCAACTGTCACGGGTAGTCAATCTGTGTTAAGAAAAACATCTTTTTCTCACATCACATTTTTTTGTATCACGATCTGCAATCTCCCAGCCGACGACATTAAACAAACAAAACAAAAAAAAAAGGGAAAAATAAGTCACGTCACCTGCTCGCACATGGGAACGCAAGCCTTGTGCTCCACCAATTTGTTCTGGCCTACAGCCCTCTCGGCGTCAGTTTTAGAAACGTTTTGATTCAACTGCCCAATGACTGTTGCCTATAAAGGAAAGCATTTTCAGCAAAGGCTCTTCGTGGAGTGGGGAGGATGTGGGCAATTGCTGTGTAATGGGCTCCAGGACTGAGTCTGGCCAACTGGGGGACATGCGGGGGAGTGGGGGACGAGGAGAGGGAATTGAGAGAGAGAGAAAATGGAACACAGGCCAAGGCACTCTCATTATCTATCTCCCAGAAACTGTCCCTTGAAAGGACTGCCTGCCGACATTCACAGCTGGCAGCTGACGCAAAGAAAGACTTGCATTTCTACAGCACCTTGCACAACCTCAGGATGTCCCTGAGCGCTCTGCAGTCAATGAAGTGCTTTTGAAATGCGGCGCCGGTTGTAAACGTGGGAAAGGTGGCAGCCAGCTTCCACACAGCAAGGTCGTGCAAACGGCCATACGATAATCTGTTTTTAGTTTTGTCCGGCGAGCGGTAAATCCTGACCAGAACACCAAAGCGAACTCCCCTGCTCTGAAATAGTGCCCACTGATCTTTGACATCCACACACCAGAGATGGCAGTGCCTTAGTTTGTTATCTCACCTGAAGGACAGCATCTCCGACAATGCAGCACTTCCTCAGTACCACAGTGGCATGCCCGCCTGCACTTTACGCTCAAGTCTCTGGAGTGGGTCTTTGAACACGCAACCTTCAGATTCAGAGGCAAGCGTGCTACCACTGGGCCACAACTGACACCCGATGACAATTGTGGGGATGACAGGGAGAAGTGAAGAATAGAGTGAGTCAATAACTTAAACCATCATAGAACCATAGAAATGATACAATACAGAAGGCCATTTGATCCATCTTTTTCATACCAACCCAAAGGTATACACATGCCCTTTCTAATCCCAACTTCCTGCACACGGCCCATAGCTCTGCAGTTTACAGCACTTAATGTGCAGATCCAGAAACTTTTTAAACGAGTTTAGGGCTGAGGGTGGCACGGTGGCGGAGTGGTTAGCACTGCTGCCTCACGGCGCCAAGGACCCAGGTTCGATGCCGGCCCCGGGTCACTGTCCGTGTGGAGCTTGAACATTCTCCCTGTGAGTCTTACCCCACAGCCCAAAGATGTGCAGGGTAGGTGGATTGGCCGCGCTAAATTGCCCCTTAATTGGAAAAGAAATTAGAAAAGAGTTTAGGGTCTCTGCCTCCACCACAAACTCAAATGAATTCTAGACACCCACCACCCTCTGCATAAAAAGTTTTCCCTCATGTCCCCTCTAATCCTTCTGCCACTGAGCTTGAACCACTGTCCATGTTGACTCTACCTGATTACCTTGAGTTTAACCAAGGTGCCCTTCTGTACCCTTTCATAATAACTTCTAGCATTTTACCTACGACAGATGTTGGGCTAACTTGCCTATAATTTTCCGCTTTCTGTCTCTCTCCCTTTTTGAATAAAGGAGTTACATTTGCTATCCTCCAATCCAATGGGAACTTCCCCAAATCTAGGGAATTTTAAATAATTCAAAATCAATGCACCAGCCATCTATATTTTGGTGTATGTGCTCCACATAAGCCTCCTTCTTCAACTAACTCCATCAGCACATTCTTCCATTTCTTTCTTCCTCGTGTGCTTGACCAGATTTCCCATATTAACAGCATCCACGTTAATCGTTCCAAACACTTAGGTGGCACAGTGGTTAGCACTGCTGCCTCACGGCACGAGGACCTGGATATGATCCTGGCCCCAGGTCACTGTCCGTGTGGAGTTTGCACATTCTCCCCGTGTCTGCGTGGGTCTCACCCCCACAAACCAAAGGTGTGCAGGGTAGGTGAATGGGCCACGCTAAATTGCCTCTGAATTGGAAGAAAAGAATTGGGTACTCTAATTTTTTTCTAAATTGCTTACATATAGTCCATCAGCTAAGAGGAAAGTGCACTGACAGATTATTTCACAAATTATGTCACAGAATAGGAAGAGTCAATAGGAACCCGAGATGTCTCATGATTAAACTCATTTGATGGTTTAGCACAGTGGGCTAAACAGCTGGCTGGTTTCGCACAGTGGGCTAAACAGTTGGCTTGCAATGCAGAACAATGCCAGCAGCGCGGGTTCAATTCCCATACCGGCCTCCCCGAACAGGCGTCGGAATGTGGCGACGAGGGGATTTTCACAGTAACTTAATTGAAGCCTACTTGTATTATTATTATTATTATAGTACAGGAATTCATACAGGCATAGAAACATAGAAAATAGGAGCATGAGTAGGCCATTCAGCCCTTCGGGCCTGCTCTGCCATTCATTATGATCATGCTAATCATCCAACTCAGTAACCTGTGCCCGCTTTCTCCCATGTCCTTTGATCCCTTTAGCACCAAGGGCCATGTCTAATTTCCCCTTGAAACACACATATTTTGGCCTCAGCTGCTTTCTGTGGGAGCGAATTCCACAGGCTCACCACTCTTTGGGTGACTAAATTTCTCCTCATCACAGTCCAAAATGGTTTACCTGTATTCTTGGACAGTAACCCCTGGTTCTGTAGTGCCCCGACTAATTCTTCTAAATCCGAGTCAATATAATCCTAAATGATTCAATCTCTCCTCATATGCCAGTCCTGTCATCCCTGGAAACAGGCTGGTAAAGCTTCACTGCATTTCCTCTATCACGAGAACATCCTTCCTTAGATAATGAGACTAAACCTGTACTCTAGGGATGCATTTTAACGGAAATGAAATAGAGGCCCGTGTCGAGCGTGTTTAGCCGGGTGTTTCCCGGCACTGGCAGTGTAGAGAGTGACCCCACAAATGAGACACTGCTTCATTTCGGGGTCTCAGCAAGGAACACCCGTTGAGGCCGCACTCAGTCCCATTTTCAAATGGCATCCCCAATCTCTTGAACCCGCATTTGCCCCACAACAAGGGGGTCATTGAGCCCCCCATACTCCACTTCATGAGGGCAGGGCACCCCCGGGCCTAATCTCCAGTACAAGCAAAATGCCACCGGGGGAACCTTGACCATGCCCCTGCCAGTACCAGGGCGACACCTGGGTATACTGCAGGAATGCCATCGGGTGGCATCAGGGATGCCAGGGTACCACGTTGCCCAGAGCCTGACCACCCAGGGTCCCCTGATTGCCTGGGAGACCGCCTCAAATGCCGACACACCTGGTCCACGTTTATAGAGCTAAACAGTTAATCGGGTTCTCCGAGACCCGGGCGTTAGATCCCGCACCTTGGGTAACTCTGGTGAGTACATATTCAATTGAGCCTGACTGCACACTTGAATATGTAAATTTAGGTCCAGCCCGTGGTCAGGATCCAGATCACGACATCCGGTCAGGTCTCGCGAGGTGTAGCAAGTCAGGTAAGTCCGAGATTTACCAGCCTCATCGTGTCCGAAGTCGGGTTCGGCGCGGCCATTAGAATGGGCCCAATATTCCTGGTCAGAGGCCCTCTCACCAAAGCCCTCCTGCATTATCGCAACAAGACATCTCTGGTCCTGTACTCGAATATTCTCGCTGTGAAGGTTGTCATATCATTTGCCTTCTTTACTGCCTGCTGCGCCTGCATACTTACTTTCAGTGACTGGCGTACAAGGACACCGAGGTCTCGTTGCACATTCCCCTCACCTAATTTATGGCCATTCAGGTAATAATCTGCCTTCCTGCTTTTGTGACCAAAAACCTCGCACTGATCCAAATTATACTGCATCCGCCATGCATTTGGATCTCTATCCTCCTCACAGCTCACCCTCCCAGCCAGCTTTGTTTCATCTGCAAAATTGGAGATATCACATTTAATTCCCTCATGTAAACCATTTATATATGGGGCGAGAGTTACCGACCAACCCGCTGTGTGTTTGGCAGCGGAGGAGGCGGCCCGACAGCGGATTTTCTAGTCCCGTCGTTGTCAATGGGATTTCCGTTGACTGCACCCCTCATTACCGGGAAACCGACGCACCGTCAGTGGGACCGGAATATCCCGCCGGCGTGAACAGCCGGTACATTCTGCCCGCATTGTGAAGAGCTGGGGTCCTGCGGCACCCCGCTTGTCACTGACTGCCAGTTGCAAAAAGACCCCGTTATTTCTACTCTTTGTTTCCTGTCTGCCAACAGTTTTCTATCCATCTCCTACACAACCCCCAATCCCATGCGCTTTAATTTTACACATCAATCTCTTATGTGGGACTTTGTCGAAGGCCTTCTGAAAGTCCAAATAAACCACATCGACTGGCACCCCTCACCAACTTTACCAGTTAGATCTTCAAAAAATTTTAGTATATTTGTAAAGCATAATTTCTCTTTCATAAATCCATGCTGACTCTATCCGATCCTGCCAGTATTTCCCAATGTGCCGCTATTAAATCTTTTATAATGGATGGTAGCATTTTCCCCAGTATCCACATCAGGCTGGCTGGTCTATAATTCCCTGTTTTCTCTCTACCTTACTTAGCTACCCTACAATCTGCAGGAACTGTTCCAGAGTCTATAGAATCTTGGAAGGTGACCACCAATGCATCCACTATTTCTAGGGACATTTCCTTGAGTACTCCAGGATCAGAGAATTTACAGTGCAGAAGGAGGCCATTCGCCCCATAGAGTCTGCACCAGCCCTTGGAAAGAGCACCCTACGTTAACACCTTATCCCCATAACCCAGTAATCCTATCTAACCTTTTGGTACTAAGGGGCAATTTAGCATGGCCAATCCACCTAACCTGCACATCTTTGGACTGTGGGAGGAAACTGGAGCACCAGGAGGGAACCCACACAGGCAGGGGGAGAAAGTGCAAGCTACACACAGACAGTCACCCAAGGAATTGAAGATTGGCCCTTGGCCATGGCGGAAGTGCTAACAACTGTGTCACCATGCCACCCATGATAATGTAGATTATCAGGCCCTGGGGATCTATCGGCTTGCAATTCATCAATTTCCTCAACACCATTTCTCTACTAATACTGATTTCCTTCAGTTGCTCTCTCTCACTAAATCCTGTATTCCCCAATATTTCTGGCATGTTATTTGTGTCCTCCTTTGTGAAGACACAACCAAAGTACGTATTTAGTTGGTCAACCATTTATTTGTTCTCCATTGTAAATTCCCTTGTTTCTCACCACAAGGGACCTACATTTGTCTTCACCAATCTGACTGTAAGGGACCTATATTTGTCTTCACCAATCTGACTGTAAGGGACCTACATTTGTCTTCACCAATCTGACTGTAAGGGACCTACATTTGTCTTCACCAATTTGTCTTTCTTCACACACCGATCAAAGTTTTTACAATAAAATTCTGTGTACCCCACAAGCTTACTCTCGTACTCTAGTTTCCCCTTCTTAATCAATCCCTTTATCTTGCATTCAATTTGTCTTAATTTGAATTTTAAATTTTGCCCAATCCTCAGGTCCGCTGTTTTTTTCTGGCCAATTTGTATGCCTCTTCCTTGGATCTAATACTATCTCTAATTTCCCTTGTAAGCCATGATTTGGTCACCTTTCCCATTTTATTTTTGTGCCAGACAGGACTCAACAATTGTTGCAGTTCACCCATGCGCTCTTCAAATGTTTGCCATCGCCTATCCGCCTTCATTTGTTCAAGTAACATTCTCCAATCCATCCTAGCCAACCTGCACCTCATACTATCATAGTTTCCTTTATGAATATTCAGGGCCTTTGTCTCAAAATCAACTACATCACTCTCCACCATATTATGATCACTCATCCCCAAGGGGTCTTGTACGATTAGATTGCCAATTATTCATTTCTCATTACACAGTCTAGGATGGTCTCTTCTTTAGTTGGTTCCTCAACATACTGAAAACCATCCCATATACACCAGGAATTCCTCCGTGTTGCTAATTTGATTTCCCTAATCTATATGCATATTAAAATCACCCATATCTCAGATATTCCTTCATTGCATGTGTCTCTAATTTTCTGTTTAATGCCGTTCCCAATATCAACACTACTTTGGGGGTCAATATACACCCCACTAACGTTTTTTCCCCCCATTGGTATTTCTCAGTACCCATACAGATTCCACATCATCTGAAAAAATATCTTCCTCCCTATTACATTAATTTCCTCTTTAACTAGCAATGCAACTCCTTATCGTCTACCATTCCTAAATACTGAATATCCCAGCATGTCCAATTCCCATTCCTGGTCACCCTGCAGCCATGTCTCCCTAATCCCAATTATATCATATTAGTACACATTTACCTGCACGATTAATTCATCCACTATATTGCGAATGCTCTGTTCATTAAGGCATAATGCTTGTCAAAGCTTTGACAAAGAGTCATCTGGACTCGAAACGTTAGCTCTTTTCTCTCCTTACAGATGCTGCCAGACCTGCTGAGATTTTGTAGCATTTTCTCTCTAGGTTTCAGGGGCTGGTTTAGCACAATGGGTTAAACAGCTGGCTTGTAATGCAGAACAAGGTCAGCAGCGCGGGTTCAATTCCCGTACCGGCCTCCCCAAACAGGCGGAATGTGGTGACTAGGGGCTTTTCACAGTAACTTAATTGAAGCCTACTTGTGACAATAAGCAATTATTATTATTATAGATTCCACCATCAGCAGTAATTTGCTTTTACCCAAATTCTATATGCTTTGGTAACTGCTCTCTCCTGCCACCTTCACTGATCTATGCACATATACACGCAAGACCCTCTGCTCCTGCACCCATTTTAGAATGTTACCTCTTATTTTATATTGTCGCTCCTTGTTCTTCCTGTAAAAATGCATCACCTCATCTTCTCCGCATTGAACTTCATCGCCCACCTATCTGCCCACTCAATCAACTTGTCTATGTCCTCTTGAAGTTCTACACTCTGCTCCTTACAGTTTATAATGCTTCCAAGCTTTTTATCATCTGCAAACTTTGAAACTCTGTCCACTGTGTCTGTAAACCAGGATCTAGACCATTAATATATATATATTGCTTTTATTACTAAGGTCGCCAGAGTTTTCTCTTCTTAGCTGGATGCTGTGATTTAGTTGCGAAAGTACAAGTAAATCAGTTGGTGATTCTGATCCCATTTTCCAGTGACCTCTGTTGGAAAGCACATTTATGTGGGCATTGAGTGGGGAGATGACTTTGGCCAATAATGCTGCCTTCCTTAATGGAACACTGCTGCTTTAGCTAATGCAGAAAGACTGGCTAAAAGGATAAGGAAGCAGAGGCCGTACTGTTGCGTGACAAGCTAGGAGGGAAGAAAAGTGAAAGGATAAAGGGGTCATTAATTTTACCATAAAGCGGACTGAGAAAATGTTGCAGAAACCTTCAGAACACCTCCTGGCATGACTGACAGCACAATCCATTTAGTAGTATTGAAACTTGTTACAATTACCTTAATTGTTCTGGCCAATCTCAGCAGTAAACTCATTACAAAGAATAAATACCAAGATAAACATCTTGTTCACGAAGCTGGCCTGATAACATCCTCAATATTACTCATGCAAGAACTTTTCTTTCTCAGTAACCATTTAGGTGAAAATGATGCACAAACTAATTTGGAACATACAACAGCAAGCTCATGTGTAGTATGGAATTTATTGCCCTCAGATAACACACAACCCCGATTGGAATGCAACAGGCTTATCCATTCACCAGAACAGCTACTTCTGAATTGATACATCAGGTGTATGAACATTCAATTCACTCGATTCCGGGCAATTGCCTGCCACAGAAACATCAGATAGTATGATGGGAAATACAAAGCAGAAATGGAACTCCAAAGCAAGGGGAATTGGGGGTGCAGTGGTGTGGGGGGCAAATGATAGAAAGATACAACATAACTGCCCAACCAAATAAATATCCCAGAAATCTTTTCCTCACTGTTGCATGCTGGGCATTTTAACATGGCCGCAATTAATTAGGGGAATGCCATGGTAAATATGCAATCAATTCAAACAGGGGCAAATACTAAAATCCCCTTGGAAACGTTTGTTCAACTTTTTCTTCTGGGTGACCAAGTTGTGTCCTCATGTTGCAGTCTTGGGATTTGAGCTAATAGACCTATGCAGTACGGAGGGAGTGCTGCATTGTTGGAAGTGCCATTTATCAGACAAGGCATTAAACTGAGGCCTTGCAGCAGGACCTAAAAGATCGCAAGGCAGAATTGCAAAGAGGAACAGGTATATAATCAAGCTGGAGGCTTGCTTCAAACAATGGATTTCTTCTGTAACACACCCGACAATCTAAGAGATCTCAGACGTAATGACCCCGACAATCCAAAGTGACCTCACCTGTAAAGCAGAAGGAGGCCATTTGGCCCACCGAGTCTGCACCGACCCTCTGAAAGAGCACCCTGCCCAGGCCCACCTCCGAAAACCCTGCAACCGCACCTTACCATTAGATGCTATGGGGAAATTTAAAAAGGCCAATCCACCGAATCTGCACGTCTTTGGACTGTGGGTGAAAATCAGAGCACCCGGAGGGAACCCAAGCAGACATGGGGAGAATGTGTAAACTTCACACAGTCACCCAGTGTGGGGATTGAACCTGGGTCACTGGCCCTGTAAACCTGCAGTGCTAACCACTGTGACACCATGCCGCTCCTTACAATCACGTACAATCCAACACACTTCAGCTGTAATATCCCCTACAATCCAACACATTTCAGCTGTAATACCCCCTACAACCAACACATTTCAGCTGTAATATCCCTTACAATCCAACACATTTCAGCTGTAATATCCCCTACAATCCAACACATTTCAGCTGTAATATCCCCGACAATCCAACACATTTCAGCTGTAATATCTCCTACAATCTAACACATTTCAGCTGTAATATCCCCTACAATCCAACACATTTCAGCTGTAATATCCCCGACAATCCAACACATTTCAGCTGTAATATCCCCTACAATCTAACACATTTCAGCTGTAATATCCCCTACAATCCAACACATTTCAGCTGTAATATCTCCTACAATCTAACACATTTCAGCTGTAATATCCCCTACAATCCCACACATTTCAGCTGTAATATCCCCTACAATCTAACACATTTCAGCTGTAATATCCCCTACAATCCCACACATTTCAGCTGTAATATCCCCTACAATCCAACACATTTCAGCTGTAATATCCCCTACAATCCAACACATTTCAGCTGTAATATCCCCTACAATCCAACACATTTCAGCTGTAATACCCCCTACAATCCAACACATTTCAGCTGTAATATCCCCTACAATCCAACACATTTCAGCTGTAATACGGCCGACAATCCAACACATTTCAGCTGTAATATCCCCTACAATCCAACACATTTCAGCTGTAATACCCCATACAACCAACACATTTCAGCTGTAATATCCCTTACAATCCAACACATTTCAGCTGTAATATCCCCTACAATCCAACACATTTCAGCTGTAATACCCCATACAACCAACACATTTCAGCTGTAATATCCCTTACAATCCAACACATTTCAGCTGTAATATCCCCTACAATCCAACACATTTCAGCTGTAATATCCCCGACAATCCAACACATTTCAGCTGTAATATCCCCTACAATCCCACACATTTCAGCTGTAATATCTCCTACAATCTAACACATTTCAGCTGTAATATCCCCTACAATCCAACACATTTCAGCTGTAATATCCCCTACAATCCCACACATTTCAGCTGTAATATCCCCTACAATCTAACACATTTCAGCTGTAATATCCCCTACAATCCCACACATTTCAGCTGTAATATCCCCTACAATCCAACACATTTCAGCTGTAATATCCCCTACAATCCAACACATTTCAGCTGTAATACCCCCTACAATCCAACACATTTCAGCTGTAATATCCCCTACAATCCCACACATTTCAGGTGTAATATCCCCTACAATCCAACACATTTCAGCTGTAATATCCCCTACAATCCAACACATTTCAGCTGTAATACCCCCTACAATCCAACACATTTCAGCTGTAATATCCCCTACAATCCAACACATTTCAGCTGTAATACCCTGTAAAATCCAACACATTTCAGATGTAATATTTCCTACATACAACACGTTTCAGTTGTAATATCTCCTACAATCCAACACATTTCAGCTGTAATACTCCCTACAATCCAACACATTTCAGCTGTAATATCCCCTATAATCTCACACATTTCAGCTGTAATATCCCCTACAAACTAACACATTTCAGCTGTAATATCCCCTACAATCTAACACATTTCAGCTGTAATACCCCCTACAATCCAACACATTTCAGCTGTAATATCCCCTACAATCCAACACATTTCAGCTGTAATGCCCCCTACAATCCAACACATTTCAGCTGTAATATCCCCTACAATCCAACACATTTCAGCTGTAATACCCGCTACAATCCAACATATTTCTGCTGTAATATCCTCCACAATCCAACACATTTCAGCTGTAATATCCTCTACAATCCAACACATGTCAGCTGTAATACCCCCTACAATCTAACACATTTCAGCTGTAATACCCCCTTCAATCCAACACATTTCAGCTGTAATGTCCCCTACAATACAACACATTTCAGCTGTAATACCCCCTATAATCCAACACATTTCAGCTGTAATCCCCCCTACAATCTAACACCTTTCAGCTGTAATACCCCCTACAATCCAACACATTTCAGCTGTAATATCCCCTACAATCCAACACTTTTCAGATGTAATATCCCCTACAATCCAACACATTTCTGCTGTAATACCCCCTACAATCGAACACATTTCAGCTGTAATACCCCGTACAATCCAAAACATTTCAGCTGTAATATCCCCTACAATCCAACACATTTCAGCTGTAATACCCCGTAAAATCCAACACATTTCAGATGTAATATTTCCTACATACAACACGTTTCAGTTGTAATATCTCCTACAATCCAACACATTTCAGCTGTAATACTCCCTACAATCCAACACATTTCAGCTGTAATATCCCCTATAATCTCACACATTTCAGCTGTAATATCCCCTACAAACTAACACATTTCAGCTGTAATATCCCCTACAATCTAACACATTTCAGCTGTAATACCCCCTACAATCCAACACATTTCAGCTGTAATATCCCCTGCAATCCAACACATTTCAGCTGTAATGCCCCCTACAATCCAACACATTTCAGCTGTAATACCCGCTACAATCCAACATATTTCTGCTGTAATATACTCCACAATCCAACACATTTCAGCTGTAATGCCCCCTACAATCCAACACATTTCAGCTGTAATACCCGCTACAATCCAACATATTTCTGCTGTAATATCCTCTACAATCCAACACATGTCAGCTGTAATACCCCCTACAATCCAACACATTTCAGCTGTAATACCCCCTTCAATCCAACACATTTCAGCTGTAATGTCCCTTACAATACAACACATTTCAGCTGTAATACCCCATAAAATCCAACACATTTCAGATGTAATATTTCCTTCATACAACACGTTTCAGTTGTAATATCTCCTACAATCCAACACATTTCAGCTGTAATATCCCCTACAATCTAATACATTTCTGCTGTAATATCCCCTACAATCCAACACATTTCAGGTCTGATATCCCCTACAATCCAACACATTTCAGCTCTGATATCCCCTACAATCTAACACATTTCAGCTGTAATATCCCCTACAATCCAACACATTTCAGCTGTAATACCCGCTACAATCCAACATATTTCTGCTGTAATATCCTCCACAATCCAACACATTTCAGCTGTAATATCCTCTACAATCCAACACGTCAGCTGTAATACCCCCTACAATCTAACACCTTTCAGCTGTAATACCCCCTACAATCCAACACATTTCAGCTGTAATACCCCCTACAATCCAACACATTTCAGCTGTAATATCCCCTACAATCCAACACATTTCAGCTGTAATACCCCGTAAAATCCAACACATTTCAGATGTAGTATTTCCTACATACAACACGTTTCAGTTGTAATATCTCCTACAATCCAACACATTTCAGCTGTAACACCCCCTACAATCCAACACATTTCAGCTGTAATACCCCCTACAATCCAACACATTTCAGCTGTAATACCCCCTACAATCTAACACATTTCAGCTGTAATATCCCCTTCAATCCAACACATTTCAGCTGTAATATCCCCTACAATCCAACACATTTCAGCTGTAATATCCCCTACAATCCAACACATTTCAGCTGTAATATCCCCTACAATCCAACACATTTCTGCTGTAATATCCTCTACAATCTAACACATATCAGCTGTAATAACCCCAACAATCCCACACATTTCAGCTGTAATATCCCCTACAATCCAACACATTTCAGCTGTAATATCCCCTACAATCCAACACATTTCAGCTGTAATACCCGCTACAATCCAACATATTTCTGCTGTAATATCCTCCACAATCCAACACATGTCAGCTGTAATACCCCCTACAATCTAACACATTTCAGCTGTAATACCCCCTTCAATCCAACACATTTCAGCTGTAATGTCCCCTACAATACAACACATTTCAGCTGTAATACCCCATAAAATCCAACACATTTCAGATGTAATATTTCCTTCATACAACACGTTTCAGTTGTAATATCTCCTACAATCCAACACATTTCAGCTGTAATATCCCCTACAATCTAATACATTTCTGCTGTAATATCCCCTACAATCCAACACATTTCAGGTCTGATATCCCCTACAATCCAACACATTTCAGCTCTGATATCCCCTACAATCTAACACATTTCAGCTGTAATATCCCCTACAATCCAACACATTTCAGCTGTAATACCCGCTACAATCCAACATATTTCTGCTGTAATATCCTCCACAATCCAACACATTTCAGCTGTAATATCCTCTACAATCCAACACGTCAGCTGTAATACCCCCTACAATCTAACACCTTTCAGCTGTAATACCCCCTACAATCCAACACATTTCAGCTGTAATGTCCCCTACAATCCAACACATTTCAGCTGTAATATCCCCTACAATACAACACATTTCAGCTGTAATACCCCCTATAATCCAACACATTTCAGATGTAATATCCCCTACAATCCAACACATTTCAGCTGTAATATCCCCTACAATCCAACACATTTCAGCTATAATATCCCCTACAATCTAACACTTTTCAGCTGTAATATCCCCTACAATCCAACACATTTCAGCTGTAATACCCCCTACAATCCAACACATTTCAGATGTAGTATTTCCTACATACAACACGTTTCAGTTGTAATATCTCCTACAATCCAACACATTTCAGCTGTAACACCCCCTACAATCCAACACATTTCAGCTGTAACACCCCCTACAATCCAACACATTTCAGCTGTAATATCCCCTACAATCCAACACATTTCAGCTGTAATACCCCGTAAAATCCAACACATTTCAGATGTAGTATTTCCTACATACAACACGTTTCAGTTGTAATATCTCCTACAATCCAACACATTTCAGCTGTAACACCCCCTACAATCCAACACATTTCAGCTGTAATACCCCCTACAATCCAACACATTTCAGCTGTAATACCCCCTACAATCCAACACATTTCAGCTGTAATACCCCCTACAATCTAACACATTTCAGCTGTAATATCCCCTTCAATCCAACACATTTCAGCTGTAATATCCCCTACAATCCAACACATTTCAGCTGTAATATCCCCTACAATCCAACACATTTCAGCTGTAATATCCCCTACAATCCAACACATTTCTGCTGTAATATCCTCTACAATCTAACACATATCAGCTGTAATAACCCCAACAATCCCACACATTTCAGCTGTAATATCCCCTACAATCCAACACATTTCAGCTGTAATATCCCCTACAATCCAACACATTTCAGCTGTAATACCCCGTAAAATCCAACACATTTCAGATGTAATATTTCCTTCATACAACACGTTTCAGTTGTAATATCTCCTACAATCCAACACATTTCAGCTGTAATATCCCCTACAATCTAATACATTTCTGCTGTAATATCCCCTACAATCCAACACATTTCAGGTCTGATATCCCCTACAATCCAACACATTTCAACTCTGATATCCCCTACAATCTAACACATTTCAGCTGTAATATCCCCTACAATCCAACACATTTCAGCTGTAATACCCCCTACAATCTAACACATTTCAGCTGTAATATCCCCTTCAATCCAACACATTTCAGCTGTAATATCCCCTACAATCCAACACATTTCAGCTGTAATATCCCCTACAATCCAACACATTTCAGCTGTAATATCCCCTACAATCCAACACATTTCTGCTGTAATATCCTCTACAATCTAACACATATCAGCTGTAATAACCCCAACAATCCCACACATTTCAGCTGTAATATCCCCTACAATCCAACACATTTCAGCTGTAATATCCCCTACAATCCAACACATTTCAGCTGTAATACCCCGTAAAATCCAACACATTTCAGATGTAATATTTCCTTCATACAACACGTTTCAGTTGTAATATCTCCTACAATCCAACACATTTCAGCTGTAATATCCCCTACAATCTAATACATTTCTGCTGTAATATCCCCTACAATCCAACACATTTCAGGTCTGATATCCCCTACAATCCAACACATTTCAACTCTGATATCCCCTACAATCTAACACATTTCAGCTGTAATATCCCCTACAATCCAACACATTTCAGCTGTAATACCGCTACAGTCCCACAGGTTTGAGCAATACTACCTCCTACAATCAAACACATTTCAGCTGTAATATCCCCTACAATCTAACACATTTCAGCTGTAATATCCCCTACAATCCCACACATTTCAGCTGTAATATCCCCTACAATCGCACAGGTTTCTGTCTGTCATGATCTGACGGGTTGCTGGCACCCACCTGCCATGCAAAGAAATAAGGAATGGTCATCGATCAAAGAGCAGTACTGTATCAGATTCAGGATACGAGAGTCACTGAGACGACCTCGCCCCCTCCGCCTCCCACCTCAAGCAGAATAATACAACTTTTGAGCCATCTTAAATCCACCCACGGATGTGCAAAGACAAAGCAATTTCAAGCATTGAAAGATCATAAGGATTTTGGAAAATCAAGATTAGCCTTGGAAAAATCCTGCCCTTGTTTTTTAAAGAACCAGAAGCTGCCAAGAAATTCCCAATCCTTCGACTTCCAACGAAACATCGGGTAACAGGGAGCAGGACTGGGAAAGACCATTCCGTGAATGAGGTCCAGAGAAAACTCAGGGGTAAGTCGACCAAGATCCCACAACGAAGACCCAGGGCTTGAGCATTCAAGCACAAACTATTTACCTGCACTGAATCAAAATTGTACTAGAATTCCTTCCTGCATAGCTAAGGAGAAATCCAAGGGCAAGAGTTGAAGGACTTAAGACTGTAATCAGGTCTATGAATTTGTCAGCTATTTGCAGGGGCTGTTTAGCACACTGGGCTAAATCGCTGGCTTTGAAAGCAGACCAAGGCAGGCCAGCAGCACGGTTCGATTCGCGGCACGCCCTCCCTGAACAGGCGCCGGAATGTGGCGACTAGGGACATTTCACAGTAACTTCATTGAAGCCTACTCGTGACAATAAGCGATTTTCATTCATTTCATTATTTCCTACTTGGTCAAAGGTATAACTCGGCCTGACTCTCCATCTTGGTTAAAAACTTTGCAATTATTCATAGATAATAGATCATAGAATTTGCAGTGCAGGAGGCCAATCAGCCTATCAAGTCTGCACCGGCCCTTGGAAAGAACACCCTGCTTAAGCCTACACCTCCACCCTATTCCAGTAACCCCACCTAACCTTTTTGGATACTAAGGGGAATTTAGCATGGCCAATCCATCTAACCTGCACATCATTGGACTGTGGGAGGAAACCAGAGCACCCAGAGGAAACCCACACAGACACGGGGAGAACGTGCAGAATCGAATCTGGGACCCTGGAGTTGTGAAGCAATAGTGCTAACCACTGTGCTACCGTGCCGCCTCAACATCAGATTATGTTTCAAGAAAGACTGAATTTGCATTTAAGTAGCAACGTTGACAACCGATGGACATCCCCAAAGTGCTTTTCAGCTGATTAAGTGCGTTTGAGGTCACTGTTGTCCTGTGGGAACCACGGCAGTCAATTTGCACGCAGCAAATTTCCCAGCATCAGGAATGTAATAATCCTAAAAAAATAATCTGTTGTACGGTGTTGGTGGAAGGATAAATATTGGCCACGGCACCAGGTGTCGGTTCCCTTTTATTATACAATATCCTTACTCTCTCCCGTAACCACATTTCACTAATTGGCTACCCATGCCACCACTACAATCGTCTTCCCACACACAAATCTTCCAGCATTTAACCCTCCACCAATATCAGTCTCAAACTGGAACCCTGGCAGAATATTTGAGCTTCCTAGCCCAGGAGAGGTCAAGGAAATCATGCTGTTACTTTGGATGAATCAGCATAGATCATCAAGGGCGGCACGGTAGCAGAGTGGTTCATAGCTCCAGGGTCCCAGGTTCGATTCCCGGCTTGCGTGACTGTGTGGAGTCTGCACGTTCTCCCCGTGTCTGCGTGGGTTTCCTCCGGGTGCTCCAGTTTCCTCCCACAGTCCAAGGATGTGCAGCTCAGGTAGATTGGGCATAATAAATTGCCCTTTGTATCCAACAAAAAAGGTTTGGTGGGGTTACTGGGTTGGGAGGATCGGGTGGAGGTGTGGGCTTAAGTCGGGTGCTCTTTCCAAGGGCCGCTGCAGACCCGATGGGTCGAATGGCCTCCTTCTGCGCTGTGGATTCTATGATAACCGGGGAACGGAGGGACTTGTATGGCTCAGTCCCGCTATAGGCGCCGCAGTTATCCAGTATTGAACTAGAGAACCCTGCCTGACAGAAAGTTTCAAATAAAAAGGAGTTGCAGTAAGTGTATGTTAAATGCATCAATTTATTTAAATAAATACTCCAAGCTCCCTGTTCTTTCATTTTGACTGGTGCGTCCTTTACTTCCTTGCAGGAAATCATTGCCATTCATAGTTGCCAGCAACCATTTAAGTTAAATCAATTCAAGTTAGCATAAGTGTACTTCAGCATCCGAACAGCTCTCCACAGCAGGGACTGAAAGACCTGCCAGACTTTATAGCATTGTCCTGCGCACAAAGAGCTGTGTTGATGGACCTGTGTGGAGGGTTATCTGGATCCTTAAAACTGATGCTCATTCATGTAGTACTTGTCGAGAGAACTGTCAATAATAAGGACACATGGCGGCTGTTTGTAAGCATATCACACACAATAGTGCAGTAAAGCCACACTGGATAACATGATTTTAGTTGCCTGCTGTGCAGTAAATTTTTGTCCTGAAATTTTACTGAAAGCAAGACAGACAGCACAAATGCTCGCATGAAGGAAAAGCTGCACCATAATGGGGTTGTGTCCCCGGAACTTCTGAATAAAAAGAAAAGAACTTGCATTCATATAGCGCCTTCCACAACCTCAAGATGCCCCAAGCTCTTTCCAACCAACACAGCTTCTCGGACGATTGAGTTGACTACGATCACATTAGCATGCTGGGACACAGATTCACACACATTCCCGTACCAGCCTCCCCGAACAGGCGCCGGAATGTGGCGACTAGGAGCTTTTCACAGTAACTTCATTGAAGCCTACTCGTGACAATAAGCGATTTTCATTTTCATTTCACATTCGAGCAAGATACTGTAAGCTTATTTGTGAAGATTCCCTCTCTTATTTCTAGCAAAAAGTGCCAAAACATTCCTTTAGGATGTCCTTACACGCAGCCATGAGAGGAATTCCAAACCCATTCGGAGTTCTGGCTCTCAGCCAGGAAGGTTGACTCCCGACCATTCAGACACACCTCTTAATATCCAGCTTAACAGTGACATGGGCAAGGGGACCAGGGCAGGCCACATTTCGCATCGTCCTCTCAGCTGGACAGCAGGCTGGAGGAGGAGGAGGGGTGGGTGGAGGAGGGTAAATAACCCTAATTTAGCAAGACAATGGCTTTACTTGAATTATACACAACTGGAATTGAAAGGCACACTCGTCAGATCACCCACACTCAAAGTACCCAAGCTTAATTCGAAATAAGAGTTTGCCTGCTCCAATGATATTGAGCTGAGGACAGATTCGAGGGAAGCATTTTCGCGACCACATCTCTCACGGACTCGTTTTCACAAAGATTGGGAAAAGCGACACATCACACTTTCGGATTCCCCTCTGCCTCCCAAGAATGCAGACAGCCTAAACTCGGCGATAGTTTAACTTAATAGCGGTTTAGCCCAATATGCTGAGAATGATTTGGGCACCATTGTACGAAGGAGACCGAGATTAAATTTCTGCGGTTTTGTTCCATTTAAACTTTCAGACGCAAAACAACAGGTTTCCACAGGAGTGAAGAAAAAGAATATCTGATCAATAATCCCTGACAAAAGTGAATGTGTGAGAAAAGCAACATAATGGTGTTCTTGAAGATGAAAGTGACATCCTGATCGTGGATTTCAGAGGCAGATGACCACAGCTTTAGACTGCGGGAAAAGCCTGAATAGGCCATCATTTCTTTGCAGTCTTTTCATTCCCTCTAGCCCTACTGCTGGAACTCTTCATTGAACACAATAGCAACTGCACTAAATCTTTCTTCTTATGCAAATCACAGTGATCAGGCCCTCATGCTGAACAACTTTCGATGAAGCTACAGTCACACAAACCACTGGTGGCTTCTCAACAAAATCAAAAATAATTGCGGAAATAAAAATTAAAGTTGCCCCCTTGCTTCCGACCTCCTACTTCATTTTACTCAGCAGACCAGTCAGCGACCTCCCAACGCAACCCCATGCAAACCACCCCCCTCCCCACAACGCACACACAAAAAGTTTAATGAACATTTTCAGTGTATGTTAACAGATTCCTCCTCACGTACACAATAGAAGAATTAGTTTAATTATTTGGGAAGTGAACTGTGAGAACGACATTATCCGGTGTTGCAAATGTGAACATATTGGGTGTGTTGTATCGCAAGTGGGCATTTAAAAAAAAAAATTGGTTCAGGCACAAGATGGATAAACTCAAAGCCTTTCATGTTTTTATTACTGTAAAATCTGGATCAAAATGCAGGACAATCAATCTAGTATTTGAGAAACTATCTTTTGTCACACAAATTCTCCCAGGATGCCTATCAAGTAACATAAATCATACAACGTCCCAACACCAACTTGCATTTTTATCGCACCTTTCTCTTCATCAACATCTCAAGCTGCTTCCCACGGGGGACAGCAGATGTAGGATAAAAGTTAGCACAGGGAATCAAAGATATGGCTAAATAAAGAGAAGTCTTGAGAAGGTTTTTTAACAGCAGGAAGTGATGTAGCAAGGGATGGGGTACGGGGGAAAAGCGGAGGCAGGGGTTTGTGAGAGTAGAGCTAAGACAGCCTGAGACTCTGACAGTGATGGAGGAGTGAGGGTGGGGGATGGGATTTCTCAGGTGGCTAATTGGAGGATTGGTGGCCTCCACTGTAAGGCTGAAGGAGATAACAAAAGGTTGAGCCATTGGGGGGTGGGGGGGGGGGGGGGGGGTGGAATGTGGCATCAAGGTCTGGAATTTGGACTTCTCTATGTTGTTGGGGGAGTGTGGGGTGAGTGAAAATAAATCTGTTCCAACCATTAAAGACATAAGGATTGGGTTAGTGGGACTGACCATAAGACAGGTTGTAGAGATAGGCGTGCTTTGGACAGTTTGGGTAAAATGGAAGCTGGCAATCAGGGATATGGTGAAATCAGGGGTGGGATTCTCCGTTCTACCAGCCGCGTTTTCCGGCATCCCCGCCAGCAATGGAATTCTCCTTACTAGCAGCTGACCAATGGGGTTTCCCGGAGGACACCACCGATGGAGAACTCCGCTACATATCTTTGGGATGGGAAAAGCAAGATTTGGCTTTCAATGTTGGCAGAAGTGACCAGCGCTGCAAAGGTGGAAGAAAGCAACCTGGATAAATTGAAGGATGTGAGGTTTTGAAACTCAGTTCAGCCTTACTGAGCAGCTGAGGAAAGATATAAGGAAGGATATTTTGGTAAGAGCTAAATATAATGGTTTTCCCCACAGTTCAATTGAAAAGGATTCTGTCCAACCCGTAAGGCAGTTAGTGTCAGAAATATAAGATGGCTGTGGAGTCAAGAATGAGGCTTCAATCTAGGGGGCCATGAAGATACATCTAGAAATTCACCCCAAACCCATTGGTAATATCACAGGGGGAAACACATGAACTCAGGTCAGGAGGGGCCAGGCCTCAAGATACTCTGATGGTCACCTCATTGGAATGGGGATTAAAGCCACTGCTGGGAATGTGGTGGTGTAGTGGATTTTTCCTGCTTTTTGTGTAAGGACATACCTGGGCAATTTTCCGCATTGCCGCGTGGATGCCAGTGTTGCAGCTGTAATGGAACAGCTTGGCTGAGGGCTGGAGCAAGAGCTGGGGTGCAAGTCTTCAGTGCTATTGCTGGTATGACTTAGGATCATAGAATCCCTACAATGCAGAATGAGGCCATTCAGTCCATCGGGTCTGCATCGAACCTCTGAAAGAGTACCCTACATAGACCCATCCCATCACTATAACCCCAAGCAACCTGCACATCCCAGGACACTAAGGGACAATTTAGTATGGGCAATCCACCTAAACTGCACATCTTTGGACTGTGGGAGGAAACTGGAGCACCTGGAAGAAACCCATGCAGACACAGGGAGAATGTGCAGACTCCGCACAGTCACCCAAGGCCAGAATTGAACCCGGGTCCCTGGGGTTGTGAGGCAGCAGTGCTAACCATTGTGCCACCGTGCCACCCCCAATATACATTGGAAATATATCGCTGTTCCTTCACTGTCACTGGGTCAAAATCCTTGAATTTCCTCCCTAATAGCACTGTGAATGTACCTACGTCGCAGAGACTGCAAGTTCAAGAAGGCATCTTACGACGACCTTCTACATAACAATTAGAAATGGGCAATTAATGTTGGCCAAGCCATCGATGCCCACATCCCATGAATGAATTTTAAAAATCTCTTGAGTCAGGCAATCTTGAGGTTTTGCAAAGAATGAAAAGGGTCATCTTTGGAAGAGGTGAGCAACAAGCTGGGTATTGGCTGGTCTAATGGTATTAAAGGGACATCCCACCATCCCTTACCAAAACAATGATGTTAACATGATGATGGAAGGAATATCTGACACCATCCACAAACTGTCTACACTCAATCATTCTATTAATTTAGTTGGTGCGCTCTCTCTTAATAGGGAATATATTTTGTCTATGATCTTTTCCGTGTAAAAATAATGAATTGAAAATTAATCAGATTATTCTACATACGAAAATTAAGAGAAAGCTTACTGAGCGACGAATACAAATGCTTTGCACTATTTATAATCAAAGATAAAAGTTCAAAATACTTGATTATGTTCAGCTCATTGTAAGAGCAGGTAGTATAGGGTTCAATCTTTAGCTTCAAAAATAATTGGGTTATTATTGAACAATTTCTAAAACCAAAAAGAAGTGTTCACATCAAAAGCATTCCAGATTGACTATTTTGTTCAGTTTTCAATGTTTTGTGGATGTTGTCATATAAACACATAATGACTGTGATGAAAATATTCCGAAGCTAGTGTTAAGGGGCATTATCATTTGCTAAATTAGCCTTCAAGTTACCATGGCAGAATGGCAAATGGTTGTGTGCACAGATTAGTCATTGAAAGTGCCAGTCACTGAATCACTAGTGCTAGTTTCAGTCACTTCACTGGTGCCAGTGTCAGTCACCCCATAACCTGCGTCAGTGCCTGTGCATCTGTCCACCACAACAAACATAAGCCGAATCGGAAAACCTCGAAAGCAAAAGAAGTGTGAAAGGTTTGACCGTGTTGGCAGGTTCAAAGCCTGCCACTGGAATTTACATGGCAAATTTTACACACAGATCGCACAGAAGGCTGCTTCTGAAATGGAAATCCATGAAAGACTCTCAACATAGTGACAAGACACAAACTGGAGTGAAAACATGAAGCAGTCAGTGCTTTTTCTAAAATACTATATTTGCACCAACTCACTAAGATTGCAGCTACACTGCACATTCAGTACTGTACCATTTCTGTGTTATCACATGCACCGACGGTTTACTTTCACCTTGAAAATAGCACTGCGCGACAATTTTTAAGAACTATTTTTGCATCTCCAGCAAGACGCATCAATGCCGGAATAATTGCAACGAATGATCGACCAGTAGAATGCCAACCCAGTGGGCATGGCACAAGTCTGCACTGATGTCATCTGTAGACGCAGATGTGCAGTGCTTTGTATGTGTGGGGTACCCTTGGTGTGTCATCATCAGCTCCCCATCTAACTGCACTGTGTGCTCATATCTCTCCCTAAATTGGTAGCAATTCTGAGTGCCGCATGACATTATGCTGCTTAAAGTGACATTCAATGCGGGACACACTGTCCTACCTTATCAGTGCATCATTCATTAACTTTACATTGCTATGAAATAAATACAAGGGTACCTGTGTATACGTAATACAGGTACACAAGCATGCTAGTGCGCAAGCTCAACCCAACCTCGGCAACAGCTGCCTCTGGCTTACTGGCAGCAAATCATCCAAAGTAACTGCAAGAAGGGGCTTTTCACAGTAACTTCATTGAAGCCTACTTCTGACAATAAGTGATTAATTATTATTATTATTATGTGTTCACACTTAAACTCCAGAACTCTACTGCAGATCCAGCAAGAGAGGTAAAGGATGATTATTTCTGGCGGACTTGCCGAGATCTACATATCATAGAATCATAGAATTCCTACAGTGCAGAAGAAAGCCATTTGGCCCATCGAGTCTGCACCGACACTTCAAAAGGCCACCTTACTTCGGCCCAAACCCCATCATATCCCTGTAACCCCACGCAACCTTTGGACACTTAGGGGCAATTTAGCATGACCAAACCCATGCAACCTGCACATCTTTGGATTGTAGGAGGAAACCGGAGCACCCGGAGGAAACCCACGCAGACACGGGGAGAACGTGCAAGCTCCACACATAATAATAATCTTTATTGTCACAAGTAGGCTTACATCTGCAATGAAGTTATTGTGAAAAGCCCCAAGTCGCCTCATTCCTGCTCGGATACAGGCGCCTGTTCGGATACACGGAAGGAGAATTCATAATGTCCAAATTACCTAATAAGCACATCTTTTGGGACTTCTGGAAGAAAACCGGAGCACCCGGAGGAAACCCACGCAGACACTGGGAGAATGTGCAGACTCCGCACAATGATCCAAGCTGGGAATCGAACCTGTGACCCTGGCGCTGTGAGGCAGCAGTGCCAACCACTGAGTTGTTGAAAAAAAATGCTTGAGCTCAAATGGGCATGCAAGACAATTAAACTAGTGTTCTCACATGTCAAATCTACCATTATTTAAAATGCTTCTGTGACACTAAGAAACATCAGTCACACAAACTGTTTCAGATACACCATAAACTGTTTTTAAAAAACACACCACAAATTGTAAACAGGAATAAACATTGGTACCAAAGGTCATTTTCAGAACACGGATGCCTTAGCAGCATTGTAAGCACTAAACTGCTATCTAATTATCAATTTCCAATAAACTGATATTTTTAAACAAAACACAGTAAATTGGATATAGATGTTTTGTATTATCCAACCTTATAACATTTCTATTTCCAAATTGACTTAACACCACAAAAGAAACTGTCTCAAAATGCAACTGCAGTCCAGAGAGGTGTAGTTGTGCATAATACTTAATTTTATTTCGCTGCAGAATGGGTGCTCACGTACAAAATAAATCTCAGAAAATAAATGTTGTTGTCCAAATCTTTTAAATGTTGTTTCATCCTTGAAAGAGCAATGCAATCAGGAATGTATGGCTTGAAAGCCAGAATGTCCACTACATGCACACACACACGCACCGAAAAAAACATGTATCAGAGACCAAAGATGGTATAAAACAGTGCAAGTCGATGCCAATGAGAAATGCAAGTTGGATCATTTAAAAGATTATGTCCCCAGGCTCAAACTACTTCCTGGGAAGCAAAATGCATTCGTACAAATAAGCCAATAGGTTTTCTCTGCTCTCAATGTCTTTTAAAAGCAAGAGCTGGGGATGAATTCTGTGTTTGTACAATTAAAGTGACTCCATAATTGATGTGATAACAGGTCCCAAAGGACCACAAAGAATTTTAGCAATGCCCTGTGTGTATTTCAGACAACACTTGAAGGACTGTGTCAGTTACCACTCTCTCACTTGTATACATTTATCTACATAGGTCGACACATATGTATGTTAAATTACAATGATTGTTTTGAGAGTCCTCACTTCTTCACTTGTGCAAAAGTAACATCTCACTGATGCCCTCACATCATCATTTTGTCACACCTCGCGGGCCCCTGTCCCTTTAAGAGCCACTCCGGCCTCAGTGCAGCAAAGTTGATCATACTTGGGCTGAACTTAAGCGAAGAAAAGGGACCAGATTTTACTACCAGGATGAAGGAGGAACAATAAAATCCAAGCCCAACAACAGTCCCGGATCGCTCAATGTAAAACGAAAACGTGTAATTAGGATAGATTTGCGCCTCTGAGCTGTGAATGATGCCAAGACACTGGATTAATTCCTGTGTAAAGGGGGGGGGGGGGATGCAGAATTAAAATAATCTCATTTATAGAGCATAATAATTCCGAAGAGCTCCATACAGAGAGAGAGAATAAAAATCTTTTCTGGCCGGGGTGCATCACTAGTTAGTTCCAGGGAGGGGAATGAGGGGAGTGCGAGAAGGAGCGTTAATGGTCTCTGAAACGGTGTAAAAAAACCGCAGGAACCCTTAAAAAAGTGGGCAGAAATATGACACATTATCAAGGGGCCGAGATACAACGGTAGTAATTAAATCCCGTGGAAAAACACTCATTATTCGCCGGCAAGAACTCTGCATGGACTCCGGCTGACAATGACAGCAAAAAAAGTTGCTAAACTGGCACGTCCCCACATCTATTGCAGCCTCCGGGGGGGGGGGGGGGGGGGACACAAACTTCCCCCAACTCCCTTTAATTCCTTGGTGAAACTGGTGTCCGACACTCAACTAAATACTCACCCCCGCAAAAAAATAAACTGAGATCAGGTTGCAAAGGGAAGCAAAAAACAAACACATTTTTGGAATTCCGTACAAGGTAAAGTGGGACAAAAGAAGGCAGGAGTTGGGGGGAAATATAGAGAGGACAGCAACGAGGGGAGATGGGTTTTGCAGCTAAACCGTTGGAAAACTTGGTGAGGCTGTTCGATCACAGCTTGTTGTGAATCACAATTCTTCTCGCCACCCCCCACCCCCAACCCCCACAATCCCAACCAAACAACAACAAATAAAGTTTGGAAGAGTGTAAAAGTTAAACAACAACAAGCCTAACAGTGACACAGTAAACACAGGCAGGTACCACTCGTATTCTTAAACTTGAGTAGGAGGCGGGGGAAATATAAAACGTTTACCTGTTTGCACTGAAGATTTTGGTATTTTGGGGGGGGATTATCTGATCCGTGTGCTTGGCTGAAAAGGCTTCAAACTGGAAGAAATAACTATGTCAAAACAAAAAAAGTCTTAAAAGTTTTAAAGGGTTTTCTTTTTGTTTTTGCAACACTCCCTCTCCCCCCCAAAAAAAAAACTTAGGGGGAACCGTTATCATCAAAGGGCATTTCTACAAACAAAAATAAAAATCCACACGTTTTAAGAGAAAAAGTAAATCTCCCAATCGGCAGTACAGCGAAGAAATCCCGGAGCCAAGTCTCTCTCTCTCTCTCTGTGAGTGTGTATATATTTTTTAAAGGAATGGATTCAATCGCAGAGTTTTGACGAGTTGGGGCCACTGCTGGCGTGTCTGTGCCGTGATTCTTCAGACAAGATACACGCGCAAGGGAGAAAAAAAACTTTCCCCCCTCTCTCGGCTCAGTACGCAGAGAGAGAGGGAGGGGAGGGGATAATGAGCCAAACTTTTTTTTTCTCTCTCTCCCTCTCCCTTCCTCCCCCTTCACCAATTCGCAGCTTTGAGCTCCACAGCAGAAAAGGCAGTCACTGAATTACTTCTGTCTGTGCTTTCTTCCCCCCTCCCTCCTCTCTCTCATCTGATTCCCTCTCCCATTGCTTCTCCTCTGGCGTGTCTCAATCATTTCTTACTTGGTTGCCAAAAAAAAATACCGTACTTTCAAGAAACCAGGGAATCGATTTGGCAAATGTCCTCCCTCAAACTACTTGCTCGTAAAACAACTCTTCTCTCCCTCTTCTCAAAACTGCGCCCTCATACAACAAACTTTCATTTATTTAAAAAAAAACTTTGCCTTTCCTGAAAACTTTTTTAAAAATCAAAGATCAAAATAAGTCTTCCATAAACTTGTCTTGCATTTTGTAATTTGATGTATTTGTCTTTTTAAAAATAATGTTGCCATACATTTCATGCTATTTCATAGGAATGTGTATTCTTGTGCTCAAGCGGTGAATTGAAACAAATCATCACAATTATCTTACCTCAAGTGGGGGTTTTGTTTTCAAATTGGGGAGGGCTGAAAATTGAGCTGTTCATTTTCCTCGTACGGATTGATTTTTTTTTATTGTTCGATTACATGTGGAACCTGGACGGTGTCTTTTGCAGCTCTTGGAGTAGTTTTGAGCACTGACTGAATGTCTTCAGAGGAGCGATCTTTGTGCTTTGCTGGCCTCTGGTGGCGATAGTCAGCGTTCTCATCGACAATCTTAATTAACGATGACAGTGGCGCCCTCCCCTGTTACCTGCTGTTTAAACCACCACCACCCTCCACATTAACTGACTCACAGACTGAAAGGGTTGTATGGGGGGGATGCGGGCTCACCTGGTGAGATTG
Source organism: Scyliorhinus canicula (assembly GCF_902713615.1). NCBI lineage: Eukaryota > Metazoa > Chordata > Chondrichthyes > Carcharhiniformes > Scyliorhinidae > Scyliorhinus > Scyliorhinus canicula. Next base: position 265,330,814 of record NC_052147.1, read on the forward strand.
CGGTGCCCAGCTGTCCTGGGACCCCTATTCAACAATAGGTGCTCAGTTTGTATTTAGTAAAGAAATGTGCTGGTTAAAATGGTTTCAGCAACATTATGGTAACATATGGCAAATTCTGACACAATTAGTGTCCTTTCCTACCTCAGAGTTCAGCGTTGCCAAAATACAAACCTGCAACATTGTTTACCTCATAATCAAATTTATATAGCAACTTTTAAACGAGAGACTTTCAAATGAAATCTCATCTAACAATTGTTTTTCCAACAACAGTGATTGCTATTGTGCCGGTAAATATATGGGATAACCTAGAATTTACAGCGCAGGAATAGGCCATTTGGCTCAACAGGTCTTAGTCGCTGTTTATGCTTCACATAAACGTTCTTCCTTTTTCTAACCTTCATTGCACAGCCTCTTATTCCTTTCACTGCCATGTCATTAACTCACTTCTCTTAAAGCTGTAAGTGCCAATAACCTCAGTTATTTCACATGGGAGCGAGTTCCAAATCCTAAAAGACTCTGAGCCAACATTTCTCTGGAATTCCTTATTGGATTTATTAGTGATTATCTTCCGTTGATAGCCCCTAATTTAGGACTTCCCCACAGTAGAAACATTGTGATACCTACCCTCTCAAACCCTTTCATAATTTTAAAGACCTATGTTGGATCACATCAGCCTTCTCTTCACAAGAAAAAAGAATCCCAAGCCTCGTCAATCTTTCCTGAACAGAATAATAATAATCTTTTATTGTCACAAGTATGAAGTTACTGTGAAAAGCCCCTAGTCGCCACATTCCAGCACCTGTTCAAGTAAACTGATACGGGAATTGAACCCGCGCTGCTGACCTTGTTCTGCATTACAAACCAGCTGTCTAGCCCACTGAGCTGAAGAACTTGCAGACAGGGTTTGAAGGACAACACCTATCAGCATCCACAGTCCCAGATGAACAAAACCCTAGAGATTATGCCTGGCCTTGCTTTGTAGTCTGTAATCTGGTCCATGTTCAACTGCAGAGTGTGGTGAACTCAGCCCAACGCATCACACAAGCTTGCCCACCCTCACATTGATTCTGTCTACATCTCCCACTGCCTCAGGAAGGCAGACAGCATTGTCAGAGACCACTCCCACCCAGGCTTTGCCCTCTTCCAGATCCTTCCATCAGGCAGAAGATACAGGAGTCTGAAGACCCGCACATCCAGACATTGGAACAGCTTCTTCCCCACAGCTACTAGACTCCTCAACGACTCTCCCTCGGACTGATCTTTTCCCTGTAAGAACACTATTTACGATACCCTATGCTGCTCTGGCTCATGTATTGCTTGTTTGGCCCTTGTTCCACACTGTAACCAATCACTATTTGTTGATGCACAATTTGTCAATGTACTCTGTCAATTTATCTTTTGTCTACATACTGTGTATGTACTGTGTACGTTCCCTTGGCTGCAGAAAAATACTTTTCACTGTACTTGGGTACATGTGACAATAAATATCAATCAAGGTGACAATGCACTGTTTTCCCTTTTTAGTGGGAAACCTGACTGATGGTAATTTAACATGAGAATCAGCACACCTCAAGCGAGGGGCAAGGTTGAGAAGGCAGGGCCTTCATGCACAACCTCAGCTGATACGGGAATTGAACTTGCTTTGTTGGCCTCACTTCGCATCACAAATCAGCTGTCCAGCCAACTGAGCTAAATCACACCTGATCTGGCAGTGGAGCTTTTGGACAACTTTACATTCCCCCACATCAAAAACATGCTGAGTGGAGGCAGGTGAAACCCAGCCACCCTGTCTGCGGTGTGTACAAACCACAAGATGCACTGCAGCCACTCCTTATAGTTTCTTCAACAGCACATCCCAATTAGGGAATTGAACCCCAGTCTGCCGTGTGACAGGCAGGGATACTAACCACTATCCTACACTAACCACTGTACCATGAAGATAATCTGCACTGAACTATCAGTGCAGAGTATTTACTCCAGATCTAGAATAGGGTGAAAACCTACTGATGTACCCTCAATTACGACGAGATGAGAATGGTGGAACAATCGAGGCTTTATTGAACAAGATGTTGTGCCTCCTGTAGCTGGAACCAGAATGGCTGCAGCACAGGAAAGCACACACTTTTATACGCTGCCTGCTGGGCGGAGCCACCAGGCAGGGATTTACCATCATACCCATAATATTGGATTGGATTGGATTGGATTTATTTATTGTCACGTGTACCGAGGTACAGTGAAAAGTATTTTTCTGCAAGCAGCTCAACAGATCATTCAGTACATGGAAGAAAAGGGAATTAAACAATTCAAGAAAATACATGAGAATACATAATAGGGCAACGCAAGATATACAATGTAACTACATAAGCATTGGCATCGGTTGAAGCATACAGGATGTAGTGTTAATGAGGTCAGTCAATAAGAGGGTCATTTAGGAGTCTGGTGACAGTGGGGAAGAAGCTGTTTTTGAGTCTGTTCGTGCGTGTTCTCAGACTTCTGAATCTCCTGCCCGATGGAAGAAGTTGGAAAAGTGAGTAAGCCGGGTGGGAGGGGTCTTTGATTATGCTGCCCGCTTTCCCCCGGCAGCGGGAGGTGTAGATGGAATCAATGGATGGGAGGCAGGTTCGTGTGATGGACTGGGCGGTATTCACGACTCTCTGAAGTTCCTTGCGGTCCTGGGCCGAGCAGTTGCCATACCAGGCTGTGATGCAGCCCGATAGGATGCTTTCTATAGTGCATCTGTAAAAGTTGGTAAGGGTTAATGTGGACATGCTGAATTTCCTTAGTTTCCTGAGGAAGTATAGGCGCTGTTGTACGGCAGTGCCGTAATACACACAATATACCACTAGTGGTGACTACCACACCTACTACGTTCTGACACAAAGTATGGACCCTTGCCAACTGACTACCAAGTTATAGTCATGTGCTCTCTATTCGAATTATAAAACAATCATTATCGTATTTTAGTATCTCAAATCTCAGTTTAATACAATCATATCCTCATGCTTGATATAATTATACAAGATGCATACACTAATGGCTCAAATTAAAATATTTTATAATTATATTCAGACTGTGAATCATATATTAATAAATTGAAGCTAGTTTAATCACATGCCAACACTTCAAATTCAAGTTACAAAATTTTACATATACGCAATTAAAATAATAGGTTGCATTTAAAATTAACGAATATAATCATGGATGAATAATATCAAACTACACTACAATCAGACTGAATAATAGCACAATATAGTCATGTGATTAGCCATTCTGTCAATTAAACAGACCTGTAAAGAGTTATGTTATTAAGGGTGTAGAAAGGCCTTATGTCCAATCTAAAGTGGTTGTCCATTTCTGACAGTGACGGAGTACGTGGCCCGTGCATTATGATTATTACAAATTCTTTTATGATTTAAATGCAGCATTTATTGCCCAATCGTAATTGCCTTTGGTGAACTGTTCTTGTTCCAGTCCATCTGTTGAAAGTACACACCACAGTTCTGCTAGGTTGCATTTTGACCCATTGATAATGAAGAAACAGCACTGCATTTCCAAGTCAGGATGGCGTGTGACTTGGGAAGGGAACTTGAAGCTGGTGGTGTTCCCATGAGCGTCCTATCTCCTTCCCTCTCGGTGGAACAGATCAGGGGTTTGGGACGTGCTGTTGAAGAAACTATCAGGAGTGGCTGCAGGGCATCTTGAAAATGAAAATCGCTTATTGTCACGAGTAGGCTTCAAATGAAGTTACTGTGAAAAGCCCCTAGTCACCACATTCCGGCGCCTGTCCGGGGAGGCTGGTACTGGTCTTGTGGCTGGCACACACCGCAGCCAGCGTGGCTGAGTTTTCCCTGCCCCCACTGGACGTGTTTCGGCATGGGGGAATGTGAAGTAGGGCTGGCGCCCAGCTCACTATATTGCCGTCTATCCCTGAGGTCAGCGCAGAGGAGAGTAGTTGGCCGGGTGCCAAAATCGACAGCCCACCCGCCAAATGCAAATAAATAATTCAGGGTCAATTGACCTTGTTAACTCGCCAATTGACCCTGAGAATATGTTGGCCATGCCATGTCCAACCTAAAGTGGTTGGCCTTTTCTGAGGGTGAGGGAGTGCGTGGCCCATTATACAGTTGGTGTGGACAGTTGGGTGGGAGTGATCAGGCCATTTTTGTTTCAATATTTTTAAAAGGACAGGAAGGACAATGGGGGTTCTATTTTCAGGGGTGCATTTTGTGCATGGGGGGAGGGTAGCCCCTCTAAAGATAGTATCCTCCCTTTCTTCCTACCTGCCTTCTCTCCAAAACCCACCACTCCAACCCCTCTAGACCCCTCCCAAATCTTGCCAAACCCTCCCCACCAAATACCCCGCACGTACATCACTGTAAGGTCCAGTGGGCCTTCATCTTGGGAATACTTGCAGTCCCAGCAGTGCCAACAATGGTATCTTCCCAATCCGATTGGCCAGCAGCAGCTCACAAGGTAAGGACCTCCTCCTCAGTGATGGATGGAAGTCCCATTCTCCATCCATTTAGCCCAGCTGCAGCGTGAAAAACCTAAACATCTTTATTGTCACAAGTAGGCTTACATTAACACTGCAATGAAGCTACTGTGAAAATCCCCTAGTCGCCCATTCCGGCGCCTGTTTGGGTCCACGGAGGGGGAATTCAGAATGTCCAATTCACCTAACAAGCAAGGCTCTCGGGATTTGTGGGAGGAAACCGGAGCACCCGGAGGAAACCCACGCAGATGCGGGGAGAACGTGCAGACTCTGCACAGACAGTGACCCAAACCTGGGACCCTGGAGATGTGAAACAACAATGCCAGCCACTGTGCCACCGTGCCGTGGTAGTTGCAGGGCGGGCTGGCTCGTTTCGTTCCAGGGAGCGGGTGAGCACCCCACTATATGTCTGTGGTGAAGGGAATGGATGTTGAAGATGGTATATGTGCCAATCGAGTGGGGTGCTTTGTCCTAGTTGGTGTTGAGCTTCTTGGGTGTTGATGGAGGATGCACTCACCCAGGGCATTCCATCACATTCCTGACCTATACCTTGCAGATGGTGGAAAGGCTTTAGGCAGTCACGAGGGGAGTCACTCACCATCGACTACTCAGCCTCTGACCTTCTCTTGTAGCCCCAGCATATAGGTGGCTGGCCCAATGAAGTTTCTGATTAATGGTGTTTCCCAAAATCCTGCTGGTGCGAGTTTGATTGACGGTAAATTTATCACACATTGGCTGATGTGGAGTTTGTGAACTCTGCATACACACTTCCTGAGCACACTGTAACATGATATAAGCTAAACCAATCATGGCATTTAAAACATTTAGAATTAGATAAACTCTTGAAGAGGAAATATATTTAGGTTCACAGGGAAAACATGGGAAATAATAAAAGAGCAGATCAGTTCCAGATGGAGTTAGATGACCCCCTGCACTGAACATTTTATGACTCAGTTGAATTTTTTGTATATTTCTGATGATTATCCAGTACTGAGCAAAGGGCAGCTTTGACATTTCACAGGGTTTTATTCTTTGGAATTCTCTACCTAGAGAGCCATGGAGACGGAGTCATGGAATATATTCAATGCTGAGATATACAGATTCTGGAACAGGCAGAAGAGTGATCTTCAGCTCAAGCTCAGATCATCCATGATCTTATTGAATAGCAGAGCGGGTTCGAGGGCATTACTTCTGCTCTTATTTCTATATTTCTAAACTGGGTAAGATTATACATTACGTATGTTTATATATTGTCTAACCAAATTGTGCAATGGACTTTAAAATAAAATCAAGACAAGTAGGAATGATTTGGGATTGAAGCCACAAAGGGTGAAAACAGGGAAGGATGTGATCTGGGCAGCTGATTTGATATTGTCCTTTCACATCATCGCTCAGTACCCGCGTACTGTCTATTACCTAATTTAAACACTGGGGGAGCAATTCAACGGAAACATTTCAAAGTCCGGTTTTTGGTGCATTTGGTGGGGTATTTCGCAATGGCCGTGTTGACGAGATCGCAGCCAGTATTCTGCCTCCTCCACAATAGTCTTCAACACCGGGGCCGCGTAAGGCTGCGTACGTAGCCTCCTACTCTACACCCTGTACACACACAACTGCGTGGCAAAACTTGGTTCCAACTCCATCTACATGGTTGCTGACGATATGACCATAATGGGCCAGATCTCGAATAACGACGAGTCAGAATACAGGCGGGAGATAGAGAACCTAGTGGAGTGGTGTAACGACAACAATCTCTCCCTCAATGCCAGCAAAACTAAAGAGCTGGTCATTGACTTCTGGAAGCAAAGTGCTGTACATACCCCTGTCAGCATCAATGGGACCGAGGTGGAGATGGTTAGCAGTTTCAAATTCCTAGGAGTACACATGACCACCAAAAATCTGTCCTGGTCCACCCACGTCGACGCTACCACCAAGAAAGCACAACAGCGCCTATACTTCCTCAGGAAACTAAGGAAAATTGGCATGTCCACATTAACTCTTACCAACATTTACAAATGCACCATAGAAAGCATCCTATCTGGCTGCGTCGCAGCCTGGTATGGCAACTGCTCGGCTCAGTACCGCAAGAAACTTCAGAGAGTCGTGAACACAGCCCAGTCCATCACACAAACCTGCCTCCCATCCATTGACTCCATCTACACCTCCCGCTGCCTGGGGAAAGCGGGCAGCAGAATCAAAGAACCTTCCCACCCGGCTTACTCACTCTTCCAACTTCTTCCATAGTGCAGGAGATACAGCAGTCTGAGAACACGCATGAACAGACTCAAAAACAGCTTCTTCCCCGCTGTTACCAGACTCCTAAATGACCCTCTTATGGACTGACCTCATTAACATTACACTCCTGTATGCTTCATCCGATGCCGGTGTTTAAGTCATTACATTGTGTACCTTGTGTTGCCCTATTATGTATTTTCTTTTATTTCCATTTATTTTCTTGTATTTAATGATCTGTTGAGCTGCTCGCAGAAAATTATTTTTCACTGTACCTCGGTACACGTGACAATAAAGAAATCCAATCCAATCTAATCTAAGTATCCAACGGCACTTAGCACCAAGAACGTGCCCCCACGAGATTCTCGGCATTACCGGCTCCTTCTCCATCTGTTTTTTCCAACTCGCACCTCAGCATCTCACCTCTAACAAGGGGGAGCTGCTTTTAAATGCACCCTCACCACTCAGTCCAGGTCAACACATGAGCGTCAGCGCGCAGACCTGCTCCTCGCTTGGGGGATGCTGACCTCACAAGGCTCCTCGACACTGTGGATGAGAGGCGGGGCACCCTGTTCCCTCGAGGGGGTCGGAGGACCAGCTGCAGGGTCCGCTCTGCCATCTGGGAGGCATGGCAGCGGCTGTCAGTGCAGGCAGCACGACCAGGAGGATCGCCACCCAATGGAGGAAGACAAACAATCTCCAACGAGCTGCAAGTGTAAGTTACCACTTCTCTCCTGGCATTAGTTCCGCCTGCCGCTGCTCAAAATCCCAACTCTTCACCCTCCCCCCCACCTTGCACCTTCCCCTCATCTGATCTTCGTGCTTGTTCCTCAGAACCCCCTGTCACCCACCAGCACAACCCCATCATGTCCAGGTCCAGTGCCCAGAAATGCCACCTGCTGTGCCCCCCCCACCGGCACATCAAGCATGTGGCTCACAATGCCCTCTCTTTGAGTCCCAGCTAGATGCTGACAAGGTTCTCCCAGAGCTGATACAGATTATAGGACAGCCGTGACATCCAGGAGGGGGTGTCAGCAACAGTCCAGCAACTGCAAGGCCAATTTGGGGAACTCCCAAAGGATACAGGCACAGGAGATGGTGCCGTCCAGCGAGACAGTTGTGCTGGAAAACTTTACTCTGCACACTCACCACTGGTCACATCAGCAGGCCCCAGATTCCACCCTCCTGGGAACATCCAGGAGACCATGCTCAGCTGCCCTCCTCTCACCCACCCACTTGCACTTTTGTCGCGAGGATATCCTCAATGCTGAAGTCCTGTTCTTTAGTGTTTGATTATAGGCATCTGCCTCTCTGGTGCTGATGCTCCTAGAGTTCAGGCACATTGTTCAGGCATCAAAGTTTACTGGACATGCAGTGTACTAATCATCCTCTGAGACAAGGCCTCGAAAAGCACTTGAGAGTTGAGAAGTGTGAAGTGTTATCACAACTAACAAGGCTAGTTCCTCATTTGAAATAGCATTCATCTGTGAAGCTAGAGGCTGCTCACAGTTAAAGGGAGTGAAATTGAATTTCAGGATAGAAGCTGCAGCAGGTCTCTCTCCCGGGAGTGTTTGGTGGGGCAGACAGGCTGCAGCTCCGGTTGCCCCTGTTATGGGTAGCCACAATATTTAAAGATGGCTTGAAGGCCTCACAGACAAAAAAACCCTCACATCCCCAGACCAGGGGCGAGACCTGACCTGGAATGCTTCAGCCCCCTGACCAGGCTCAACCCCCAAGGCCCCTCACTCCCCACAACTGGATCAGTAGCTCCGGTGCTGGGATCCTGCAAGGCATACTGACTGTCAGGAAGCCTGAGGGAGGCCTCTCCCAGCATTTACCCAGCATTGTGCTCCAGTTTGGGCAAATATGGCCGGTAGATCGCGCCCTGTAATTGATCTGATATGATCATCGTCAACTCCACTTTCTTGCCTATCCCCGTAACCCCTGATTCGCTTAATAATTTAAAAAACTGTCTATCTCAGCCTTGAGCATAGTTAATGGCCCTGCCTCTGCAACTCTTCCTGATCTCTGTTTCAAATGTGCGACCCTATACTCTGAGATTATGGCCTCTGCTTCTAGATTCTCCCACAAGATGAAACATCTCTCATCCCCATAACAACCACTGCCCAGTCTCAACGTACGAATGGTGGACCCTCCTCAGGCATCAGATGGGCTGGGGAGGTGCCCCTCTATCAACAGCATCCTTCCAGTACCTCACCTCAAAGGACTATTTCCTGGGCTTCTCTACCAGTGTTAAATTGCCGTGAGATAGCCAGTATCTGTCACCAACTCCTCCGATGGTGGGCCACCTTATTGAGGCATACAGAATTCTCAGGGCATCAAAAATAGCCGGATTTTTAATCAGTAAGGGAATCATGGGTTATGAGGGTAAGGCGGGAAAGTGGATTTGAAGATGATCATATCAGATCGATCATGATCTCATTCAATGGCAGAGCAGACTCGATGGGCCAAATGGCCTACTTCTGTTCCAGCATCTTTTGGTCTTGACTGGAGCAATGTCTGGCGAACTGGACTATGCCTCGCCTGTTCCACGGTAAAATTGTAGAAAATTGAGGTGGAGCTGGCGGGATGATCAGCTGAAGAACATTTTGGGAACACCCCACCCACTAACTGCCCACAGTGGAACATAAAATCCTGCCCAAAGCGATGACCAAAGGCTGGGCCCAAGTGGAATGTTCTAAAGAGTATCTTATTGGGGGAAGGAAAGGTAGAGACGCAGAAAGGTTTAAGGAGGGACTTCCAGAGCTAAGGGTTAGCCACCAATAGTGGGGCAATTAAACACAGGCTAGAGTTGGAAAAATACGGATAACTCAAACAGATTGTGTGGCTGGCGGAGGTTACTGAGATAGGAAGGGAGGTAAAAACAAGGATAAGAATTTTAAATTCAAGGCACTGGAGCGAGTGTTAGTCAAAATGTATAGGGGTGATAGGTGAATGGGTTTTGGCGTAAATAAACAGCAACAGAATTTCCAATGACCTCAAGTTTAAGGAGGGTGGAATGTGGGAGACCAGCAGAAGTGCTTCGGAATAGTTAAGTTTAGAGGTGGCAAAGGCTTGGATGGGTGGATGTCAGTGGATTTGAGAGTTGAGAAGTGTGAAGTGTTATCACAACTAACAAGGCTAGTTCCTCATTTGAAATGGCATTCACCTGTGAAGCTAGAGGCTGCTCACAGTTAAAGGGAGTGAAATTGAATTTCAGGATAGAAGCTGCAGCAGGGCTCTCTCCCGGGAGTGTTTGGTGGGACAGCCAGGCTGCAGCTCCGGTTGCCCCTGGTGGTGATAACCACTGTAGATATGCATACTTGCAGAAGGGGGATGTATGGCTGTACCTGTAATACAGGTTCCTCCGGTAAGCCCCTGCCGGCTAGCTCCGCCCACAGGGAGCTTCTGTATAAATAAGCGTGTGAGTCACTCAGAGTCTAGTCTTCAGTTGCAGCCGGAGAAATAGCATCACACAGCAATAAAGCCTCGATTGAACTTGTCTCTCATCTTTGACTATAATTGTTAGTGCCACAATTTATTGCTGTGTGATTTTCCGTACACCATGGACATCAGAATGAAGCCTGACCGTCTGCAGCTGGATCCGCAGTCGCCTCACGCCAGGAAAGACATTGTTCACTGGCTTTCAGTTTTCGAGGCCTACATCTCTTCAGCGGACCCTCCCCCGACGGAGGCTCAGAAAAAGCAACTCCTGTACTCGAGACTTAGCTCCAGTGTCTTTCCGCTAATTCGAGATGCGACTGACTACACCAGAGCTATGGAACTGCTCAAGGAGAACTATGTACAGTCGACGAACACCCTGTTTGCGAGGCATCAACTCTCTACTCGCGTCCAGCAGCTGGGTGAGCCAATTGAGGACTTCTGGAGGCCCCTTATACCTCTGGTACAAGACTGCGACTGCCGGGCCCTCACAGCCACGGAACACTCTGACTTACTCATGCGCGATGCCTTTGTCACAGGCATTGCATCGGACCCCATCCGGCAACGAATGCTGGAAGGGGCCGCCCTCGACCTCGCGGCCACAAAGACTCTGGCGCTTTCCATGACGGCCACCTCCCGTAGTGCGCGAACGTACTCCGCTTGCCGCTCGGCCTACCCGTCCTACCCCTCGTGGACCCCGCAAACAGCCCCCCAGGCTCACCCGTCCGACCCCTCGTGGACCCCGCAACCAGCCCTCCCAGCAGCCGCCCCCGCGCATTACGCCTGCGCTGCTCACCGCACCACACTCCCTGGGGGTCCCCACTGTTACTTCTGCGGTCAGCAGAAGCACCCCCGCCAATGCTGCCCGGCCCGCACAGCGACCTGCAAAGCTTGCGGCAAGAAAGGCCACTTTGCAGCGGTGTGTCAGTCCCGGATGGTTGCCGCTATCGCGCCCCTGTTCCCCTCGCCTCAGCCGATCGCACAATGGGCCCTGCCGTCCGCTTCCCGCGACCCCACGTGTGATCAGTGGGCGCCGCCATCTTTCGCTGCCCCGCCACGTGCGCTCCATGGGCGCCACCATCTTCATCCCCCACCGCCATGTGCGTTCCATGGGTGCTGCCATTTTGTCCCGACCCCACAACCTGCGCTCCATGGGCGCCGCCATTATGTCCGCCGCCATCTTCTCCCACACAGGTACTCCAGACGCCGCCATTTTGTCCTCCACCGGGACGGGGCCATGGGACACGGGTCGCTACCACTCCTCATCGGACTCATCTAACTCGACTGCTGATTGCCCGCTACTCGCCTCCGTTACGCTCGAGCAGTCGCGTCCTCGCAACCTGGCACCTTCTTCCACATGGTCAACGGCCACGTGACCTCCTGCCTCATCGACTCTGGGAGCACCGAGAGCTTCGTCCACCCGGACATGGTAAGGTGCTATTCCCTTGCAGTCCATCCCGCCAACCGGCAGATCTCTCTCGCCTCCGGTTCCCACTCTGTCCCGATTCGGGGTTTCTGCCTGGTTAAACTTACTGTACAGGGCGTGGAATTCGACTGTTTCCGTCTGTACATTCTCCCCAACCTCTGCGCGTCACTCTTACTAGGCCTGGATTTTCAGTGCAATCTCCAGAGTCTCACCCTCAAATTTGGCGGACCCCTACCTCCCCTCACCGTTTGCGGCCTCACGACCCTCAAGGTCGAGCCTCCCTCACTCTTTACCAATCTGACCGCAGATTGCAAGCCCGTCGCCACCAGGAGCAGACGGTACAGCACCCAGGACAAGGCCTTCATCAGGTCCAAAGTCCAGCGGCTGCTTCGGGAGGGTATCATCGAGGCCAGCAACAGCCCTTGGAGAGCCCAGGTGGTAGTGGTTAAGACCGGGGAGAAGCACAGGATGGCCATGGACTACATCCAGACCATCAACCGGTACACGCAGCTCGACGCGTACCCCCTCCCTCGCATATCTGATATGGTCAATCAGATTGCACAGTACCGGGTATTCTCTACTATTGACCTGAAATCCGCCTACCGCCAGCTCCCCATCCGTAAATCGGACCGTCCCTACACTGTCTTCGAGGCAGACGGTCGTCTGTACCAATTTCTTAGGGTCTCCTTCGGCGTCATGAATGGATTCTCGGTATTTCAACGAGAAATGGACTGAATGGTTGACCGGTACGGACTGCAGGCCACCTTCCCGTACCTCGACAATGCCACCATCTGCGGCCATGTCCAGTAGGACCATGACGCCAACCTTTCTAAATTCCTCCACACCGCATCTCTCCTTAATCTCACGTACAACAAGGAGAAGTGCGTGTTCCGCACAGACCGCTTAGCCATCCTTGGCTACGTAGTCCAAAACGGACTAATGGGGCCCGACCCCGACCGCATGCGCCCCCTCATGGAGCTCCCAATCCCCCACTGCCCCAAAGCTCTCAAACGCTGCCTTGGGTTCTTTTCTTATTACGCCCAGTGGGTCCCACAATATGCGGACAAGGCCCGCCCACTTATCCAGTCCACACATTTTCCCCTCTCGGCCGAGGCACAACAGGCCTTCGCCCGCATTCGATCTGACATAGTCAAGGCCGGGATGCACGCAGTAGATGAGACACTGCCCTTCCAAGTAGAAAGCGACGCTTCAGATGTCGCACTTGCCGCCACGCTGAACCAGGCAGGCAGACCCGTGGCATTCTTTTCACACACCCTCCACGCCTCCGAAATTCGACATTCCTCTGTTGAAATGGAGGCCCAGGCAATCGTAGAAGCGGTGCGTCACTGGAGGCATTACCTGGCCGGCAGGAGATTCACTCTCCTCACTGACCAATGGTCGGTAGCCTTCATGTTCAACAACACGCAGCGGGGCAAGATCAAGAATGACAAAATCTTGCGGTGGAGAATCGAGCTCTCCACCTTTAACTACGAGATCTTGTATCGCCCCGGCAAGCTCAACGAGCCCCCAGATGCCCTCTCCCGAGGTACATGTGCCAGTGCACAAGTGAACCAGCTCCGTGCCTTGCACGAGAGCATTTGCCATCCAGGGGTCACTCGCTTGTACCATCTAATCAAAGCCCGCAATCTGCCCTACTCTGTCGAGGAAGTACAGACAGTCACCAGAGACTGCCTGGTCTGTGCCGAGTGCAAGCCGCACTTCTACCGGCCAGATCGCGCGCGCCTGGTGAAAGCGTCCCGTCCCTTTGAACGCCTCAGCGTGGACTTTAAAGGGCCCCTCCCCTCCACCGACCGCAACACCTACATCCTTACTGTGGTTGCTGAATTTTCTAGGTTCCTCTTCACCATCCCATGCCCGGATATGACGTCTGCCACCGTCATCAAGGCCCTGGATTCCATTTTCGCCCTGTTCGGTTTCCCCGACTACATCCACAGTGACAGGGGATCCTCGTTCATGAGCGATGAGCTGTGTTATTTCCTGCTCAGCAGGGGTATCGCCTCAAGCAGGATGACCAGCTACAACCCCCGCGGTAACGGGCAGGTAAAGAGGGAGAACGGGACGGTATGGAGGGCCGTCCAGCTGGCCCTACGGTCCAGGAACCTCCCAGCCGCTCATTCCATTCCATTCGGTCACTACTGTGCACCGCAGCTAACAGTACACCCCATAAACGTGTTTTTGCCTTCCCCAGGAAGTCTACATCCGGGGTGTCACTCCCGACGTGGCTCATGACTCCGGGCCCAGTCCTTCTCCGTAGGCATGTCCGGCACCACAAGGCGGAACCCCTGGTGGACAAAGTACGCCTTCTCCACGCCAACCCTCAGTATGCCTACGTGGAGTTCCCCGACGGCCGCCACGACACAGTCTTGCTCCGGGATCTGGCTCCCTCAGGTGCTGATCCCATGCCCACGCCCCTTTTTCCCCCCGCGCCACCCTCCTTTTCCCCGGCGCCCCCCTATTCGTCCCCACCAGGTCCATCCCTCATCCCCCTGCCCACACTGGAGGACACGGAAGATTTCGGCTCGCTCTCGGAGTCATCCCGCCAGCTGCCAGCACCAACACCCCCAGCACCTGCACTAACGTCGCCACCACAGCTACGCTGATCACAGCGGAACATTCGACTGCCGGTTAGGCTCAACCTGTAACCTGCTGACTGGATGGACTCTTGGTTTTCTTTGTTTGGACCCTGTCGTAAATATTTCATCCTTTGTATCATAGTTATACATCACCCCCGCTGGACTCATTTTTTACAGGGGGTGAATGTGGTGATAACCACTGTAGATATGCATACTTGTAGTAAGGGGATGTATGGCTGTACCTGTAATACAGGTTCCTCCGGTAAGCCCCTGCCGGCTAGCTCCGCCCACAGGGAGCTTGTGTATAAATATGCGTGTGAGTCACTCAGACTCTAGTCTTCAGTTGCAGCCAGAGGAATAGCATCACACAGCAATAAAGCCTCGATTGAACTTGTCTCTCGTCTTTGACTATAATTGTTAGCGCCACACCCCTGGTATGGGTATCCACAATATATAAAGATGGCTTGAAGGCCTCACAGGCAAAAAACCCCTCACATCCCCAGACGAGGGGTGAGCCCTGACCTGGAATGCTTCAGCCCCCTGACCAGGCCCAACCCCCAAGGCCCCCCACTCCCCAATCAGCAGCTCCGGTGCTGGGATCCTGCGATGCATACTGACTGTCAGGAAGCCTGAGGGAGGCCTCTCCCAGCATTTACCCAGCATTGTGCTAATATGGTGAGCTGAGGGTGAGGCAGAGTGTCATGGAATCTTAGAATTCCCAGTGCACAAGGAGGCCATTCGGCCCATCAACTCTTCACCAGCCCTTGGAAAGAGCACCCAACTCAAGCCGACACCTCCACCCTATCCCCGAAATCCACTAACCCCACCCAAACATTTTGGCCACTAAGAGCAATTTAGCATGGCCAATCCACCTGACCCGCACATCTTTGGACTGTGGGAGGAAACCGGAGCACCCGGAGGAAACCCAGGCAGACACGGGGAGAACGTGCAGACTCCGCACGGGCAGTGACCCTAGCCGGGAATCGATCCTGCAACCCTGGAGCTGTGAAGCCTCTGTGCTAACCACTGTGCTACCGTGCTGCCCATAAGTGTCATGAGGTAGAAATAGGCAGTCTTAGTGATGGTGTTGATGTCTCACTGATCCACCTATTTCTCAGACGTGGAAAAGCTAGGGTAAGCTTCCTGACAGTTAACAGCACAGCCTCCCTCTTCAGTCTTTTTCATCTGACCTGCGTTCTTTCCTCCCTGTTCTTTTGCACTTCCACGTTTTCTCTCTCTCAAATTTTTACTTTTGTCTTTCTTCCCTTGTGGAGCTTCTCCTCTATGCACGTTTCTGCTTTTTATTTCCCCGTCCTTATTTGTCTTTTCTTCTTCACTGTTTTATCTGCTGTTCCATGCCTGCTCCTTCTTCCAGGTTTAGACTGAAGTAAAAATAAAAACAGAGACACCAAAGTCTAGAAAGTGAAGAAAAAAAAACCAAAAAAAAAACCCCCACAGGCCTGCACCAGGCCCTCCTAGCAACTGTCAAAACAAATGAAAATAAAAATGATCTATTTTCAAAAAGCTGCAACTACATGGCAGCCAGAGTGGATGCTTCTGTATTAACGCTTTGATTGGGAATGCTCATATTTCATACTGTGCAAGTGTGGTCGTGCCATTCTGTGTTACCTCATCCCCAAACTAAGGTAGAGACTGTGTGGATTCTTGAAAATAAAAATCACTTACTGTCACGAGTAGGCTTCAATGAAGTTACTGTGAAAAGCCCCTAGTCGCCACATTCCAGCACCTGTCCGGGAATCGAACCGTGCCACTAGCCTGCTTGGTCTGCTTTAAAAGCCAGCGATTTAGCCTGGTGAG
Organism: Scyliorhinus canicula; assembly: GCF_902713615.1. NCBI lineage: Eukaryota > Metazoa > Chordata > Chondrichthyes > Carcharhiniformes > Scyliorhinidae > Scyliorhinus > Scyliorhinus canicula. The sequence continues at coordinate 265,346,817 of NC_052147.1, forward strand.
CTAAACCCCATGTCAGAGGGACTTCTGCCTCCAGAAACTTGATGGCTAAAAAAGCAGATATATCTCAACCTGGAAGTCCGATTTGGGTGAGATGAACATCCATTTTATTTGTCAAGTGAAGACATAACTCGATCTAGTAACTCAAATTATTGTGAATGTAGTGGCGTGCACGAACATTAAGTCATGGTGCGATAGAGTAAGATTCTTCCACCTAATAACATAGTCGGTAATTACAGATTCAGTGCCGTGGGTTAAACTTACCCTTGAAAGTTTAAGTTTTAATTTTTTTTGTCAGGGAAGTTGCTGACAGTGTGAGCTGGTAACACGGCAGCGAGGAAAACCAGGCATTCGGGATCTGTGTGAACAGGACACGGGACTGGGTATAGAACATAGAACATAGAACAGTACAGCACAGAACAGGCCCTTCGGTCCTCGATGTTGTGCCGAGCCATGGTCACCCAACTCTAACCCACGTATCCACCCTATACCCGTAACCCAACAACCACCCCCCCCCCCCCCCCCCCCCCCAACCTTACTTTTTAGGACACTACGGGCAATTTAGCATGGCCAATCCACCTAACCCGCACATCTTTGGACTGTGGGAGGAAACCGGAGCGCCCGGATGAAACCCACGCACACACGGGGAGGACGTGCAGACTCCGCACAGACAGCGACCCAGCCGGG